>NC_135784.1:95944171-96267921 GCF_051106095.1 Pogona vitticeps
CTCCTTTTTCCTTTTCAGAATTCAGTATAAAACAAGATTTGCACTGATGACAATGCTAACCAGGTTTAGGCAGCCTCTGAAATCAGTTTTTAACATTGGCCTGCAAATTCTGATGGTAGCTGTTGTTAGCATTAACCTTGGTTCAAATATAACACTTGTGAAGAACACCTTTAGGGATGAGATTTTCATATATTTTGGATTACAAATGCCATAGTTCTCCATTCTTGGAGTTCCACCTATCTTACAGGTATCTTACAGAACTTAAATGTGGTACCTATGAGAGAAATACGTAAATGAGAAGGCTTTGAAGCTTAGCTAGGCCAAGCTTCATGTTCCTGCCCTGGTACTAGCTAGAAGCTTTATTTCTGCTCAGGAAGCATGGGCAAAACCTGACCTAGCTGAGTCTCAGAGCCTTACAACTTAGGCCTTACTTCCAAGTGCATCACATTTAGATGTATCTGTAAGGTCATTGGAACTCCCAGAATGAAGATTTATGGTATTCGTAGTCCAGAAAAACACATTCCAAGCACAATCATTATTCATGGTAGGGGTGTGGGAAGGCAGTCTCAGGAAGTGAGTGTCTGTCTCATGAGTGTGTCTGATTTGTTATCTAGATGGTTTAGAAATTCTTCCAGTTTTTCTTCACCATGCCTCCAAATTGCGAAGGTGTCATCCACGTATCAGAACCAGACTGTGCGTGCGAAGAGTTCCGATATGTGGATACACCTTCTCAGTTTGGAGCACGGTGAAGAAAAACTGGAAGAATTACTAAACCATCTCAATAGAATCCACCCAGAAAAACAATTCACCATGAAAAAAGAAATAGAGGACCAACTCCCTCTCTTAGATGTCATTGTCATACGCAAACCTGACCTCCTATTGGGACACAAGGTCTACAGAAAACCCACCCCACAGACTGGTTCCTACACAATAACTCCACCCACGACAAAAAAGAGGCATAATCAAAACACTTGTAACCGTGCAGATCGTAACTGTGAAGCTCAATTTCTCAGCATCAAACTCAACCATCTGAATTGGGCCCTATAAGCAAATGGCTGTTCCAAGAATGGAATCACAAGAGCCATTGAACTGAGAAAACAACACCGAGCTGAAGAAGAAAAACATCCACCCTCAAATAAAGTATTTCTGCCATACTAAGGGGTCACAGACCGCATGGGGAAACTTTTAAAAAAAGACAACCTACAAACAATATTCAGGGTCACCACAAAAATACAACAAATTTTACAGTAAGCAAAGGACAAAAGGATCCCCTCACCACTGCAGGAGTATACCAGATACCTTGCAGTTGTGGCCAGGTATATATTGGGACCACAAAATGCAGCATCCACACTAGAATCAAAGAACTTGAAAGACACTGTGAACTAAAACAATCAGAAAAATTGGCAGTAGCTGAACATGCCCTGAAACAAGCTGGACATGAAATCCTATTTAAAAAACACAGAAGTACTGGACAACACCAGCAATCATTATGTTAGACTACACATGGAAGCCATTGAAATCCACAAACATAAGCACAGCTTCAACAAAAAAGAAGGAAGTCTAAAAATCAATAAAGCCTGATTCCCAGCACTGAAAAATACAGCCTGCAAAAAGGTCAATGAACTCTACCCATCCACAAGGACCGGTGATCACTGCGCACGAAAGGCTATCTAACAACACCCATCAATCGTAGGGACAGATCATCTCCCCCCTTATCACAACAATTTACCCATAACAAAAAACACCCTGATCACCATAATCACCTAATCTCCTGAAAAGGACAAAAAGCTGATCCCACAGCTACAAATAGTCAACTATCCCACACTCTGTACCAGAATACAGACACAGTTCTAACTCTTGTCCTCTGAAGATGCCGGCCACAGAGACTGGCAAAACATTAGGAAGAAAGACCCCCCAAAGCACGGCCAAACAGCCCAAAAAACCTACAACAACCATCGGATCCCAGCCATGAAAGCCTTCAAGAATACAAAATAAGGAAGTGTTTACAATTGCATTCAGGTTCTAAAATGCAAGGAATGTAGAGGTCAATTTAATTTTTTTGCATCTTATAAACACTGTCAAATGTCCTTCCCCCATTTCCACCTCTGGCAATAATGTGCACTGCCTCTGCAATTCCTGTTCATTAAATTATTTTATATTATTAAATAAATATTACATTATTTGATTTGATTTTGAGAATTCACATCTTGCCAACTTGATATCTTACAAATACAGTGGTGCCTCGCTTGACGACGATAATCCGTTCCAGTAAAATCGCTGTAGAACAAAATCGTTGTCAAGCGAAAGTAAAAAGCCCATTGAAACGCATTGAAAACCGCTCAGTACGTTCCAGTGGGCGAAATACCTCAGCATCCAGCGAAGATCTTCCATAGGGTGGCCATTTTCTGGTGCCTGTAATGCGAAAAAACCATCTTAAGCACAGCGGGGAGCCATTTTGAACAGTGGGTGGCCATTTTGAAAACCTGGCTATCAGCTGTTTTTGATTGTCGGGAAGCGAAAAATCTGTTCCTGAAGCAGGGAACCGATCATCGTCAAGCAATTTTTCCCTATCTAAACATTGTTTTGCTATCGCTATTGTGATAGTAAAAACCTCGTCGTACAGCGGATTCGTCATAGAACGAGGTAATCGTTAAGCGGGGCACCACTGTATTCTTGCCATCGTAGCTATTTACAGATATTATAATAAATAATTTGAGAATATGCAATCCCCCTGTCTACCACAAAAATGCACTGCAGTCTAATTATGTTACAGTTCAAAGTCCTTTTAAAATGTCTGTCTCAAGCTGTCAGTAATGCTTGTGACAGATATCACAAGCCTTATTAGTGGCTTTTTTCTCTATTTGAGAAAAGCCACTAATACTCTCTCTCTCTCTCTCTCTCTCTCTCTCTCTCTCTCTCTCTCTCTCTCTCTCTCTCTCTCTCTCTCTCTCTCTCTCTTTGTCCTGTACATCACAATATTGTTTCTTATATGATCATTAGGCAGTGATTAAAAATTAGCTGAAGAATGCTTTCACTGCTCATCTTGATAAGACCATGTGATGGTGTGAAAGAGATGATAATATTAACGTACTTCTCAGCAGTGTGCTGCTGTCCTCTACAACCACAGGAGGGAAATGTGATATTTCCAGCTCCCCAATCAAGGTTGGACTGGTAACAATAGGGATTGATTTCTCCCCCCCCCCCCAAGAGTTAGAAAGACCACGAAGCTCCTCACCAACAGGCAACTGCGAAGACAAAAGCGGGAAAAGTGAAAGAGGAGAAACCCCAATAGGAGGAGGCAAGACATGGCAGGAAGATATCCAGGAGAAACAGACAGGAAAAGAAGGGAGGCAGGAAGAAGTGAGGCAGACATTAAAAGAGGGTTGAAGGAAGGGGTAGAAGAAGATCAGGGGAAGAGACCGGATGAACGCTGGAAAGTGATAGAATTAGAAGATCTCTGGACCAGGGAATTAGCCGCTTTCCATTACTAAAGAGGAAGGTGAGAGAAGAAGAAATCAACAGGTACCCAATAAGCCCCCGTACTGGGAGGAAAGTGAAGAATGGGAAAGGAGAAGGCTGGAAAGGGAGGCTAGAGAGAGAACAAGAGGGAGAGAAAGGGCAAGAAGATGGCTGGGGCTAGATCCTATGAGACCCAGATATATTAGAGAGAAGAAGCAAATGGGACAGTGTTTATGGCAACTACCCAGCTGTGATTTACCCTTAAATGTCTGTTTGCAAGTATCCCTTTTAAGTATGAACAGTTTTTTTAAAAAAAACCTGGAAATTTAGGATGAATATTGGCTAATACCCTGTTTTCAGTTGTAGAATCTAACAACACACTAAGGTCATGTTCCCTTAGATCTCCAGCTTGTATTTGCAAAAGCTAGAGACTATTCTATTACAGCTAGTAAGACTTAAGCCTGTGTGTGAAGGTACTGGATGCCCCATTGCACAAGCCCAAGGTGCAACTACGTTGGGAATAGCCAGAATCTGTTTGATTCACAGTTTCTTTTGCAACTGTGTTTGGTTAAGGTGACCACACAAAGACCCCAGATTGTTTCAGTGCCAGTGTCGCACTGGCCCCTCAAACTGATGGGGTTCCATTCTTGCCTAAAGCCCTCCTTCCTTTGATGCTGCCTTTCTGCCAATCCCTGGCTCTCCTTTTGCATTTTGCCATCAAGCTACTGGGACTGTTTAAAGCAGTGGTTCTTAACCCTTTTGAAAGAAACGCCCCCTTGAGCCATTGAGGAAGTTATCATCGCCCCCCTCCCCACGGTGATGATATCTATCTTTATTTATTTATTTATTTATTTATTTATTTATTTACTTACTTACTTACTTACTTACTTACTTACTTACTTACTTACTTACTTACTTACTTACTTACTTACTTATGACACTTAAATCCAATGACCCCTGAAAACAAAATTCAATTCCAAGAAAATGAAATGCCCCCAAAAAGTAACATTTAATGATTTAGTTGCAAGCGAATTTTAAGATGCAAAAAGAAATATAAAAAGGGCATAAAAACAAACCACAATGCAGGAACTAAAAATTTCAAGACGAAAACTCTGAAACTAAATTAAGATTGGAGGAAAATATATATTCATGCACACTGTAAAAAGGCTGCAGGCATCTTAACAGGTTTGGCTTGCTCCAGCGCCCCCCTACCGCCCCCTTCTGCTCCAGCGCCCCCACGCCTCCCCTTTTCGTTCTACTGCCCCCCTGAAAAATGAAATCGCCCCCTGGGGGGCATTATCGCCCACATTAAGAACCACTGGTTTAAAGGGTTGCACGGTGGTAGGGAAAAGGGATCGTTTTTTAAAAAAAAATTCCATATGCATACACACATACCACAAAAACATTGTAGTCTGTTGGAGTTTGTCAGAGTTGTTTTGATTTTATATCAATTTTTATCTTCTTTTTTTTCTCTGTGCAGAGATTATGTGTAGCCTGTATAATTAAAAAAATTGTAAACCGCCCGGAGAGTGCTTGTAGCGCTATGGGGCGGTATATAAGTCTAATAAATAAATAAATAAATAAATAAATTATCTCGCACTGAACTAATGTAGCAATGCAGTGATAAGGTGATCTAGCACTAGATACAATGGTTTGTTTAAAAATAAACAAAAATTACTTTGGGAAAACTAGGGAAAAAGATTGAAGGAGTGTGTGTCCCAAAATGTGTGTTCCTGCTGTCCCAAAATATAATGCCTCAACTTACTATGTCACCAGAAAGCCACCCAAACTCACACACCCCAGTTTTTTGGTAGAACGAAACAAACAATTATGCGGGCATTGAATGGTTGCAATTAGAAAAAAATTATTTTTTTGTTTTGTTTTGTTTGTTATTCAATAAAATAGAAATAAAAAAAAATAATGTGATCATGTGATTTGTGAATAAGGTGATTTGAATATACTAGTGCCAATTCTGAAACAAATTATGGAATGTTTTCCAGTGTAGCTGAACGTTCAGAAAAGCCAAATCTCTCATGAAGTAGTCAGTTAAATGTGCACAGACTAGGGAAAGGTGTCTCAGGTACTTGCATCAGTGTGCCTTGCAAATATTCATATAAGTAAACAATATTAATTTAATTAATATTACATGTTTTGGTCCCAACATTAAGTGGACGAACACAACTCCTTTGAAAGGTTCAGGGTGAGTAACAATGCATATGTAAAAAAAGCATCATACAGTATTCATTTATACACCAGCCATCTTTCTTCATTTGGCTCATAGTTGGAGCTTTTATTCTGTCCGCATAAGTATTCCAGATTGCTGGTAGAAATGCCCATGTTCAGGCTTGTTGAAAATACAGGACTACAACAGCATAGTGTTTTGCCCTACCATTTCTTCTGTGCTGGAATGATAGCATTTGCTGTGGTGTAAACCTTTGCTGTGGCGTAAAGATCACAATGTTTTAGAGTATTTTTGGGTGCTCAGTGAACCAAATTTTAGATTAATTACCTTTTTTGTGATAGTGTAGATTCCTATTGTGGTGTAGTGGATAGAGTGATGGGCTAGGAATCTGGAGAATAGGGTTGAATCCCCACCTGGTCATGGAAACTCACTGGAATTGATAGAACGACTCCTTAAATATATCACTTACTTTGAAAGCCCTATTAGGGTTGTTATATGTAAATTCTGAGTTGATGGCTGTGACAACCCCAGACCTACTGGAGTATCCCACCCTGTAATTATGCTGCCACCAACCATTCCCTGTAAGGAGTCACACAGACCAGGAATGGATTTTAATAAATAAAAGAACAAGGTTTATTGAAACAACAATCAGGATAAATAAAAGAATCAGGTAAATAGGATACTGTAACGTGGCATAGTCCCAATCACACCCATACAACAGCTTGGTTCCCACTGAACACTTTAAGGTAACGCGCAGACCCTGAACCTATCAGTTCTGGCTACCTAGATAGAAACCTGAACCTATCAGGTATGTACTAACTGACAAACAGTTGTACCCAGTCTGACACACAGACTCCAACTCCCTTCTCCACACAAGTTCCAAATATATATACAGTACAGCTCCTCCCCCCTGATGTCCCGCCTTCCACTCCCCATAGGATGGAACTTTCCCTCCAAACCCATGACAGACAGGTACCATCAGTGCTGTATGTGACACCTCCCCTCTTTATAAGTTGTTTTGCGGGGGAAAAGCTAAAGTGCTTTTCTCCAAAAAAACAACCAGGATCAAAACACAAAAACAGTTATACATTATAACACAATCCCATAACCCATACTTACTCACTCTAGGTCAAACATTTCACTTATGCATTTAAACATTAATATTTGCAATACATTAAGTTACCTTTATTAATACAAACCAAGCTTGTTCAATAAACAGGTACATTTTAACTTTTGGTCACCAAAATATACATAGTCCATGGTTTCTTCACCGTCTTCACTCGTCGGGTCTTCTTGACAAGGCGTCAGCAACACAGTTCATTGACCCTCTGACCACCTTCACTTCAAAGTCAAAATCTTGCAGGTTTAAAGCCCACCTCATAAGTTTACTATTATGGGTTTTCATTGTCTTTAACCACTGCAGTGGTGAGTGGTCAGTGCACAGAACAAAATGTCTTCCCCAGATGTAAGGTTTGGCCTTCTGAATCGCGTATACTATGGCCAGGCACTCCTTTTCCACGGTTGCCAAATGTCTCTCACCTTTCTGGAGTTTCCTACTCAGGTAGGACACTGGATGCTGGTCACCATTTTCATCCTCCTGGCAAAGAACTGCTCCTACCCCGCTGTTAGACGCATCGGTGTAGATGATGAACTCCCGGTCGAAGTCGGGAGCACGCAGCACTGGATAATGGACGAGCGCCTCCTTCAACCTCTGGAACGCCTCCTCACAGTCGCTGGTCCACTGGATGCGGTCATCAGTCTTCTTCCGCGTCAGATCGGTCAGCGGAGTCGCCATCTCGCTAAACCTCGGGATGAACTTTCTGTAGTAGCCCACCAACCCAAGAAATGATTTGACTTTTTTCTTGGTGTTGGGTCTGGGCCAATCACGAACGGCTTCTATCTTGGCCTCTAGGGGTTTGATCACTCCCTTCACTATCCCCGGCTTATTTGAAAAAACCTTATGATGTTTAGTGAGCAGCACTTTTAGTTCTTGCTGCTGGTCTTGGGTGAGTGCAGGACTGATCTTCACCTCATCTGGGTTGTATTTCACTTCCCCTCTACCCTCCCAGAAGGGTAATTCAGCTTCCTCACTCTCAGCTGCTTTTATGGCAAATAAAACCCTCTGTTCCCCTCTGTAGTAGGGTTTCAGGGCATTCACATGTACCACCCTCCGTGCTTGGTGTTCCTCCTGTTCTATAAGGTAGTTCAGATCCGACATCTTGGAAATGACCCTGTATGGTCCTGCCCATTTGAGCTGCAGTTTGTTCTCTTTCCAGGGCCTAAGCCAAAGCACTTCCTCCCCTGGGTTAAAGTGCCTCTCCCTGGCTTTCTGGTCATACCAGGTTTTCTGTCTGACCTTCTGAGCTTGCAGGTTTTCTGCTGCTAGCTCTAGGTTTCTCTTCAGGTCATTCATTAAAGTGTCTATATACGTCACAACATCTTGTGGGTCATCCTGGGTGATCTGCTCCCAATTTTGTTTGATTAAATCAAGTGGACCTTTCACTTTTCTCCCAAACAAAAGTTCAAACGGACTGAACCTGGTACTGGCTTGGGGCACTGATCGATAAGCAAACAAAAGGGATTGCAGCTTCTGGTCCCAATTGTTTGGATTCTCAGCCAAGTAAGCCCTAATCATGCGCATCAGAGTCCCATTGAACTTCTCCGTTAACCCATTACTTTCGGGGTGATAGGCAGTGGTTTCCTTGTGTTTAATTCCACAGATTTGCCATAACCGTTTCATGAGCTTTGATGTAAACGATGTGCCCAAATCTGTGATTATTTCTGAGGCAAATCCCATCCTGGACATATACCCCACCAAGGCATCTGCCACTGTGTTAGTTTCGATATTAGTCAAGGGTATGGCTTCGGGGTACCTCGTGGCATGGTCCACAATGGTGAGAATGAACCGGTTCCCCCTCTTTGTGGCCTTAGGCAAAGGTCCCACAATATCCACTCCTATACATTTGAACGGGGTGTCAATCACAGGCAAAGGGCACAACTTCGCTTTGGTCCTGTCACGGTTATTCCCCTGCCTCTGACACACATCACATTGTTTACAGAACTCCTTGATCTGCTTCCCTATTTCAGGCCAGTGAAAATTTTGTGTGATTCTCTGCTGTGTTTTGTTCACCCCTAAGTGCGCAGCAAACATATCAGAGTGCCCCCTTTGTAAGATCATGGGGCGATACTTTTCAGGTACCACTAGCTGACTTCTGATCCCATCTCCCCCTTTTGAGATATTCATCAGGGTCTCTCTATATAAAATTCCCTTTTTCTCGCGAAATCTCGCTGGGGTTTCAGGTGTTAGCTGGGTGTCTGTCACCTTTTCAAAACACTTTCGGAGAGTGGCGTCTGCCTTTTGCTCTTGGCCAAATTTGCTGTCCGTGGTTAAGGTTTCCACCACAGCTTCGGGACTACCCTCATCTGCTTCAACCTCGGGCTCTTCAGTACCCCCCTGAACTGTCCCCGTGGTAGCTTGTGAGCGTGTAATCACTAGCACCCGTTTCACATGTTCAGCCAGGTCATTTCCCACGAGCACGGCTGCTGGCAGAGTCGATGAAATCGCTAGCCGCCAAACTCCCCTCCAGCCTTGAAAGCTCACAGGTACCTCAGCTACTGGCAGTGAGATCACCTGCCCCTCAATCCCTGCCACTTTCAGGCTCTCATTTGGGATTATATACTTCCTAGGAATAATGTCTGGATGGCACAGGGTCACCTGGGAACAAGTATCCCTTAGCCCCCTATACTGATGGTCAAGTATTCCTACGTCCACCCCTGCGGTCTCAAACAATTGCGAATCTGTCCTCACTAGTAAGCAGCGCTTGACCTCCACAAGAGGACCATTTTCCCCAGCCTGATCAGCAGATGTAACTGGTCCAGAGTGAGTCGCCATGGCAACAGGCTCCCTCAGTGGCAAGGAGCTTTGCTCTGTCTGGACACAGAACACAGCTTTTGGCTTGGTTCCACTCAAATCATGAGGCAAATTTCCCTTTAGCTGCTTTAATTTCTCACACTCTGAGATTAGATGGCCCTTTCCTTGACAGAAATAACATTTTCTGCTGTACTTGGAGTCTTTCTCATCTGGTTTTGGTTTTCCCTCCAAAATCTGAGGTCTTGGTGGTTTCATGTCTGAGGGCTTCCCTTCAATATGGGCCCCTCCCCCTTGCTGGTTTTTCCCTGGTCCCTGAGAGTACCTGCTGTAGGTTTCTTTGGGCTTACCCACAGTTTTCCCCTCAGCACCTAAGGGCTTCCTTATTTGGGAAATAAAATCTGCGATCTCTGCCGCTTCTGTCACCGATTTAGGTTTCCTCTCCCTCACATGGAACTTTAGTTCCCCATGCAGGACTGAATAAAACTGTTCCAGCGCTATCAGGTCTTTGAGCTGCTGGAAGGTCTCTGTCCCCTCCTGAGACAGCCATTTCTCTAGCAACCTCACCAGTTGGGCCCCCACTTGGGTAAAAGTCTGCTCTGGTTTTTTTGTGAGTGACCTGAATCTTTGCCTCAGCTGTTCAGCATTTATCCCATGCCGGGCAAACACCAGTTTTTTAAACTCAGCGAAGTCCTTCAGCAGTTCCACTGGCATCTCTGCATAGACTTCTGCCAGGCTGCCACTGATTAAAGATCGCATAATGGTCATCTTCTCAGTTTCCCTTACTGAGAAGTCCACAAACGCTCTTTCCACGAGGGAAAAGAACACCTCAGGGCAATCTCCCTTGTGGTACACAGGGAATTTCTTCAAGTCAGTTTTAGACAATTGGCCCACCTCAGAATCTCTATTGTTATTATTGTTCTGGTTCATCATTTCCAATTTTCTTAACTCAAACGCCATCCTCTCTCTCTCTCTTTCCATTTCAAATTGTCTTTGTTTCTCCTTTTCCCTTTCCTGTTTCTCTTCCTTTTCCATTTCAAATTGTCTCTGTTTCTCTCTTTCCCTTTCCTCCATTTCCCTCACCCTCAGTTCATGCTGTTGGGCTAGGAGCATTCTTCTGAGTTCTGAGGTCAGTTCTCCCGTGCTCTCATCCTGCACTGAGCCAAATTCCTCCTCAGAACCTTGGTCTCCCTGTGGTTCTCTCACTTCCCCCATTTCTGCCATTTGGCTTTGAGTCAAGGGCATAATCCCCCCAGAACAGGTTGCCTTCAAAAGTCACGCCTCAAAATAAAACGACGACTTTTTTCCTTTTGCCTCAGAAACAGCCTTCTATAGACTGCTGCTGTCCCTCCAGCACCAACTTGCAACTGTTGCCAGGCAGAATCCACCCCCTCTGCTAGGCCTCTCAGCAGACAGGCTAGATCACTGTTACTTCACGCAGCTTTGCCTCAGCCCTTTCCCGCCAAAACAGGTTGCCTCAGAGCTCCCTAATCTAGTCCCCCAATCTGAGTTTGCACGTTCTTCCACTAGCCTACCTCCCCGTGAGGTAAGCCTAGAAGATTACCTACACGCCCTCAGATTTTCCCTGACTAGACCCCCCTTGCTCTGGGCACACTTGCCAAGGCTTTGCTGGACCACTGGACAACTGGACCAGTCGTATCCCACACGCTGGACACCAATCAATGTGACAACCCCAGACCTACTGGAGTATCCCACCCTGTAATTATGCTGCCACCAACTATTCCCTGTAAGGAGTCACACAGACCAGGAATGGATTTTAATAAATAAAAGAACAAGGTTTATTGAAACAACAATCAGGATAAATAAAAGAATCAGGTAAATAGGATACTGTAACGTGGCATAGTCCCAATCACACCCATACAACAGCTTGGTTCCCACTGAACACTTTAAGGTAACGCGCAGACCCTGAACCTATCAGTTCTGGCTACCTAGATAGAAACCTGAACCTATCAGGTATGTACTAACTGACAAACAGTTGTACCCAGTCTGACACACAGACTCCAACTCCCTTCTCCACACAAGTTCCAAATATATATACAGTACAGCTCCTCCCCCCTGATGTCCCGCCTTGCACTCCCCATAGGATGGAACTTTCCCTCCAAACCCATGACAGACAGGTACCATCAGTGCTGTATGTGACAATGGCATAGAATAACAACAACACGGTAGTGTACTGAAACAAAAATAGCAGCCTTCAGGCCCTGTTAAGAACCAGCAGAAACATCTTGAATTACATATGTGCCATAGTCAAATAATTTGGGTGGCCTGGTTAAACAACTTGGGTGGCCTGAACATTCTTATAAGAAGTATATGCATGTTTAACCCTACTGGATATAGCTGGTAGCTGTGTTTTTAAAATGTTAACTGTAAATGTTCACTGGATTAGTAGGTATCTGATTATCGTACTCTTTCCCCTGGTTTATATGGGCTACAGGGTTTTCCTCGTGATTATTAAGAATTCACATTTCCTCAATCCCAGTGTCCTTTGGCATTTATCAGATGCCATATCCTACAGCCCCTGTGTATCACAGGTTAGCCGTCTGTAACATGGCTAATCTGGCATGTTAGTAGTAACATTGGATGTTCAGTGTATCTTCTTCACCGTTTCTCCTGCCCAGAAACATAACAGATATGATAAATATAATGACAAAATGCCTCTGAAAATACACAAGTTTTATTTGGAGAGGATGGACTCTATAATGGTGGGACTTGGGTTCTTTGGTAAAGTGATAGCTGGGATATGAAAGACTAAAAACCATATATAAACAACATATACTTTTTATATGGACTCTTTGTAATATTGGAAAAATACCTTTGTCTTTTTGCCCCGCCCCACATTTAAATTATGACACTACAATTTTTTTTATTTTGTATTTTTCAAGATGCTCAAATTATGGCCAGTGAATTCACACCTAGTTTTCCAGAATGGGGAAACTGGCCCTGACTTCTGAAATAGCAAAGCATTGTTTACTTCTAGTGCAATCTCTTTGTATTCTTCTGTGTTATCTCCATTTTGATCAACATATTAGCATTACCATTTTATGCTATTTAGTGCCACCGTGGCAAGGAAGGTTCTTTAAATATATCAGTTTTTAACACTTCAAAGTTCTGGCTGTAGATGGATAATTGGTGGCAGAATTTTTTTACCAGGCATGGAGCACCTTTATCACCCAAGGACTACAGTCTCTCAGGAAATTTGTCAGTGGGATAATGGGGGTGATGCTAGTTTCTCTCTCTCAGACTTGAAAATTAGACTTGTAATCTACTTACAATCTTAGGTGTAGAACTGACAGAGTAAAAATGCATGTGATTCTATTTTAAAATACTGATTTTTTTAATTACCCAAAGGGTAACCCAGGAGTTCTTTAACTACAGTTCCCACAAGCCTTCACTACCAGCTGTGCTGGCTGGGGTTTCTGGGAGTGGCAGTTCAGGAACATCTGGGTTACTCAAAAGTTGGAAACCACTGTTCTAACACATTCCATCATTTTTCTCTCTCATTTTTCTCTCACACAGACCAACTTTGTCATGTTTTTCTCTGTATCCTTTGTGTTTTTTAGGATTGCTTGTGGGAACATTAGATGTTGTTTTGGACTCCAGTGCTAGAGTTGCTCCTTACAGGATTTTACACCAAACACAAGATTCTCAAATTTATTGGGCAGTAGCATGTGGTAAGTATGTACTGTTCTCCATCCAAGCAAGTGAGAAAGCAAAAGTTCCCCCTCCCTGCAAAGGGGAATTGTTACCAGTGCGTATTTGCTGTTTCTTCCAGTACATCCTCAGATTGCAGAGGATTTGCGAGAGAGCATTTTCTTTCTTCTTTTTTGAAAAAAAAGAGAGCTAATGCTAAGAAATAAAATCTGGATATATAGTGGCACATGTCTTTATTACATTCTGTTTGTATTGATATAAAAAGTGTATATGAGATATTAATATAATATAATATAAACTTCAGCTGGTTCAAAATGCAGCAGCCAGGTTGCTGACCAGGGCTTGAGGAGAAAGTGTGAGGTATAAATATTTTGAATAAAATAATAATAAATAAACAGCTCTACTGGCAGCTGGTCCATTTGCAGGCCCAGTTCAAAGAGCTGGTTATGACCTATAAAGCTGTGTAGGGCAGGATCGAAACTACCTGAAGACCTTTCTCTTCTCATCTGAGCTTTCTCAAGTCCTAGGATCTTTTCTCATAGTCCTGCCGCCTTCACAGGAATATCTGGTGAGAATGCAAGAAAGGGCCTTCTCTGGCATTTCTTCGAGGTTGTGGAATGCCTTCCCTTTGGAGTCTGGGGTGGCCTTCTCTCTTTTGTCCTTCCAGATGAAGGAGATGGAGATCATCCTTTTTAGACAGGTTTTTGACAAGTAGTTCTTTAATTATTTTTAATGCAATATTTTATTCTGGTTTTAGTTCCTCTGTTTTTTAATAATTTGTAGCTTGAATTGGGTCCCAGGACTTGGAGAAAGATGACATAAAAATGGAATAAATGCAGATCACGAGTGTATGGCTATTATCTTCAGAGCTTTAATCCCAGATGATATTATGAAGTGAATCAAAAAACAGTTGATCAAGATTTTTAAAAAGAAATTAAAAATTCTCTTGTGGCAAAAATATCTTTGTCCCCAAACACAATGGACTTGTCCTCAATATTTTCAGTTTCCCAGCCAAAACACAGAGGAGAGGGTGAAGAATGCTTAAACCAGATATTTGGCGAAGGTCCTTCTTCTCTGTTGGGAGAGCACAATGAAAGTTACAAAGGCAGGAATAAAATAAAAGAACAAACTAAAAGAACATAGACTGATAGGAAACAAATGTATGTAGTGCAGAGAGGAAGAGCAACAGACACAGATAGTGTTTAGTCTTAAACGTAAGTACAAGAAGCTTAAAGTTTGCCTTTTGAATATGCATTATACTAGTCTGTCGACCACTTATATACTGAAATGGCATTAAGTTTCCTTAGCAGAAGTAGCACAAAAACATTTTGAGGAGAAAAGTGGGAGAAATGTAACTTTTTGAACAGGTTTAGCAGTATTTGTTTTCAAAGCTACTGCAGTTTTATGATCATTTCTTGGTTTCTTTTTAGGTTCAACACGCAAAGAAATCACGAAACACTGGGAATGGTTAGAGAATAACTTGCTGCAGACTCTTGCCATCTTTGACAATGAAGAAGATATCACGACTTTTGTCAAGGGCAAGATACATGTAAGAGACACCCATTCTTGCTGCATCCTGCTTTTGCTGCAGAAAAATCAGACAGCTCTGGTAGTTCCTTCCTGTGAATCTCTTGTAAAGCTCCATGTGGTTCAACTGCTTCCATTATATCCTGTGAGAAAGATACAGAGAGCCAATTATGTGGATTCTTCCCAGTTTTACCTAGAACAATAAATTATGCTGACTAGGTTAACACCCAACTGTATGATGAAAAGCCAGCAATAGGATGGGGCCAAAGTTCAATTTGAACAAGCTTCTGAGAGTTGACATTGATATTTGCTTTTGCTAGAATACTCTTGAACATATCATTCCTCTTTTCCATTCTCTCTTCTTGCATAGTCAGAGAAGTACATGAGGACTTTGCAGACAGTAGAACACTGAATAAATGTTAAAAATGTCCACATTTCACTTAGTGAGCAGAGAAACTTAGTGAGCAGAGAATAAGGAGACGGCTAGAGTGCGCTTGGAGAAAGAAACTGACGGACTATAGTAAGATAGCTATCAGGATTGCAACTAACGGTTACCTAGCCAAGGCAAAGGCTGCTAAAAGATCTTACTTTGCTGACCGGATAAGCGAAGCTTCCAACCAGCAGGCAGAACTTTTCCGTATAGTTCGCGATCTATCTGGAATTGGTCAGGGTGAAGGGCCTCCCACTAGCATCTCACCTGACCAATTTGCAGAATTTTTTTAAATCCAAATTGGAGGCCATCTGCCGTGACCTTTCTCCTTTTTTAAACACAATGGATTGAGCAGAGATGTCCAGCGCTCCGTCCTGCCCGGTTATTCTCGACTCCTTTCAGCCTGTAACACCAGATTTGGTAGGCAAGGCGCTTGATCGCTGTCGGGCCACCACCTCTTTTCTCGACCCTTGCCCAGCCTGGCTAATCAAAGCAGCCAGGCCGGTAACAACTGAATGGGCCACTGCAATAATTAATGGGTCTCTCCAGGAGGGCAAGGTCCCCCTCGCCCTCAAGGAGACACTCATTAGGCCCATTAGGAAGAAACCAAATTTGACGGCGGACGAAATTGGCAATTATAGGCCCATCGCCAATGTTTCCTTCCTCAGCAAAGTGGTTGAGAGGGTGGTGGCAGATCAGCTTCAGGCGCTCTTGGATGAAACCAATGCTCTGGACCCATTTCAGTCGGGCTTCAGGCCGCACTATGGTACAGAGACAGCACTGGTCGCACTGTTGGATGACCTGTTGAGGGAGGCCGATGGGGGCAACATGTCCTTGTTGGTCCTCCTCGACATCTCAGCTGCCTTTGATACCGTCGACCACGGTATCCTCCTGGGGAGGCTCTCCGAGTTGGGAGTCGGTGGCCTGGCACTTGCCTGGCTCCGCTCCTTCCTGGAGGACCGCCCCCAGAGAGTACAGCTTGGGGAGAGGGTCTTGGCCCTGTGGAATCTCAATTGTGGGGTTCCACAGGGGTCGATTATCTCCCCAATGCTGTTTAATATCTATATGAGGCCGCTGGGCGGGGTCATCAGGGGGTGTGGGGCATCGTGTCATCAGTACGCTGATGACACACAGCTCTACATCTCCTTTACACCAACTTCAGTGGATGCCATCCGGTCCCTCCAACGCTGCCTGGAGACTGTACTGGAATGGATGCAGTCAAATGGATTGAGGCTGAACCCAGACAAGACGGAGGTCTTGAGGGTGGGTGGCCCTTCTGTCAGTGGCATAGGTGACTCCCTCTCCTTTGGAGGGACGACCCTTGCCGCAAAGAGTGAGGTCCGCAGCTTGGGAATACATCTGGACCCGGCGCTTACCATGGAAACCCAGGTGGCGTCCGTGGTCTGCTCCGCCTATTTTCATCTATGGCGGATTGCCCAGCTGCGACCATATCTTGATCGGGGGGCCCTCACTACTCTAGTCCATGCGCTCGTAATCTCGAGATTAGACCATTGTAACGCACTCTACGTGGGGCTGCCTTTGAGGCTGACGCGGAAACTTCAGATGGTCCAGAATGCAGCAGCCAGGCTCCTTAGTGGGGTGAGAAAACACCAGCATATCTCCCCCATCCTGGCTGCTTTGCACTGGTTGCCCATCCATTTCCGCGTTGACTTCAAAGTGCTAGTGATCACTTATAAAGCCCTAAACGGTTTGGGACCTCAATATTTGGCAGACCGTCTTCTCCCACCCAGATCTACCCGAATCACCCGACATAGCCAGCAGGGGCGGCTGAGGGGTCTGACGCCGAGAGAGGCCCGGAAGGAAAAAACAAGAAACCGGGCCTTCTCGGCGGTGGCTCCTCGGCTATGGAACATTCTTCCAACAGAAATTCGGCTGCCACCTTCGCTGAGTGTTTTTAAAAGCCAGTTAAAAACTTGGCTATTCAAGCAGGCCTTCCCTCCAGTCAATTAAGTCTTTCTCCTTTTTTCTTTTCTTTGCTATTCCATCTTGGTAATCCTCTCTTTAAATTAATTGTTTTAAATTGAAATTGTAATCGTAATTTTATGATTTTATATATTTTTATACTGTTCTGTTTTATTTTGTAAGCCGCCCCGAGTAGACATGGTCTAGAGGGGCGGGGTAAAAATCAAATAAATAAATAAATAAATAGAAGCAACAGATTGCGACCACATTTTTCATTATATTTTGAGTACTGAGTGTTTGTCAATTGCACTGGGTCCACACCAAAATGTAATCTAAAGAGATGAACTGTGCCTAGCGAACAGGCAGTCCCACAAACGTGTTTCATGGAGGAGACTTCTGATCTTCATATATTCGTTTTTCTTTTTCCTTGCAGGGCATAATTGCTGAGGAGAATAAGAATCAGCAGCCTCAGGGAGAAGAAGATCCTGGTAAATTTAAAGAAGCAGAACTGAAAATGCGTAAACAGTTTGGAATGCCTGAAGTTGAGAAACTAGTCAATTACTACTCCTGCAGCTACTGGAAAGGACGTGTGCCTAGACAAGGCTGGCTGTATCTGACTGTTAACCACCTTTGTTTCTATTCCTTCCTTTTGGGCAAAGAAGGTAAACTGTCAGCCTGTTTAATGTCATCTATCACAATGGTTCCTAAACTTGGGTTCCCAAACATTGTTGGCCTTGCTGGCCGGGGTCAAAGAATCTGGGAGTTATAATCCAGTATCTAGGAATCCAAAGTTCGGAATCAATGGTCTAACGTATTTTAATTAATTTGATATTGTTAATTTTTTTAAACTTTTCAGGTCATGGGGAGAACATAGATGGATGAATAACATCCATATTGATTTAACTGTGTGCTGTAGTAGGAGACAGCTGCGGGAATTCCCATTTCAGAAAGTAATTGTGAAATAATATGTTGGTATTGATCTATTCCTGAGTAAGGATCTAATGAATACTTGTACATTTTCTCAGCCTCAACAAAATGGCCTACAAGATTTTTCACTCCTAAATAATAGCAAAAAGAACAGTAGTCAGCAAAATTAGCAAGAGAAAAAAAACCCACATCCTCTATTTTTGCACAAACATCTTGGATAATACAGGATTCTTGTTTGCAAAAACATATGTTACTCATTTGTAAACATTTTTCCCAAATGTGAAAAATGAATGAAAACTCTTGTAATATTGTTTTACTCTTATAAAACTCTTTCTGGTAGGAAGAAAGCTATGAAATTTTCATTTCACCTTTTGGAATGTAATAGTGAAGATATTGGCAAAGCTTTGGTTAAGCAATCTGCAATGTTATACAGTATCTGCTTTGCCCCCTTACCAGGGTGCTTCAGCAACATCTGTGTAAAATACTTCTACTCAATGTATTGTCATAATAACTTGGCTGAGAAAAAGAAAAATAAGGAGTTTATTAAGCTTGACACCTGTCATTGTTTGAAGTGTCTGATAGCAATTGGTGATTTGGACTTCCTTTTCTCCATAGTGACTCTAATAATTCAGTGGGTAGATGTAACACAATTGGAGAAGAATGCCACTCTTCTCTTCCCTGAATGCATCAAAGTGAGTACTAGGGACAGTGAATTCTACTTTTCAATGTTCCTCAACATCAACGAAACCTTCAAGTTAATGGAACAGCTGGCTAATATTGCCATGCGGCAACTATTTGACAATAAAGGGTTCACAGAGGACATGTTACTTCCCAAGCCCAGCAAGCCTCTCAAGAATATCTCGGCACTCAAAAGGTAGGTGTGTGCTTCTGTCTGTGTCCCCCTAAGATTGGAAGGAAGGGCTCTGAATATCAGAGTTTGCATATTATCGTGCAGTATTTGTGTATAACATTCTTTGAATGTGGTTTAATTCCAAGAATGAGGAATAATTTTAAGCCTGCTCTTAACATGTTTTCATTGCATGGATTGCAATACAATTGCAACTCTGTCTTTCCACTTGACTGTCTTGTATCAAGACACTCTAAGCTTTCATTTCTTCTTCTGTTTCTTTTCTTTAAGGAAGAACAGTTGGCTATGCTGGCTATGAATGCTGGGAAGTGTAGTTTTATTTTGTTTTTTAAACACCCTTTCCCACTGTCTTCAAATGAGCACATTTCTTACTTTCATGGTTGAAAATAAATAGTTGATAATGAGACCATGCAGTTGATGAGCATGTAGGGCAAGAATGGCCACATGGATTCTCCCAAATTCTGTTCCTCCCCTTTTCTCTTGCTGCCTGACATTCCAATGGGGTAGTGGAATTCTTTGCTGGAATTTCAGCTGCTGAATAAGCCAGGGAACTGTCTGCATTCTCCATATAACATCTTGCTTATCCCTGAGCTTAGTCTTGGAAAGGAGTTGGTACATCTGGCCACACTATGGGAGCAGTTCCAGGATATTGTGACTTTTTAGGTATATATTTTAGTGTGACCTGTAAATTTTTCTAACAGCTTTTTTCCAACATTGTTTCTTTAAACCTTCATTCTCACATCAACCTTGAGCATATCTTTTCCCTGCCAAATTAGGGTCCTCTGGTTCTTGCCAGTTGTTCTCATTAGCATTTCATCCCATTTGCATTCGTCTGGGAATTAAAAACCTGCATTTTCATTGGCCTGGAAGGAAACCTCATTTTAATTCTGCTACACTTGCACTGAAATTTTTGTATATGTACGAAAGATTTTTGCCAACTATCTGTCATGTATAACAATTTCCACAATTGAAAGAAGAAAAAACTTCTTCAGAAACTGTTTTAAAAGGACAGGAAACACTCCTATAATAATTGATTACTTGAAAGCATTATTTTCCCACTGAAAGCCTGATATATTTTGTTGTCATTTTCTTCAGAGATTTGGATGCACGAGCTAAAAATGAGTGGTACAGGGCTACTTTTCGCCTCCCCAAAGATGAACGGCTTGATGGACATACAGACTGTACTTTATGGACCCCATTCAACAAAATTCATATTCTTGGCCAAATGTTTGTTTCCAACAACTATATTTGTTTTGCTAGCAAGGCAGAGGAGGCTTGTCATCTCATAATACCCCTCAGGGAGGTGAGAATCTGTTTTTAGTAATTAATTCTCTCAGTATCTGCACTATTTGTAATGTTAAGAAATTTTTTGAAGGATGTAAGATTTTGATTTTGAGCCTCAGTAAGTTAGCCCATTGGTTAAATTAATGCTATGCCAGGTTGATGTAAGGAAGACACAGTTTTACCATATGCAGCTACATAACTTTTTCTTTTTGTGTTGAAAGACTGGCATTGTCTGGCCATATTCCCCCAAAGAGCAAACTTGCATGCGTGAGAGAGATACGTACCTGCAGTACTGTTTTCTTCCTGCTTTGGTCCTGAGCCAAACTGATACTTAGTTAAGCATGAGAATCTGAGGAGATACCAACTGTCTGAAAGAAAGTATTTGAACTGTTTTATCACTTGGCTTTCCCTTTATTTCTCACATACACAGGCATTTTCCTCTCAGAATTAAAACCTTGTCTTCAAATGGTACAAACCACCATATGTGTTGATGATAGGAATCTTAGAAAAATAACTATTGGATCTGTCAATTACCTATTAAATGTCAATCTTAGATATTGAACATTGTATTATAAAGAAGCCTGATATATCCAAATTATTCCTGCATGCATTTTGTAGGTCACAATTGTTGAGAAAGCTGACAGTTCCAGTGTCTTGCCTAGCCCGCTCTCCATTAGCACCAAAAGCAAAATGACTTTCCTTTTTGCCAACTTGAAAGATCGAGATTTCCTGGTACAGAGAATTTCTGATTTCCTGCAGAAGACGCCATCAAAGCAGTCATGTAACAATGGCAGAGGGCGGAAGAAGAGTGACCATACACAGGAGGTATTAGAAACGAACTCTGACAGGGTAATATTAGTATTCTCTGATGGTTTTGGCATGTTTTGAATACTTTTAAATGTATGGTCCCTTCCATGTATTTCTTCTCAAAAGCTGGATGTTGAATCGAGATGTTTCATTTATTCACAGCATGAGAAAGCTTTTCCCTAATTTGTTTAACTTTCTGTAAAAGACTTGGACATGTCTTGATTTCTTAAGTTTATTTTCTCCTATTTAATATTGGTGAAGCTAATTTATTCTTATCCTATGGCAAGTTTTCTTAGAGAAAAAAGGCTTTTCCCATTGATACAGCTCAGAAGGTATTACTACAAGTTTAAAGTAAAACAGATTAGGCTGCATTTTATGCTGCAGATGCTAGAGCAGTGGTTTGAAATCTGAGATTAACTTCTTTGACTAAGAGCAGCTAGAGGATGAATCTCATTTGATTGACAAAGTGCATATTTGTGTGTGGATTGTCTGAGATTCAGTACCTGGTATTATTGTAGAAAATGGAATAACCTTTTAGAAATAGGAACAACCTTCTGCTGGAGGTTGTACAGAGTTAATCTGCTAATCAAAGTAGATAATACTGAAGTAAATGGATAATCTGTTCTGATACATGGCAGTGTCCTGTGGTGTTTTCCTCACATGACGTAATCTCTCTGCAGGGGGAAATACAAACCATTGTATGTTTACTGTGGGTGATCATTTGGTCATGAATGCATGTCAGTCAAACAGATAGTGCACACCATGAACCTGAAAGTAGCTGACAGTGGGAGGAAGTATGCAACTCATGGGATCAGCTGTTCCATGCTACTTACAACCTCTCCACCCAGCCCTGCTGATATACTTTGTTCATGAGATGGTAGGACTGGGGAGCCTTGTGCTGCAGTGGTTAAACTGAAATAGTGCAGCCAAAACATGACCCGGATTCAATCCCAAACAGCTGGACCAAGGTTTACTCAGCCTTCCATCGTTCTGAGGTTGATAAATTGAGTGCACAGGCACTGTGCAGCCTGCATAATTCAATTGTAAACTGTCCAGAGAGTGCTTTAAGCACTGTAGGGTGGTATATAAGCAACATGCTTTTTATATGATTGTTCCTCAGATCAGAGCAGAGATCAGGGATTGAGTCGCCCTTTTCCCAAAGCTATAGACCAAGTGACCTGGATTTTATTCAGCACGTATTGTTTTCTACCAGAAAGAAACTGATCAAGGAGAATGGAGGTTAGGTAATGATAGCAAACTCAGATGCTGAGCAAGGGGAAATGTTTGCTGAGATCTCTGATTAAATTCTCTGACTAAGGGAAGCTTCCTAACTGAATCTTTTCCACGTGAGATAATGTACTAATAATTCACTGCTGTTCCACTTTTTAGTAGTGAAACAAATGACTAGAGTGACAAGAGATGGCTTGAGGGTAGAGGAATAAAGAAAATGAACTTTAGAAATAACTGAGTGGGGGAGGAAGAAAAATAGATACTTTTCCTTTAGTGGGAGAAAATTCAGGATATTAAAGATAGCATACTGAACAGAAGAACTTAAAAATATATTTCAAGGACCTTCAGATTAAAGAAAAATGTAGGAAATACAAGGGAGGAGGTTCCTTTTCTGCTTTCCATGACTAGTGTACGTACCCAGGGAGTACATATCAGTTATGGCTGCTAAATGTAGCACAGTACTTGACCTTCTGTCCAGTAGTTTGGATATCTGTTGAGAGTACAAGAAAGCCTGTTGGCTACATCCATCTTCATTCATACTTAGTGCACCTTCACATGTTGCATTTCTAAGGCACATTCGGAAAGGTACTGTAAATATATGTGTCTCTGTACTCAGGTGTTACGCAGCTGCACACACTAGGAGAGCTTCCAAGTTAGTATAGATTCATCGTGAATAAGGGGCTCTTGCTTGGTAATGTATGAATTGACCTCCACGTTGCAAGGTCTGACCAGAATTTCAAGAGGAAGTCTGTGCATGCAAGGGCAATCACACAGCAGGTTCCCCCTTCTACAGGTTCTTTTTCATTTGCTCATTTGTGTGCTTGATTTTTCAGTCAGTATGTGGTCACATGAAGGAGAGCCTGCTAGAAAGAGGGAAATGTCTGTGTGAGATTCCTCTTCTGTGATTGTGTAACCCAGTGGGGATTTTAACCTCAATGTACAACTTGGATGGTCGCCTCACAGTGAAAGAATGTCTCCTTTAAGAAAAGCTGTATTGCAATGGAGTGAATGTGAAGGATGAAGAAGTTAGTGCTGCTGTTGCTTCCAATGTACCTTTAGTGGAAAGTCTTCTTCAAACATTATTTGGTCATATTAAATATCCAAAAACTGCAACAAAAGCCTGCTTGTATCTTTATAATTTTCAGCTAGTCTACTTGTTCTTAGGAAACTCCAGAACTGTCTCCCAGTGGTGCACTTTCAGCCAGTCCTTCTTCTCCTCTCAACAATCAGCTGGCCAATTTTTGCACTGATAACGTTCCAACAGCATCCAAGGGACTGCTTAAACTGTTTGGGTCCAACTCTGATGAAATTCTTGGATCAAAAGGGGTAAGATAGTAGCTCTATCAGTGGGCATGTGGTAGGGTGGGATATTGAACAGTAAAGTACAATATGAGCCTGTGTAAAGCCATTTATCATAACTACAACTCGTAAGTACAAGAGAAAATACAATCAGGTACAATTAAGCAAGAAAAGCACAACTGCAGTTTATGTCCTGAGAACTTCTCACAGGTAACGGATTGGCCACTGTATGAAGAATGTGCACTGGACTAGATAGGCCAGTCTGATTCAGCTAGGTTCATCTCAAAATGTCCTTCTAAATATTAAGGTATTGGTGATTTAAAACAAAATTACATCCTTTTCTAAAACTTTGCATGCATGGTATAACATTATCTTTGACAGAAGGTTTGAGATATGAAATACTGTATATCAATGGAAAAAATGGTGCACTTTAAGTTCCCTGGAAATTTAACCTTCCCCAGGAATGGAAAACTAAGCAAGGGCCAATATATTAATCTTATAATGCATTTAATCCAAGATACTATGCACTTGAATGTAAAAGTTGGTCTGCTTGAAGATAAATGTCTCTTGTGTGGTACATTGTGTACTAACATTAAGAAACCTCTGCACTATTTTTTTAGCCTCAGGCAGGAGCAGAGTAATATTCACTGTCCGGTGTGTTATAGATTGAGGCCAAGTTCATTTTCCTGAATTTTTAATTAAACTAGTCCTGATAACACACCTCAGAGAATATTCAAATCCCTTAAACTTTGATCTCTATTCATTCTTCACCCCATTCAGGATGCTACCATATTTCAATTTTATCCATTACTGTTACAATATCTGTGTAGGTAGTTACCATAAGATATATTTTTATATTGTTTTATAAAGTGAAACATCCTGCATAGGAATACAAGGAGAAATGCAGCATTGGGGTTAGCTGAACTTTCTCGTCAGATGAACCTCCTAATGCTTCTCTTTCCAGGCAAAGGAAACAATGAAAGAGGAGTCGTGGAACATTCATTTCTTTGAATATGGGAGGGGGATGTGTATGTATCGAACAGCCAAGACCCGTGAGCTGGTATTAAAAGGGATTCCGGAGAATCTTCGTGGAGAGCTATGGCTCCTGTTTTCAGGTAAGTAGTAATTCTGTACATTCAACCGCTTCCCCAGTTGAAGAAAAGTTTTTCAGTTAATCAGTTATGGCCTGATTCCAGTGTCAAACCGGAAGCAATGTTCAGTTTGTCATCTGTAATTCTTCCAGATTGTAGTAGCTTTCAGTCCTAAATTAATTACAACCCATCTTGCTTTTTTTTATGAAAAGTTTTTTTTAAGATCATGCCCACTTAAAAAGTATAGGATAAATTTGTTAGCTAAAACATCACTTCTACATATATTATGCATATTACCAAATTACACCATGCTGTTAGTCTTGCATCTAAAAGTGAAAAGGGATTGATGTTGACACTCTCCAGAAACATATCCTTCATCAGAGTGCATCCTGAATGTCATGAACAAGAAAACTGTTTTTTTTTTTTGGTGTATCACTTCAGGAGCCTCGAACGAGATGGCCACTCACCCTGGATACTATGCAGACTTGGTGGAACAGTCGATGGGGAAGTATAACTTGGCCACAGAAGAAATTGAAAGGGACTTGCATCGTTCAATGCCAGAGCACCCAGCCTTTCAGAATGAGCTGGGGATTGCTGCACTTCGAAGGGTGCTAACGGCATATGCTTTTCGGAATCCCACAATTGGCTACTGCCAGGTAAGAGGACAGCGATCGTGGATCGCCTCAGAGTCAGAGGGCAGAACTCATTCCAGTTCGGTGATGTGTCCTATTGGAGCTTATGGCTCCTGTCAGTGGGAGTATGTTACCTGAGGGGAAAGCTATGCTTGGCCCTGTGACCACTTTGGGTTGAGCACAAGAAAGGGGAAGTCATCAGTAAGTTAGAAACTAATATCCCCTCCTTTTGTCTGTACTGTTTTTAAGGGATTGGCGGGAAGGAATAAAGAATGGAGGAAATGGCAAGAGGTAGGGGCCAGTTAGAAGTACTCCCTATCCACTGAAATTATGTAGGCCCTCACCTAGTTTTTGATTTAAAAAAAACAGGGTCCTGGCTCATGAAACCAAGAATATAAAAAGCTATAAAATATTTTCTTCAGATTTTCACATTTAATTTGTCTAAGGCTCTAACATAGTAAATCACAGTTAATGAATGCCTTCCTAAATATGATCTTCATCTGACATGAATTATTCTCTTTGTACGTCCATGTGTGTGTCTACCTACTATCAGGCTATGAACATTGTGACATCTGTACTACTACTGTATTGTAATGAGGAAGAAGCTTTCTGGCTCCTTGTGGCCCTGTGTGAGAGGATGCTGCCAGATTACTATAACACCAGAGTGGTTGGTAAGTCTTCCATTTAGCCTGGAAAACATGAATTAGCATGAATTGGTGCTAAGTAGTTCAAGCTGAAGTAGCTAAAGAGGGATTCTGTTAGGAACAGCTGGATAGTTAGAAGAGGTTTGACTTCATAGAATCATCTTATTTTTAATATGAATGTTTTTCAAACCATGTTGGATGGAGCAAACTGAGCTCTTCCCTATAAAACATGACATATTTAAAGTGAAGCATGTGTATCTGGTTTTTGCTTGAAAACCTTCAAGAACGAAGACCTAAAACCTTCAAAACATTTTATCTTACCATTGGTTTTCTGTAGTTTTTTTATGTCCAATATATCTAATCATATTCTTAGTGCCTATAACAAGTAATCCAGAAGTTCATTCATATATTTTAAAACCATCAGTGTTTCTACTTGCTCTGTAGCACAACCCGACTCCTTACCTTCTGTGCTGTTTAGTCATCCTTTTATGTTTCCTTCCGAGCTTTGTAGAATCCTTTCTGAACAGAACATAAGCATGCTATGGTTAACACTTTTCTTGCTTTTTCCTGTCTCTGTTGCTCATTCAGGCGCACTGGTAGACCAGGGCATCTTTGAAGACCTAACACGGGATTGTCTTCCTCAGCTGTCTGAGAAAATGCAAGATTTGGGAGTCATTTCCAGTATCTCTCTCTCCTGGTTCCTTACTCTCTTCCTCAGTGTCATGCCTTTTGAAAGTGCTGTGGTCATTGTTGACTGCTTCTTCTATGAAGGCATCAAGGTCATCTTGCAGGTGTCTCTGGCCATCTTGGATGCCAACATGGAGAAGCTCCTAAATTGCTCTGATGAAGGCGAGGCCATGACTGTCTTGGGCAGGTAGCCTTGCTTTTTTTTTCTTTGCTTTTTTTTTGCAGCATTTTTTAGCATGATAGCATGATTGAACTCCTGTTTTACTGATGTAAAACCTGTTTGCTACCTGTTTTTCTGCTATGAGCTTACAAAGAAGTCTGTGAGCCTCATCTTTAAGGTAATGGACAGTACTACTGGGTCCAAGCCAGGCTTTTGTCTGCAGAGAGAAGAGAGGTGTGTTTGACATGGTGGTCTCATGTTGAATCTGCAGATCTCCATCTGGCCTTGCTTGACATTCTGACTCCAAGAGCCGTGGCCATCACATCTGACCCGATTTTTTAACCATTCACTTTATCCCCAGATTTATTTACAGCTTTGTCTGGTTAAAAGTTCTGGGGAACTTAAAAGTTTGCCTTATCTGTAACTTTAGAGACTGACATCCTGTTGTGCCACTCTGCACGCGCTGAGGTGGTTATATTATCATCAGCTACAGATCACCATGGATTAAAGGCTTCCTTTGCGGATTTCAGGTTGCATGGTACTTTGCTACATTGTATGAGTTGTGTGCACTCTGAAATACACCTTTAATTAGTGACGATTTCTTTTTTTAATCAGTAGCAATTTGCCACTGACAGTGAAATAATCTCCACTGCACATGTGGACAACATAATTTCAGCTATTAATATGTATATTGTTATATTTTTATTGTGTATGTACAGTATTTTTCTGTGTATAAGATCCCCCCCCCCTAATTTTGACCTCTTTCAACCTGAGTGCCCAAATCAGCGGGCACCCTCTGGACCGGCACGCCCTCCGGAGGGTGGCCAGGGGATGCCCCCCATTATAGGCAGGGCCTTCACCCGGGCTTCCTGTGCTGTGCTGTGCCCCGCTCGCTCCCTCTCCTGTGGCGCTGGAGTTGCAGTCAACAGGCAGCAGCAATTTCGTGCTGAGGGGCAGCCGAGCGCAGCTCCTCCTTCACCTCCACCACCTCCTGCTGCTGCTGCTGTCACCACCTGATCACCACCCCCAGCACTACTTGAGGGCTCCCTTCAGGCAGGGGACAAGGTGGTGGTATGAACTCGAAGTGAGCCACAACATCAGCAAGTGACACCGCGCCCTGCACCGGGCCGGCATGGCAGCTGCATCGGCATGGCTTGCATGCCCACAGAGAGGGCTCTGCGTGCCAGCTGTGGCACGTGTGCCATAGGTTCACCATCGCTGGCCTACACGCTCTCCTCCACATCAGCTTACATCATTTACATAAGGCTCGTGATTGGAGGAAGCGTGTTTTCAGAGACATGGACAATTTTGCAACCATGTGGTTTTCTCCTCGGCTTACTTCCATGTATAAGATAACCCTTAATTTTTAGTCTAACTATTTTAGGAAAAAGTAGCATCTTATACATGGAAATATACAGTATATAATCTATGTATTTGTATTGTGTAAAAATATATATTCATCTAGAATACTACAACAATATTATTCAGATGTTTAGTAGTACTTAACAGGTTTATGGGAGCCTGGAAATTATAATAAATAAAAATAATAAATCATAAATGTGGTTATACTGGTGAAAATCTATAATTAGTAAAATATTTTGGGCTAGGAAGACGTATATGAGATATTAATAAAGATTCTGACTCTCCTTCTTCAGGTTATCCACTGTTTCAAGGTTCTGACCTGACTTTTTGTCTCCATAGATACCTGGACAATGTAGTTAATCGACAGAGTGTTTTTCCACGTATCCCCCATCTCCATGCCTTACTGACAAGTGGGGATGATCCACCAGAGGAAATTGATATATTTGAACTTATAAAAACAGCCTATGAGGTCAAAAACTGTCTTATCTTTTAAATTCCTATTTTATTTTTGTTAATTTAGTAAATTAATTGTACTGTATTATTTACTAAAGTGAAACTGTCTTTAATAAATGTACAGTCCATATACATATCAAGGAATGGTCTCTTTTGCCAGTTTCATTAAACCCAAAAAAAACAATTCAGCCTGTAATTTTGGTGTTGTCGCCACTGCTTTCTCTCCATGCCTTTCTTTTTAAGCTTGTTAGTTATAATTCTTGACTTCTTACAATATACATGCTTGGCAAAGTCATAAGAACAGAGTCTTTCTGTGCAACCTTATTGGTGTTCACAAAGTGACTCTTGTTATTGCCCTAACTTATCTCCTTGCTTTCCCCTACAGTGGACCCTCGACTTATGAAGGTCCCTACTTACAAAAATTTCGAGGTACGAAAAGCTCCGGCCGCTAGTTTTTGGTTCAACTTGTGGCCGGAGATTTGACCTACGAAAGGCAGGGAGAAAGGGCGTGAAATTCAAAGCTGCCCGTGGCTTTCGGCTTGCCAGGCTTCGAAAGCTGAACCCGCTGCCCTCTTGTCTCCTGTCCCCGGTGCCCTCTGCCTCCTGTCCCACATGGGGACAGGAGGCAGAGGGCAGCGGGGACAGAAGGTAGAGGGCAGCGAGTGCTGCTTTGGAAGCCCAGGATTTTTTTCCTTAGGCCGGTTACGGATTATTTATTTATTTTTTATTTATTTATTAGATTTTTACCCCACCCCTCTAGACAATGTCTACATAGAAAACACACCAATATAATATATATAAATCACAGAAAATACAATTATAACAATCACTTATAACAATTAATTCCAAACGACACAAGATGGCATGATTTGGAAAAAAAATCAATGGGTTTTCAATACATTCCTATGAGAAATG
The DNA here is from genome assembly GCF_051106095.1 of Pogona vitticeps. Classification (NCBI taxonomy): domain Eukaryota; kingdom Metazoa; phylum Chordata; class Lepidosauria; order Squamata; family Agamidae; genus Pogona; species Pogona vitticeps. Next base: position 95,973,592 of record NC_135784.1, read on the forward strand.
CACCCTCGACCTACGGACTTTTCGACTTGCGGCCACCATTCCAATACGGATTAATTCCGTAAGTGAGGATCTACTGTATTTATGTCTGTAGCTTTCAAACATAGCTACAGGGTAGTAGTTGATCACTGTTACTACACAAGTACTAGAAATTATTGCTTAGTAAATTATCTGGTAACTTTGATTATGCTATCAAATGCATAGTGTTCCTCTATGGCTTTATTTCTGAACCTTTTCTACTTTTTCAATACAGAAATTTGGCCATTTGAAAGCAGATGAAATTGAGCAAATGCGCTTTAAGCAAAGATTGAAGGTGATCCATTCTTTGGAAGACACAGCTAAGAGAAGTGTGGTATGTGGTGCTCACCTCTTACAGTGATCTCTAACTAATTTTACTTCCTTTTTTGGATAGGATTAAGTTGAACAATACAAAGACGTAAATCAGATGACCAAGTAACTGGTATGTTATTAAAGGGCATTTTGTGGTATATTATTGAAGGAAGTGCTTGAAGACAGTTGTTCTGTGGCAAAACTGGGTTGCAGAGATTTTTTTAAAAAATCACTGATGATTCTGGGATGCATCAGCTGCTTTTGAACGCTGCTATCTATCTGTGTGGTGATATAAATCAGTTGGTATGGGAAAGCAACGATTTGTATTATGAGGAAAACATGGCAGGCCTTCCTACAATTTTGTGCTTGTTTGCTCTGCTCCTCTCCCTGCATCAAGGGTGTGGCGATAGGAGATGCTGACCTTTTCCATTCTCCAAACTGCTTGGGCCTCCTAGTCTCAAGGGAAGAATAGCTTTCAAACATTCTTGCTGTTGGTTTTTTCTCTTGTTTGTGTCTTTGTGGTGTTCATTCCCTCTAGATAGCATCAGATGTCTCCTGCAAATGCCTTTAATGCCCTTGTAGATGTTTTGACAGTGAGCGGATTGAATAGATAAAAGCTGAAAGGAATAAGGAGTGACATATTTCCTCTTCCCACTTTCAGTTACAGTGCATTGAGAGCAGGAAATGCATTTAATGTTGTTGACTAGCTTTTTGCTGTGCTTCCCCTGCTGAGTTCAAGGGAATATAGCTGTTCTTCTTCAGCTGTCATTGGGGTTTTTTTTTGCAGCTTCCTATCTTAGAGATCAATGACTCCCGAACGTGGGAGTAGTGTTCTACTCAAAATCGTTACCAACTCCTTCCTTTCTCTGGTCAAGTCCCCGGACATTGAAAGTCATTTAGTAATACTTTGTAAAATACAGCTTCCTGTTTTTCTTGAATTATGTCTTTACTCTAAGAAGCCGAATCTCTGTGCCATCGCAGAAACGTCCTATAACTGTTGGTTCCCTTTGTATAAAACATAATTCTATTTGGAGGACAACTTTGTTAATTTAACCTCATCCCCTCTAAGAAAAGCGTTTACAGCCCTGCTCTTTCAGTGTATGCCAACTGCAATGTTAGTAGGAAGATATGAAAATATTCCTTTTGATCAAAGACTTTGTATATGTGGATCAGGAGAAGTTGACGATATTTCTCATTATTTGTTAAGATGTCCTTTATATGATCAACCCAGGAGCAAATTCCTTGCAGGCATACTTAGAGCTTTGTGTGACAGCCCTCCTCTGGCTCAACTCTGCATGCTGCTTGTGGACAGGGATGTACTGTATTTACTAGCCATCAAGTAGCAAAATTTGCCCTGGTAGCAAAGAAGATTCGTGCCAAGCATCCAAAATCCTAAATCTTTCTTTTTAAGTGTAATTGTGATATGACAGTGCCACATATGTTTGATGCTGTCATTGATACATTGTGATGACCAATAAAGTAAAGAATTTAACTTTTTCAGGTTTACAGTTTACAAAAATAAGTTGTAATTTTTTTCCCTCTGAATTCATGTAGGTCCGAGCCATATCTTGTGACATTGGCTTTTCTATGCAAGAATTAGAAGACCTTTATGTGGTATTTAAGGTAAGATTGCTTACAAAATAATTTTTCATATTTTTCTTCCTAGCAGCTTTCACCCTTCCAGTTTTGGAGCCTCTCCTGTACTGTATACACACCAAAGTCCAAGCATGAGCATACAGGGAAGTTTTAGAAATTAAAAGAAATGTCATTCTAATTTACTGATGCACTCTTTATCATAATTCTTTTCTACTGACCTGAGACTTCAGGATGAAGGGGCGGTATAGATCTTAAATCTTGACTCAATTTCTGTCAAAACATGCATAGTAACAAATATGTTCTCAAAAAATAGATCCAAGATTTGAAACAAATGGTATAAGTAAAGCTTCTACCACCATGGCCATTAGTAAGGAATGGTCATGCCGGGGGCTCCGCATACATAGGATACTTCTACAAAGCCCTGGAATATGTTTGTCCAGTTTTGAGCGTCACCTGATGGAGCTCAAGCATTTTCCACAAACACAAATAGTAACACAGTTTCTGAGAGAGCAGAGTTTGAAATGTTTTGAATTAGTTTACTGGAGAGGTGCTTTCCAGAATGCAGCAACAGGTCCTCTCTTCCTCTGAATTAAAAAAAACCTCTAGATGTAGCAGTGGTGGTGACACTTTCTTTTTACCTTTCTTCTTGTTGTTTCTAATTTAATGTTAAAAAAATCTACTTATGTTGTCATGTCAGAGTCAGTTGTGGGGCATTTGGGAAAAAAAACATGGCCTTAGCACCAGCATAATGTTGCTCATGTAGTTCTTAAATATAGATTAGAATAAGAAAGCTGCCTCTGCCACCGTGAGCATTGAAAAAAAATAGTGAGGGAAGTTTCCACTGCTGCTACTGCAACAAGCACTCCTTGCCCAAAATGATGTGATGCTCCCCCTGCCAACCAACCACTGGCAATGGTGCGGCTAAAAAATATTGTAAATAAATAAATAAAAATCACTGAAACAGCCGTAATTGCTCTGGCCTCTCAGGAAATGGCCTGCTAATGTTGATGACAGTTTGAGGAGACTGTTTTGATTCTACCCTGGCTTCTGAGCATTTTTCTAGCTGAATGAGAAATGCATCTAAATCCAAGGAAGCTGTTTCAGTTCTACATCAGTGGCTGGTGCCAATAATGGACTGGATGAGGACGAATAAATTGAAACTTAATCCAGACAAGACAGAGGTACTCCTGGTCAGTCAAAAACTAGATCAGGGAATCGGGCTGCATAACTAGTCTGTGCTAGTTAAAGTTATGCTTCCTCTGAAAACACAGACCCGCAGCTTGGGGATGTTTCTGGATTCATCTCTGAGCCTGGATGCCCGGGTTTGAGTAGTGGCCAGGAGTCCTGCCTTTGCACAGTTAAAACTAATGTGCCAGCCACACCTGTTTCTTAAGAGGTCTGATTTGGCCATGGTAACACATGCCCTAGTTACATCTCAGCTAGATTACTGTAACATGCTCTATGTGGGGCTGCCTTTGGAGAATATTTGGAAACTCTAGAAGGTCCAAAATGCCACAGCCAGATTGTTAACTGGGGTGTGGTTACAGGGAAAATATAACTCCTGTTACAGCAGCTTCACTGACTGCCGACGCATTTCCAGGCACAATTCAAAGTGCTGTTTTTAACCTATAAAGCCCTAAACGGCTTGGGTTCGAACTATCTAAAAGACTGCATCTCCCTCTGTGAGCCTGCCCGGTGGAGGCCTTTCTCCTGGTCTCACAACCTTCAGAGGCATGCTTGGTGGGGACATGAGGGAGGGTCTTCTCTGTTGCCGCTCCCAGACTCTGGAACTCATTCCCATGGCAAGCTAGCCTGGCCCCATCACTGCTGTCCCTTTGCAGGCAGGCAAAGACCTTTCTCTTCAGGCACGCTTTTCCTTAATGACTGGTGGTCTGAGAGGTTTTTTTTTTCATGGATTGCTGTGCTCTCTTGTTTTAAATGTGTTTTAATATTGCTTTCATTTACCATTTCAATATACTTTTAATATTTATATATTTATATATTTTAAAATATATATTAAAGCAAGGGATTGCACTTGATGACCTTGTAGGCCCCTTCCAACTTCACTTTTCTGTGATTCTAAGATACTTACTGTTTTTAGGTTTTAAATACTGTTTTTTATGTAAGTTGCCTTGGGTCTTTTTGAGGAGAAAGGTGGCATAAAAATATTAGTGTTTTGTGTGCAATTCAACTCTCTGCTGCAGCAGCTGAGGCTGTTCAAAAAGTAGAAATTCTCCATGTCAGCAGTTGAAAGCGAGAAAGCAGGGGGAGGATTTTATCCACATCCTGCCCCCTCTCTTCTAGTTGTTCAGTGGAACTATTTATTTTTTGAAGTGTACTGAACAAGAGTGGTCTTAACCGACTAGATAGGCGGGATATAAATAAAAGAAAGAAAGAAAGAAAGAAAGAAAGAAAGAAAGAAAGAAAGAAAGAAAGAAAGAAAGAAAGAAAGAAAGAAAGAAAGAAAGAAAGCACACAGTTGGACCAAGGTTGTTTTAGAAAAAAGAACCTTATGGTGTAGTTGAACCTCTTTTGCTCCACAGTCTGAATTAATTGAATGCTATTTAGGAAATGACAGCATGTAATTTATGAACTTACAGTATGCAAGCATATTTACTCAGAAGTAACTCATACTTATTTTAGTGGGGCAACTCTTCCTCTGAGAGTTGCAACATTAGAGCTATTCCAGAATTGTTTCTGCTTGGCCAATTACTGTCAGATTCTTTTCAGTTTTAAAGGTTTCAGCCATACCTTACTTGTCACTGGTAAACTGAATTTATTCATTCAGCTAGGTGTAGTAGAGTCTTAGTTAGGGATGGAACTTTGGAATTTTTGGACTCTCAATCCCAGGATTCACCCAGAATCGCCCAGGCAAAATGGGAGTGGGAGCCCAGAAATAGATGCTTTTTTCCACCTCTATTGCTATTTGTGTGTTTTCCCCTTGAAAAACAAGAAAACTGCTACAGTGATCCTGGGAGTCCCAAGGCTTTGTGGGTGGGGAAGTCTTGATGTTCATTATGTTTTATAGAAGGAGCCTCCCATGGAACTACCTCACCCATGAAGTCTGAGAGTCCCAGGAATCACCAGGTAGTTTCCTTGTTTATCAGAAGAGAACCACACAGGCAGCAGTGGAGGTACAGAAAATTCTTACATAGGCATCTGTTCCTGGGTTCACATTCCCAGAATTCTGCCTGGGAGATTCAGGGCAAATTCTCAGGATGCAGGTCTAAAAATGTTCAAAGTCCCATCTCTAGTATTAGTAACAGTATCAGTAGCATCATTTCCAACTATCTGATTGCAAAGGGCTTTAAGAGGCATGGTTCCAATGCAAATTTCACATAGAATTTTCAAAGTCACCAATAAAAAAGCAATGTATTCTCAAAGTTTCCATTCAGTCTGTTGAGGTATTTTTGCCTGAATCTGCGTCTCACTGAACCATTTCCTATATTAGTAGGATTAATTTTCATGTGGTCTATTTTCTAGCATGTTGCAGAATTGATCAGAGCCCATGTCTCAGATTGAACAATTTAAGAAGTAAATACTGTACAACAACAACAACAAAAAATCAGTAGTGTTCAGCTCAGTTTCTGTCAGTTCCTGGTCCTCTCTTATAAATTTTGGGGAGGTCTTCAAGTTTGAAAGTTTTGTAAACGTGCTTGTTATCTGAACTATTAATTCCTTTTGGTGACAGGCAAAACACCTAATGAGTTGTTACTGGGGAAATCACACTGCAGCTGCTCACCGAGACCAGAGCCTTCCCTATTTAGAACAGTACCGCATCAATATGGAGCAGTTCAAAGATTTATTTGCTTCTCTGACTCCTTGGTCCTGTGGCCTCCACACACCAGTGCTAGCGGAAAGAATGTTTCGAATGTTGGATGAGAACAAGGATGGGCTTATTAATTTCAAGGAGTTTGCAACAGGGATGAGTAAGTGTTTTTTCCTGCAATATTCTATTTAATCCTAGAATGGGGGGTCTTCTATTCACTGGTTGATGGTTGTGAAAATGATAAAGCCATATGTTTATAGCAGAAAAGCTACTGCTGTTGGTGTTAGAAAGGCTGCCCCTATTTTAACACTAAATGAAAATCCTGAATGTTGATTCTAACTCAAATTCTCTGGTTAGAATTACCATCCAAAGTGGCCCATGGCTTTCTTGCATACTACAAGCTAAATCTCACCAGTCAAAGCTTGAATCATTGTAGTTTAGATCACTGGTCAGATTCGAACCTCATGTTTGCTACGGACTCACTTTGTGACTTTGGGTATTTCTCAACCTCAGCTCTTTGTATTTCTTAAATTAGAACAGTGACTCAACCTATCTCTAATAGCAGTTGTGAAGGAAAACATAATAAACTTTTAGATGGCATGCAGAAGTTATTCCTATGAGGATAGGGGAAGGTTCATGTGCTAAATGTCTTCTGCATGTTAAGCTGTTATGTCTGAAAGTCTCGCCAGGAAAAAAAGGTTGGCAGGCAAGCAGTCATTCCTAATGCAAAGTGTTCTTTCTCTTCCTTGCTGTTCCTAACAGGTGGCATGTATCATGGTGATCTGACTGAGAAGCTAAAACTTCTTTACAAACTACATCTACCTCCAGGTGAACCACTCCTTTCTTTCAAACATTAGTTGATAGGGATATAGGGTTTGCAAGCTGTTATGAACGTTTATATGCTGTTTCAAAAACATTACACAAATCATAAAAGAGGTGCTGGTATAGCTCTGTGGGTAGAAGTAACCGGCTGAAGAGCCCAGGAGCCAGAGGTTTGAATCCTCACTGTGCCTCCTGAGAGAGATGTCAACTAAGATCACCCAAAGTCTCTGTGCTGAAAGGATTACATGCCCTGCCATCTGTTCGACCTCAGACAAGTTGCAGAATCCCAGAGTTCCACTAGAAGGAAAGACATCAGATTTGTGGTACAGAACAAGTGCATGGTGCAATTCCTTGTTGCTGGGCTTAATGCTTGACACATTTATGCTGACATAACTTTATTTTACACTGACATAAACAGGATACTGCCAAGGTATACTGTACATTAAATGATCAGTGATAATAGCAGTAGTAATAGCAGTCAACTTGTACCTTTCAGGTATTTCAGATTACAACTCTCATCAGCCATAGCCATCATGCTCAGTGATTAGGAATGTTGTGAGTTGTAACTCTAAATTTTGGAGGACCCCATATTGGGGAAAGCAGATTCATGGTTTAGTGCTTTTTTCTCTCCCTATAGCTCTGAGCTCAGAGGAAGCAGAATCTGCTCTAGAGGCTGCAACGTATTTCACAGAGGACAACACCACAGAAGGTAATAATGACTGGTCTCATCGGCTGAAGGAATGAAGACTCAAATAGGAATTGAAACAGCCCATCTTCCTAGAATCTGTGACTGACTAGAGCATTTCTAGGACACAATTCTTTTAAGAAAAGATAATTCCTTCACTCAGGTTCATTTCCTATTTGAGTATATATATATAAAGTCTTGATACTACATATTCCCATCAGGCTGTACTTCCTGCCTAATCTTGTAATCTGCACAAATCTTGTAACCTTATTTCTGTTTTTTTATTTTCCTCTTCCACCTAATTTGCTTTGTATTTTGACTCACGCTGTCATTCTGTCTTGAGTTTCTCCCTTGCCTTCAAAGCTTCTCTTTCTTTTTGTTTTTCTTCTCTTTCCCTCTCTAGTATCTCCTTTTGTCTCAGAACTGGATCTCTTCCTGCAGTGTGATTCTCAAGGTTAGTTCTATTGCCTTTACAAAGTTGGGCCACTAATGGAGTGCTAAACATATCTGTCTATCAAATGTAAGAGAAGCCTATATAAAATTACTTATTTTAATACAGTTCTCTAGTGCTGCTACTATGATACAGCAGACAGATATAATATTTTGTTTTCTTAAACTGTGATCAATTTTGCCAATGCATTTTTGTACAAAATATATTATTATATTCATATAATGGCCAGAATCCTATCACTTATGCCTGGTAATATAAGTTTATTGGCATAAATCTTTGGTTAATTACAGTGGTGCCCGGCAAAACAATGTTAATTCATTCCACAAAAATCGCTGTTTTGCGAAAATATCGTCTTGCAAAATGCAGTTCCCCATTGGAATGCATTGAAATCCATTTAATGTGTTCCAATGGGGAAAAATCATCGTCATTATGCGAAAATCGCCCATAGGAAAACCGTTTTGTGAAGTGCAGATCAGCTGTCAAAATCGCTGTCTTGTGAAAAACGGTCCCGAAAACACCTGTTTTGTGAGTCGTAGACCAGCTGTCAAAATCATCGTGTTGCGAAAAACGGTCCCAAAAAAACCCCGTCTTTCGAAGCACGGACTGAAACACCGTCCAGCGAAAATCGCCCATAGGAAACACCGTTTTGCGAAGCGCTATAGTGATCGCAAAAAACTCATCGTCTAGTGAATTAACCGTTTTGCGAGGTAATCATCTAGTGGGGCACCACTGTAATTATAAATATCACTGTATTGGGACCAGTCCTTGACCATTGAGTTTTGTCTGCGCTCAGTAGTGGGCTGGATTAGGGTTAACAAGCTGAAATTACACGCTGATAAAATGGGTTATTTCTGGTCAAAATGACCAGATAGGCGGGGTATAAAATAAATAAATAAATTACATTACATTACATTACATTAAATAAATCAGTAGAAAATCAGATTTGGGAACTGAGTTTCAACCTATTTTAGAAGAGGTTATGCTTCTCCTGACGGTCAGGTTTGTAGTGTGAGAATACCTCCGCACTCTGCACTGTTCCTGGATTCCTATTTGGCAGCAGTGATGAAGGGCACCTTTGCACAACTTTGCTTAATGTACCAGCTATGCTATTTTCTGAGTCAGTCCTCCTTTGGGCAGAACAAGGTGAAATGTGTGATCATTTTTTTGTAAAGGAAAATTGCTGGTCCTGAAGACTGATAAGGGCTAGTGATTCTCCTTTTTTTTTACACAAAAAATAATTTGTGAGTGTGACCTAAGGGACTGCAACTAAACAGGGGCATGTTCAATGTATGCTGCTTAACATTTATATTCAATTGGGGCTATATTTAGCCTCTCTCTTTTTAAAACCTACAGGAAAAAGGTTAAACTCAGTGTTTTTAAAGGCTGAAAGACTGTTTCCAATAGAGGAAAGTAAGTTAGTATTATCACTAGTCCTGCAACTAATCAGCAATTTTCTATAGCTTTCTTCTATGATAGTCACACAGAATTAGTTCCTCTGTATGTAGCTTGATTGCAGGATGTGTTTAAATAAAACATGATGAGCGTTGCATCTTCAATAGGCTCATTGCTCAAATTACAGACTCACCCCTTGCTTTGTTTGGTTCTATATACTTTATTGTTTCCCGTGTTAGTGTAGGCTCTTTGTTTGCCTTGTATTTCATGCACTGTTCTTTAATGTCTTTGTTTTTGTAGAAGCAACTGTAGAAGAAGACAAAGCAGCAAGAGAAGGGAACTCCAAAAACCAAGGTAATGAAACTGTGTTTCTGTTGACACATACACGCACAGTAGTATTCTCTTACTTGTGTGATTAATGAATAACACATTCTCCCAGAACTGTAAGCTGCTTTAGTTCCAAAATTCAAAGCACCTTTTTTTGGATTGAGTGAAATGCCACAATTAGAATACACGTATCCGTTGTAGATGGAAGTGATAATTTTAACCTCCAGGCTGTAACACTAAAATCCTGAGAAAGTTTGCTTTATTTCTAGTGCAGTGTTGCATAGTAGTAAGCATCTGCTGGCTTGGATAAAGTTTTTAAAGGGGTGTCCTCTGGAAAGGATTCTCATAATGTGTGTCAGGTTCATCAGCATTCAGGAATATGCATATTTTTAAATGTTTCCCTTTGTTATGTCATCTTGCAGAAGAGAAGGGTACTAGCCCCCAAGATTACAGATACCACCTGCGAATGTGGGCAAAGGAAAAAGATTCCAAAAAGGAAACTATCAAAGATCTTCCAAAAATGAGTCAGGTGGGAATTTATTTCAACGTTTGCTTTACATTTAAAAATATTTCACTGAAATACCTATTGTTTCAGAACAGGAACATGTCTTTTACTATTATAATTTATTTTTCATGGCCTGAGTTCAGCTCTGACTCCTTCCAGATAATAATGTACTGTACAGTAAAACTAGAAGAGCAGAAAAATAGGAGAGGCATAGAATGGCCAACACTGTTGTCATCTTCAGACAATTTAGCACTGTGTAGAAAGAACACTGTTGTAGTAGTTCACAGGCTAAGGGTGCAGCTAGATGTCCAGATTGGAGCAGGCTGGATTGAGCTAAATAGGGTTTCTTAAGGTCACATAGAGGTGTGGTATGTCATTTAGTGGTAGTGGTGAGAAAACCATACTGCACCTCAAGTGATCTCATTTGGACTTTTCCTCCTTGTCAAGGGGGAAAGGTGGGGGGAGATCCTCCCTTGTTCCCTCCCTGTCATCTTCTCCTTCCAGGAGGAAGCTTTCAGGGGTTTTTTTTAAGGCTTTTAAAAAACAAATTTAAAAACTTTATTTCCGCTCTCTCCACGGAGGAACAGAAGGAAGTCTTCTGTGTCCCAAGATCATGTCTTGAATAGACAGATTAATACATTTGCTTTGGTTCGATCCCAGTGATTGCACAGGACATATTGGAAACAAACTGAAGCAGAGCAATACTACCCACACCAAAAAAGTGGCTCTAGTAAAGACCCAAATGTTGCAGGGAGGTATGCATTGGGGATGGGCTGGTTTGCAGTGCCATTTATGTTATGTGGTCACTAGGGAAAAAAACATACCAGCCCATCCCTGGACTGGACCAAACAGTGGGACCAGATCCCCATCTGATTACACCCTGCAAGCTTTTAAGGCCTTATTTCAGATATCACATTATGATATATTTTTGTATCCAAAAATGGCTGTGGGAATCAGAGTAGTGTTTTGCCTTCAAACGGAGAACCATATCAGATGTTCTCTCTGATATTTCAGTGTTCAGGTAAGGCAGTGCATTGCCACCCATTTTCTGTTTCTTTGGAAACAATTCTGAGGTCAAGCGAGAATTCAGATTCAATACATATTTATTGTGTACTGTCTATGTGTATCAGCTTTGATTTGGGTAAATCTGCTTTCAGTGCATGATAATCACATCACAGTGCTCAAATCAATTCCATTATTGCAACCACAAAGGGCAAGGTTTAGAACATCTTATCTCTCTAGGGTTTTTTTCTGTAGAGGCTGTATTCTGTGTGTCTGTGGGGGGGGTGTTATGTGTTTGAAGCTATATAAAAGTGGTGGCTTATGACTGCTATACTAGGCACACTAAAACTAACACATACACACACAAAGACACCCCCCCCAAAAAAAAAATTATGGTAAGATGTGGTTTGATTTAGACATAATACCAAACCATCCATGGTTTCATGTTGCACACATGACTCTTGGGTTCATGCCCATCTACACGTACATGGTTATTAAGAAACTGGAAACCTTAACTTCCATTTACTTCTATTTTTTTAGTTAATCATAGCAGATTAATTATTAATCTGAAGCCAGATTAAACTTGGTTAACTTTTACTGGCTGATAACCCTCTCCACCCTTGGAGGAGGACTTCTCTAAGGATGGAGACTCAGCAGTTCTCGCATTGATCTGTCAAGAAAGTTCAGGAGGGTTTGCTGAGGACCAAGTAGAGCATCAGACTGCAGAACTGAAGAATTAGCAAATGCTTCTCTTACACCTCAACTTGGAGAAAGATTTGGAGAGCAGAGATGAGAAAGATGTAATAACTTTTTTAATGGACTGCCTGCCAGACCACAGCAGCATATATCACCTTTGCTAGCCTTAAAGCTCCCCACCACAGGGTGCTTTCGCCTTTTCCGCTGTTTGCAGCATTCCTGTTCTCTCTCTCTCTCTCTCTCTCTCTCTCTCTCTCTCTCTCCTTTGCAGACATAGTTTGCCTTAAGCCTCTTAGTGGCAATTTTCTAATTAAACAAATCACCTTGGCAGTGGTGGGAGACATTACAGAGCACAGAGTTCTTAAATATTCTGTGCTGTCTTACAGCCCTCTAAGAAAACTTAATTCCTCTTACTAACCCTTGTCTTCACTGCTAGCTTGTTATTTTATATAATTGCTGGGCTGAAGATTTTGCATCTAGATACTTAGCACTTACCATAACATGCATCTCTCTTTTTAAGGAGCAATTTATAGAGCTATGCAAGACACTTTACAACATGTTTAGTGAAGATCCTGTAGAGCAAGACCTGTACCACGCCATTGCCACCGTTGCCAGCCTCCTCCTGCGCATTGGGGAAGTAGGAAAAAAGTTTTCCCACCACCCGGTTAAGAAGGCTGATGATCTCAAAGCAAACAGCACTCAGGACCCAGTTGGTGAAGCAGAGTCTCCAACGTCTGATGAGAGTCAGAATTCAACTGTGGAGCAGCATTCCCAAGTTGTTCCAGAAGACAAAGCTTCTGGAGATGTTCAAGCTGAAAAACACCAACAAGAAAATCAGATGTTTGTGGATGGAGGTGGTGAGGGTCCAGGATCCCCCATTCAGCTGTTTTCAGATGATGAAACTAAAGACGATATGTCCATGTCTTCGTACTCTATGGTCAGCACAGGTTCCCTTCAGTGTGAAGATATTGCAGATGATACAGTGCTGGTTGGTTGTGAGGCAGGCAGTTCAGCTGCACGATACGGCAGCACCATTGACACAGACTGGTCCATCTCCTTTGAACAGATCTTAGCTTCCATACTTACGGAGACAGTCCTAGTAAACTACTTTGAAAAGAAAGTTGACATTACACAAAAGATCAAGGAACAAAAGAAAGTGGAAAGGCAGTTCAGTTCCTCCAGTGATTATGAACTTTCCACAGTGTCAGGTTGAATTCAAGAGAATAAAGCAAAACTTTGGTACTAGAGGCTGGAGGTTTAAAACCTAGCAAATGTCTGGGCAATTTTTTCTTTTGTTTGTTTTTTTAACTAGCACCTATAACTACCCATTAATTAAAGTAGCTTCAGCAGAGTAAAGGGTTTATCACTGTGACTCTTTGACATGGTTATCTCTCTGGAGGACACCTTGTTTGCTTGGTTTGCATTACATTCTCAAAAGCATGAAAGCCTAGAAGCTAATAGCCTCTGCGGCCTATAATTACTGCAGTAAATTATGCATGTGTGCCTTTGTCTTTTTTTGCTTTCTTTAGTGAAGCTACATTTCAGTCACACTATGTGATAATTTCATATGTTTTAGATTCCTCTGTAGTTATTCACAGGAACGCAGCCCAGCTTGAATTTTTTCCTCTTCAGTCTTTTGGCCGCTGCTCTGCAACCCAATATATTAACATGCTCTAGAGATCCCGTCTGCCTAAGAGAATCTTGTTAGGAATCTAGATGCTATGCAGTAACGTCTCATATGTAAAGATGTTGTATTCTCTTGTTCTTGACAACTTACAGCCAGAATGCACCAGGATCTTAGGATAGTTTTTATGCCAAGTGATCCCTAAGCATGTGATTTTTCAAAACCTGAGTTAACATGCATACTAATACCACTTAGGCCAGTTTTAATTCATCAATGCCATGCAATTGTTTTAATTTCCCAGAAAGAAGCACTGAGGATTGCAGTACCCATGGATACTGGGCATAACATGAGTTAAATGTAACAATATTGAGACTCAAGAGGCAGTGATAACTCTTGCAACTCTAAGTGTAATTACATTCTTCATAATTGTACATGGTACAATGGCTCTAAGAGAATCTCAGTATATTTGGAATTTGAAGATATTAATGAGAAGACTCTTAAGCTAATATTCCAGTCCACTAGTTACCTTTAAACGGTTGCATCATTGGAGATTTTGCCTAATTGATCTGTTCCTCACCATGATCAGAAGTCGGTCTATAGGTGTTGGGTTTTTTATGTGCTAGACTTAGCTGTACCTCCACAGCCTAATGCGGATATGCACACAGTTTAGGGTTGGTCTAGTTTGATTAATCATGTGTCCTGTTTACCTGAATCAACTAATCTGCTGACTACATCATGGTTCAAATGTTGTGCATCATAGGGGTCTCACTGTTGTACTACAATTCAGTTTCTGTAACATGCTTTAACATTATGTGATGTTTAGACCATCTTGTATTGTAGCTGTACAGAATGTACAGTTATGGGACCTGCCCTCTGCAAATCAGTGGTGGACCAGAGGAAAATTGGAGCCCCATTTTGGGATTGGTAGCTTCCCTATGGGAACTTCTTTACTCTCCAAAATCATTATTTTATTTGTTTATATTTGTATACATGTTCATTACACAAGTGTATTATTCATTCACATGAAGGTAATTGAATCTGTGTGAATGCTAATGTGGTACAATGAGTACGAGTGTCATTGTTGGTTTAGAAAGAAAAAAGTCTGAAGAAATTTGAGTAGATGTACACAGGGGATGCATCTCTTGGTGCAATCCAGTGTGTTATTTTGATTGTGTGGCACATTATCAGTGTTCAAGTCTCTGCCTCCTCATTACCTGCACCCAGAAAGTGAGCAACAGAAACTCACTTTTACTAATTCTCCCGTAATTTATTGTACTTTTAAAAGATACAAATCCATGTGATTTTACATCATTTTTGTCTGCTTGATCACGTAAGTATTCAATAAAATGACCAGAATGATATATAGCTATAGATGTACTGTTGCTTTATTTTATTTTCAGAATAACCTATGAAAATACAATTCTGTCAGAGATAACTCATGTTTCACATGGTTAGTAAGAGCCCTTGGGGAGGATTCTTAAAAGGAATAGATCATGTGATCAGGACAAAGCTTGGCTCCTTTCCTTGCTCTCTCTCTTTTTTCTCCCCTTTCCTTGTTCTCTTTTGAATATAAATATAAGTTCATATCGGAGACAAAAATGCTATTCTTCATATAAGAATATGTTCTCTTTTTTTCTCTGTCATACACCTGTGCTCCACTCCTCTGCCTCTTGGGCAGTGACATCAACACAGCATGCATAACTGGCATCGTCATCCTTTCCTCTAGCTAGCAGGTTCATTGCTTCCATCTCCCAAGAGATGAATAAGGTAAAGGTAAAGGTTCACCTTGACAATTTTTGTCCAGTCGTGTTCGACTCTAGGGGGCAGTGCTCATCCCCGTTTCCAAGCCGTAGAGCCAGTGTTTTGTCCGAAGACAATCTTCCGTGGTCACATGGCCAGTGCAACCTAGACACAGAACGCTGTTACCTTCCCACCAAGGTGGTCCCTATTGATCTACTTGCATTTGCATGCTTTCGAACCGCTAGGTTGGCGGGAGCTGGGACAAGCAACAGGAGCTGGGACAAGCGCGGATTCGATCTTACAGCTGCTTGGTCTTCTGACCCTGCAGCACAGACTTCTGTGGTTTAGCCCACAGCGCCACCACGTGATGAATAGTGTGGTTTAAATTGTGATAAAAAATTACAGCTTCACCTGCAATCTTGACAGAAGACACTTAAAGCCTGCATAGCAAATTAGTATCAGCTACACATTTATGGCAGTTTCTCCCATTTCTCCCTGTACATGCATTTTCAGTTATAATATGCATCAAGATACAGTACTTCAGTTTAGGTTTATGCAGTTTGATTTACCATACCAGATCAAGTCCTTGGCAATGTACAGTACACCATTAGATCAATGTCTAATTATGTTAAATAAATATACCAAAATGGCTAGTACTAATTAATAGTGCTACACTCTAACATCTGCATTCCTAATGACAATCATTAGATTGGTAATACCAGCTAGGCCCACCTACTGTTTAAAGGCTGGATTCTCATAGACTACCTGCGAATTTAATTGTTTTATCTTTTTATTGTATTTAAATTGTTATAAGCCACCCAGAGACCTTTGGGTAGTGTGGGCAGCATATAAGTTAAATAAATAAATATGCGCTCAGCTGCACCTCTGTAGGTTGTGTCCATGCCTACAAAGTCTCAGAACCTGAGCAATCAGAAGTTGGCACTCTTAATTTTCAGAAATGTTAGCTAAGTCTGTTCTTGCATTTTTTATTCATAAGTCAAATGAAAAACCTAAGAGTGACTGAAATGTATAGTTGTTTTTAAAAGTTTCCATGCATTAACTTTCAGGATCTACGCAATCCAGATCTGAACTGCTTTTTTTTCTTTTAAAATGCCCAGAGACATCCAAGTTCACTCATTTTCTGCTTATGTCTTTGTGTGCCAAAAATGTTCAAAATAAGCATAGAATTGCTCCTCTATAGCAATTTTCAAAGGCATAGCAATGTTAATCTGTTTCAGCATTTATGACAGAAAAAATGTGAAAATGACAATCTACTGTATATATCGTCTGTATATAGACATGACAGGGTACTGAATGTGTCAGTTATTACAGAGAGTAACAAGAACACAAAATATTATGACACTGAGACTTAGGGATTTCTTTCAGTGTAAACGTTAATGTTTTACATTCCACTTCCTTAGAAACATAGAGCATAATGTTTATAGTAATGTAACTACATGGTCACGGGGGGGGGGGAGGCGAGAATTGCCTTCTTTTCAAAGTGATGGCATTATTAATACTGTACAAGCAATGAACATTCACATTACTGGTTACATGGGCATCCTGTTTATAGATAGAATAACCAGGGATTACTGTATTTGCACACTATATGTAGAATCTGATTTTACCTAGTTTTGGGCATAGCTACAGCAAAAATGACCCTTTTCTTTAAGTTCATCGGAGCTTGCTGGAAACATCTCCATCTACTGTATTGGACTGTGCTCTTTCATGTTCAAGAATTCCAGGAACTGTAGCCCACATATAACAAACATAGGTTTGCCCCCTAGAGAGGGGCTTTTGGTTTATTTGCCTGCTCCATCTGCTTCTTGGACATTTCCTTCCTGTTGTTTTATTTAAAAAAATTAAAGCTGCTCTGGTACTTTCTGGGAGTTACAGTTCTTTGGGAGAGACCTTCTATAGCAGGGGTCCTCCACTCCCAGTCCGCAGCCCGCTGATGGTCTGTGGCCTTCACAGGACCAGGCTGCAAAGACTGATCTCCCCCTCTCGCACACACACCCCAGACACACGCCAACATGCACGCACAGCACGCCCATGCGCACCACGCCCACCCATGAGCGCATCATGTTCACCCATGCATGCATGAGTGTACCGCTCACCCACAAGCATGCCACACCATCTGCACGTGTGTGCGGGCCACGCCCACCCACGAGGGCACCACGCTCACCCACACATGCACACCACACCCAGCCACGAGCAGGGGGTGCCCGCCGCGCACAGACCTCACCCCCCAACCAGTCCACGGTTTGGAAAAGGTTGGGGACCGCTGCTCTATAGAGCTTAATGTACAATGAAACTATGACTCCCAGGAAGCACAACGGCAGCTTTTTCTTTTTCTACCAATCAACAGGAAATAAAGGCCCAAGAAGCTTTACCTGCAGGTAAAAACAGTTCTAAAAGTACAGTGAAGAACCTCCCTCTTAGACAGCCAGCACTAAAAGCCTCCCCAATGAGAAAGGTTTTTGTCTGCTTGTGGAAGGATAGTAAAGTATAATTATACCTGGAAACAGACTGGCAGCCAATGGAGCTGGTGTAGCAAGGTGTGGCTATGTGATCAGCCTAATCTGGCTGCAGCATTTTGGGCCCACTGAAGTTTCTGAACCCTTTCCAAAGGCAGCCCACACACAAGAGTGTGTTATAGTAATCCAGTTGGCAGGTAACTAAGACAAGTGTGACAATGGCTAGAAATCCCAAAGAACAGGCACAGCTGACACACTAGTTTTAACTGTGCAAGTGCACCCCTGGCCACCACTGAAGCCTGAGCCTCCAGACTCAGAGATGAATCCAAGAGTATACCCAAGCAGTGCACCTATGTTTTCAGGGAGAGTGTAATCCCACAGGCTGGATGCCTTTCAACTAACCAGGAGCATCTCTTTCTTGTCCATATTGTTTTAGTTTATTTACCCTCATCTAGTCATCACTGGTACCAGACACCAATTTAGAATCAAAACTACTTCTTTGGATTTAGATGGAAAGGATAGATTTGCGTGTCATCCACATACTGGTGACACTAAACCGCTCTGGGACAGAGCAGTTTCCCCAAGGCTACACAGGCTTGATCTAGGGAGACAGGATGGGAAATTGAACTCTTGACCTCTGACTTTGTAGCCAAGAATCCAACTCACTGACCTAACAAAGTTGTAGAGCTAAATATCATCAAGTCCAATGCCCTGATAAACAAGAAATCCACTGCTAAAGTATCCCTGACAGATGACTACCGTTTCCCCAAAAATAAGACAGGGTTTTATATTAATTTTTGCTCCAAAAATGCACTAGGGCTTATTTTCAGGGGATGTCTTAATTTTTTCATGTACAGCAATCTACATTTATTCAAACGCAGTCATGTTATCTTCTTCTGGTGGCTGCACAATGGTGGAGGGCAGGGTTTCACTTAAGTGGGGCTTATTTTGGGGGTAGGGCTTATATTACAAGCATCCTGAAAAATCATACTAGGGCTTATTTTCAGGTTAGGTCTTACTGTATTTTCGGGGGGAACAGGGTATCTAACCTCTGTTTAAAAATTCCAGTGGAGTGTCCACTTCACTGCTGAACTTCCAAATCATCAGAAGTTCAACAGGCTTTAACAGGCTACAACATCCGCTGTTGTTGTGATGCAACAGATTAGCAAGGACACTCCGCTGCCACACATCCCCTGCTTTCTAATACAGAGAAAGGGGTTTTTGTAGCCATGAATTATGACGGGACTGCAGCATGTTTGCCCGCAACTGAATGGAGCAAGACTCTATGCCTACCCCACCATTGTGGGTTGCTTTAGGTTGCCATAACATAATCTCGGTCCTCTTTTCATCCCAGTCTCCAGGATGCTGCTAAATCCTTGCAACGACGACATTCTGAAATTCTCACTGTCTTCTGTCAGCTTCTTTCTTTCCCCTTCAGCGATAGACAGCGCAGGCTTCAAAAACAAAATCACGAAACCTGCGCCGCAGAGGAAAAGACTTCTCTTTCCTTACAGCCCTCTTGTGTGTTTCTTTCTGGCGGGGTTCTCAAGGGACGTCTGAGTCCCTCCCGCAACCCGTGTCGGCACTTCCGGACAACCCCCGCGTCCGGGTCGCCCAATAAAAGACGCCCGAAGGAGGAAAGGGAGCAAGAGGCTGCTTGCGCGTCATGGGCGCCTTCCCGCCAAATCTTTTCGCGTGAAGCCATTCAAAAAGCGGTTGCAGAGCGGAACGGCTTCACTCTTCGCCGGCGGGGGTCTTCTCGTCCCCAGGAGAGGAGATCCTCGTCTTGCCACCCCCCCCCACCCTTACACACACACACACACACACACACACACACACACACACACACACGGTGAGAGTGAGCCTTACACGCTCCTCAACTCCGAGGGAGGGAAGGAGGGAGCGGGCGGGATGGCTCAGCAATTCCAGGTGCTGAGGTGCTGCTCCTGTCACGTCTTCCAGGTCCAGCAGGTGAGGCAAACCTGTCCGTCTGTGGAGGTGTGTAAGCCCGAGCTCTCTGGGGCGTCGTTTTCCCAGGTGAACGAGCCGGGAGGGGGGGGAGCCGGCTCTGCCCAAGTTTGTGGCTGTATCCGAATTAGCCCGCAGCCCCGGGGAATGGCCTTTGGGTTGGCGGAAGGGCTTCGTCCGGAAAGGCGCTCGACTGAGAGAGGTCGTTCTGTTCCCGTAATATGGGGTGGGGAGGGGTCCGGGTGGGGGATGGAGCGGCCTCAATGAGCAGTGTGGCCTGAAACGAGGAGACAACCCGCCTTATTTTTGTGGAAGTGGGAAGTTCTGGAGAAAGGGGCAGCTGCTATTTGTTCCTAACGAGGAACCCTGGAGGAATCTCTGCTTCACATGCTGTTTTTCCGCATCAATACCTAGGATTAGTAGGATCTAGACTGTGGGTTTCCAATCTCTATTTTAAAGGAAAGAGTGTCAATGTGAAGGAGCAGTATGGTAGCACTGTAATTAAGACACACACACACACCCCAAATTATGGGCCTGCGAAATGTGAAGAAAGCACTAAGAATGTTGCTTAAAAGAAGTGTTTGTGTGTGGGGTATTGTCTTGAGGAATCCCCCCCCCCCCCGAATGAAGTCAACATTCATTCTTTAAATTAATTCTTTAAACTAAAAATCCAATTTGTGGTGAAACCAGTGTTAACACTTGGTATCTTACTAGATTCTGAAATGAAAACCTAGTTCAGACATTTGGCCTAAGATCCTTTGAATGGTTGGTGGTGCTGAGATGGGGCTTCAAGAGTGTTAGCAATTTACTCAGGTCTGTTTGTATACAAATAGGTGCTCTGTGATCCAGGTAGCTATGTGTTTAAAAAGGTGCACATAGTTTACCTAATCAGTATGATTATTTGATACCTTTTGGAAAAGGGAAGATGTCTTTACTGAGCAAAGAATCATACATACACATATGAAATTTACCTGGTTTATGCATGTTTCGATTCATGTGGAGCTGACTGTGCTGTACCTAAAGGTAATTAGACACCTGAGAATGAAGCTTGTGTCTCCGTCACAAAATCCTAAAGGAGCCCACATAGTTTTTTTATGATTAAAGGATTTCCCCCTTCAATCCCCTTTCTGATTACAAAGGGTTAAAATATTATAGCTCATGAAAATTTGTCATCTGATGAATTTTATGAGTGATTCTTCCTGCTTGCAATTATATTTTATATTTCTGTTTAAGACTAACTGGAGTATCTAGTTTGGAAACTGTCTGGTTCCTTTTCACATGCTCTATAGGTGTAGACAGTGAGTGCTTGACTTATCTTGCATGTGGTCTACTCCTGACTATGCAGGTAATTGAACATTTCTACCTATAATTCTGTCTCAGGTTAAAAAGAGCAAAAAATGGAATTGCAAAATATGCAATGAAAAGCAATCAGTGTTGAAGGTGAGTACTGAGAAATTCTTTATTAAGGTCAATAGTGTCATTAGAAGGATTTGCTATTAGGAGGACTTTTTTCCCCCTTTGGTGTCTCAAGTGCTAATCCTGTACACACCAAGCGGAGAGTAAGCTACACTGAAATCAGTGGGCATTCATCTGTGGAGATCTGTATACTATTGCACTGTTAAAGGTTAACAGTCAATTAGAGAAATTAATTTCAAACAGAAATTGTGTTGAATTCACTCCTCTTCATAGTTTGCAGAATGAGTTTCCTTACATAATCTAGGGAGACATATATGAAAAATAAGTGGAGTGTTTATGCTTTTTCTGGGACAGTAGATGTCTTAATTTTATATATATATAATTTAAATAGGTTAATACAGTACTGTGAAAAAGGTTACTGCAAAACATGTCTTTTTCAAGACATGAAAAAGCAAAGACAGCCACTCTATTAATTCTTATTATTTGAGCAAAATATTGGTTATAAAGAATGCTAATAATTTTGAGTTTGATAATATTATTCCTCTGTTCAAGTGTGGAGTGTTAATCTAGTCTATACTACAACTTGAACTGAAAAAAGGAAAGGAAAATATCGTATGGATACCAAATTAAAGACCAAAACCTTAAAGGAATGTCCATGGAATGAGAGTTATTGAGATGCAGTTGTGGTGCTGTTTAATTGATGAAGTAATATGAAAGAACTGTGAGGAGACAACTGATTAATTAAATTTCTTTAGGTTTTTGGCCAAGGTTCTGGATCTGATTGCAGGCACCATGTGCAAAAACTAAACTTGTTGCAGAGAGACAGAGAACAAACACCTATGAATATACCAAGGTATGGTATTAAATTGACTACCATATTTTTTCCGTTTACAAGACAACCCACAGTATAAGACTACCCCCCCTTTTCTAACACCCAAATTAGAAAATTTGAGGGCAGCGCGTGTGCACCCCTTTGATCCTCGCGCCCTTTCCCAGCTGCCTTTCCCACTTTCTAAGCCCTGTGGAGCTTAGTACAGTAAATGGCTAATACACGAAAAAATATGGTAACTGTTTGTTTGTATATGCTTTTTCATTAGAAATTTGAATACAATGGCCAAAAACTTATTCATGTTCACTGGAAATTTTGCAAACTCTTCATTGCACAGTTTGGCATGTAACTAGGCATGCAAATGGGAAGGGCTCTGGTACTTTATTAATTAGAACAATTAGCTGCAGCAAGTTATACAAGCCTTATGCAAACACCAGTAAGATTCTGGCCAGTGATTTGAAATGTTATGGCCAATATTCTGTGCAGAAGGGCAATTGCTTAAGCATTTCACCACTCTGTCAGGTCTCCTCTTGTGCAACCAGTTGCACAACCAGTCTTGCTTACACTGCAGGTCCAAGCAAGCAGAGGAGCCTATATGAACTGAACACATATGCAACTGAATAATGCCACAGAACATTGTCCAGAGCATTTTAATTTAAATATGCAACCATTTTTCAATTGCCCTTATTGAAGAACAAATATTTGGCAGAATAAAATTATGGTTGCTGTGGGTTTTTCGGGTTCTTTGGCCATGTTCTGAAGGTTGTTCTTTCTAACGTTTCGCCAGTCTCTGTGGCCGGCATCTTCAGAGGACAGGCAGTCTGTGCTGTGGAGAATGAAATTATGTTTCTAATGCTGAGTTCTAGTTCACATTGGTAAACTTTTCCAAGTTCTTTACATCTTGTTAGAAACATACTGTAATTTGCTTCTGTGGAAAGAGATTTAATAACTGCTAAAACACTCTGTCCCTAGAGATAACATATTGCCTTGTGATGGAGGAATGCAGCTGTCGATCAGAACGTTCTTTAATATGTTCCTTAAGCATTAATTTAAACCAGGATCCAAACCTTTTTTTGTTGAGAGGCTCTTTTCTTTTCTAGCAGGATTTCTTGCACACCATTTAACATTGATCATTTTTCATTACAAACATAAAATAATTTCGTTTGTTGCCTTATAAAAAACTCAAGTTCATTTAGTCGTATTTTCCAACAGAAATCTGGAATGCTGTTTGCATAGCTCCATCCACAGCATCAGCCTTCTGCACATGGAGCTGCTTGAACACCATACCAGTCAGTCATTGTCCTGCATACCCCATACCTGATACTTCACAGCTTATTTATTAAATAAGCATACAGCCTGCCTTTTTGCCAAAAATGTTGCTAAAGATGAGCAAGAATAATAAATTCCAAACAAAACGTAATTAACTAAACAGATCAGATGAAAACTTTAATTTGAAAGACATTATGTTCTGTGTGCTGGCAGATAGCTTGTGTTAATCCACAACACTTGTGTATAAACACACAGATTTACAGTTACATATTTGCCTAACAATGTGTTTATTTTTTAGATGCATAGAAGAACCAGTACAGATAGGGAATGAGAATACTGTTGTTAACTTGGAAGAAAAATTGGACTGGCAGGTAAACCTCTTTGGATTAAGTAAAGAGCATCATTAAAGCTAAAGAATAACCCATCATAATCCATTAAACCAAGCAAAGAAGATAATGACAGTATAGTTGACAGCATTCTAAGTTGCTATGGAAACTGCTGGAAAGCTATGTGGGATCTGAGCTTACAGATGGGCAGCTCATGTCTGTATGCAACTAAAAAAAATAAAATTTTCTCTTGTTCAGGAGGGACTGTTTTCCTCCTGAAGCAAATTTCATATTACCAGAATCATGTGTAAATCACAGTTCCATAAAATAACAGAACAAGCATGGAACATGGTACTGTATTGGGCTTAGAACTAAGCCAAACATTTCCAATTTCATTTTAAAAGTTTCTAGCCCTTAAGCTATGGAGATAGACTTGAATATGCACATGAAGTGTTGACTGAGATTTTGAAATCTGAGAGGTGCTTTAAAAAGCTTTGGGTATCCTGGGTAACTCTTTATCTCCCCTTTAGGCAAACAAAACCAGAATGAATTTGTCCCATCTGTGCAGTTTACACAATGACAGAATTCTTATTTTCTTGGTACAAAATTTGGGATTACCTGGGTACAGCACTGTAGTGTTATTATCAATGATAACAATGCACAGAGGCCTACATCTTAGTTAA
Source organism: Pogona vitticeps (assembly GCF_051106095.1). Classification (NCBI taxonomy): domain Eukaryota; kingdom Metazoa; phylum Chordata; class Lepidosauria; order Squamata; family Agamidae; genus Pogona; species Pogona vitticeps. The sequence goes on from NC_135784.1 coordinate 95,997,496, forward strand.
TTCTTTCACTCTTATGGAAATAGATAACTGAAGGGAAAAATGAGTTGTTCTGAGTTTTGGAAGGCATCAAAAATATCCGACATATTCTTTAATGTTCTAGGACAAAAGGTTTGAGTCCGTGAGCCGCTGGACTAAATATCTGGATGAAAGGTGTGAAGAGCAAGAAAAGGAAGTTGGAGAGGAAGAAATGGTGCTCACAGAGAAGCAGCAGATCTGTTCTTCCAGGGAAAAAACAGCAAAACATCCAAGGTGATGTGCATGATCTGCCTATGATACCTCAACTCGCGGTATCCTGTCTGGTGAATGTGTCAAATGAAGATACAGTATGATGACAACATTCATTGAAGTTACTTGCTTTCTTTCTTAAGGGGGTGGGGGAGGTTGTGCGATTAGACTGGATTATCTCTTATCTTTATTGTACCTCCCAGGAAGCGCAAGAAGACCAGCTTATGTATTATTGATGGCCAGGGACAGATGGAACAGAGTGTTTCTGGATTTGCAGACAATGTCAAAAGCTTTGAGGTAATGTTTTTTTCCAAGGATTTTAATTTTATTTTTATTTTTATTGCATTATGGTTCCTTTTATGTTCCATGTTGCATTTCTCAGTTTACAAGCAACTAGTTATAAATAATGAGTTGCTTTTCGATAACTGTATTGTAACAAAGGATACTTTCACACTTGGATGACATAACTGTATCTGGGTTTTATTTACTTTCATGGCCACAGGATGTCCTCTCACTATGGTGTGTTTTGGACTATAGGCAGAGTCTTGTAGCATTTGGTTGTTGTTTTTTCAAAGTAACTGTTGCATTTTCTTTTGAAAAAGGATAACTTGAATTTACTTAAAGAATTATAACTATGATAGTAACAAACTACTTATTTCAAAGTAATTGCATTTAAGAATTAAAACTGTAACTAAGTGACTTTCCAAACTCTGTATTTCTGGTCTCACTGAGAAGAGAGTACCAAGATCTGCATAACTTGCCTGATTCTTCAAGAACCTTGCCAGTAGGAGTATGGTTCTGTAAGAAATACCCTTAAAGAGCAGCTCCTTCTGTGAAAGGGTCTTGATTTGTTACGGAATCAGGCCAAAGCTATCTGCTTCATAAAGAGAATCTAAGGTTTAATACTGCTGTTTACTATTTGCAATCTAAGGTTTAATACTGCTGTTTACCATTTGCTTTGTTCCTTATATAGTGGATTTTTATTTATGTTTATAGTTTCTTTTTTTTAAAAAAAAGCAAAGTGTGTTCCTTACATATTACCCGATAATAGTCAATACTCTGGGTGGCTTATTATTTTTCAGGCTACATATTGCCTCCTTCCCCAAGTGAGCAGAGTACTCAATTTACTGACCTTGGAAGGTTAGAAGGCTGGGTCAATCACGAGCCAGCTATCTTAGCCGGGATTGAACTCAGGCCATGAGCAGGCCGTGAGCAACTGGGGTTTAACCACTGCGCCACAAGGCTCCTTAGAAAACTCTCCTATCTTCAGCTATTCAGTAAAAAGAGACTTCCCCCCTCCCCCGAGTAGATGCCTATACTGTATATTCTTTTAAATTTCAAAAATCAGAACATCCCAAAGTGAAAATATGTTTTTAAAATTATGCTTGAATTATACCTGGAAAAGCAAGATCAGGCTCAAAACATGGGCACACTGATGTGCTCTTTTGTATGTTAACTTGCAACTCAGTTACACAAAACAGGTGAGCTCTACCGTTTGATACACTAAAGAGAAAACGTCCACTAACCTAAGATTAAGCCCATAAACACATTTAGACTTCCATTCCCCAAATATGGGTCAGCTGGACTGGACTAAAGAAAATTATGTAACCATGCATAAGACCACACTGCAAATCTATTGTTTATTAGTGTTGACCCTGTTAAAGCCTGCACTCATATCAGTACATCCACACTGCTAATGATGTGTTGCATAGCAATTGGACAGGCATGTGAGATGTTAAGAGGTGATTTTCACCCTCCAGCAAGTTCCCATGGCTACGTTTGGATTTGAATTAAAGTGTCTTGAATCTTAGTCCAACACAATCCTCTACGTTGGCTCTCAATATTACTACAGGTTTTCTAATAATATAAGCCTAAGCAAATCACTTGGAATAGTTTTAGTAAGATTAAATGACAAGACCTCTGGCCCTTTTTCATTATTATTCTAATTTCCTAGGCTCTACAGGTTACACTGCATAGCTCACACTTGCTAACTATCCCCACTATCCTACTGATAGAATAGGATGTGATATTAACTGTTAGGTCTCAGAAGGAACCATCATTTGTGTGCATAATATACTGGTGATGCCTCTTATTTACTTTCAGAAGATTGATCTTCCTATTATCCACATTTTAAAAAATCAACCCATATGATCCAGGTGAGTTAGCTAAACATTGAGATTTAGGACAAAACAGGATAGAGTAGAAAAAGAGCTTCATGTGCCTCAAGCAAAATTAAATGAAAGAAAAATTAGCCTCTGACTCGTCTGTTTGTAATCTGACCCGGCTGCTTGCATCAGTTTCTTCTCATTTTATTACAGAACAGTCCAGATTCCATCACATTGTATACAAAAAACTGTGGAGATGTTCCCTGTAAAAGTGTGTTGAGTCCTGCTGTTGAAGAGCAAGTGCTACACAGAAAGAACAAAGATGCAGGGTCAAAAGGACCTGGACTTTCCAAGTGGGAGAAATTCCTTTTATCCAGTAAGGGCGGTGCCTCCAGTGGCATGCTGCAAGAGACACAAACCCAATCATCTGGTGCAGGTGCAAGAGGTAAAAAGGCAGTCATTTCTGTCGACACCAGCCCCCGGAACTGGCCTCACCCACTGGAGCAAAAGACACCCATTCTAGTTGAGCAAGTACAAAATCATGTTACAGTAGCTGGTGCACCTATGGAAAGAAGCAAACCATCTCCAGTCTTGGGTAGTACCCATCTTCAAGAAAAGCTGCTAAATAGACTGCCCAAAGAAACCAGCTCTATTCCTGCAAAAAATCCTCTTGCTGCCTCGAATTCAAATACCCTGTACATAAATCTTTTTTCTACAGGGGATGATTTTGATGATGACATTTAAGCTCTTCTTTTTCTCTCACACAATTTTGTTTCAGTAGTAGCATCTTTCTTCAACCTCAAAGGCAGGTTATGTTAGTCACAAAGCTTATGTGTTTTTTTTTTAATAAAAGGAGCTGTATTCTACTATTGCTGTTTGTCTTCAGCAAAGCACAGAGGGCTTTTCTGGTGCAGCTTGCTATTCATGGAGGTGCTTTTAGTCTGCTAAAGCATCAATAGTCTATTTGTATTGAGTGAACAGTGTTTATTCATTTTATGCTACAGGCACAGGATGCAGAAGCCCCTTCTGTGTGTATTCTCTAGCACAGTGGTCCCCAACCTTTTTAACTCCACGAGCAGGCGCACGAACACTCGTGCACATGTGCAACAGAGCAGGGGCACTTGCATGCATGTGCAAAGGACGGGGGCACTCACACGCACTCATGAAGGGGTGGGGTGGCACTCATGTGCATGCATGAAGGGGCTGTGCAGGGGGTGGGAGATCTGTCTCCCCAGTCCATCCCAGGCCACAGACCAGGGACCCCTGTTCTAGCAGTTACCAGCTTTGATGGGTTTAGTTTCAACTCATACAGGAACACATTTTTTACCCTATGTCTATTTTTTTTAAATACAGTACATTGTTCATAAATATTGAGGTGAACAAGGGCACTGCCAATTATAATGGAGCAACTGCCACTTTTTCATGAAGTGAATGTTTGATGCCAAACTCATTGTCTTTTAACCCCCATCCCTTCCATTTCTGTGTAGCTACTGTTTTCCCAGTTGTCCTCCTTTTAAATACTAAAGCCCAGCAGTATTCCTTTTAACACTGATTAAGGCAACTTCAGGTTTTGAAAATGGGCATTTGGGGGTAGTAATTAGTACAGGAATGCCCAATGATCTATTTAAAAGATAAACTAGCTTCCCAGAGCAGTGGGTCCCAACCTTATGAGCTGCTGCCATCGTAATCTGCCCCATGTATTCACAACAGTGTCAATCTGTATTAGCTGAATCTAGATGATGCCACAAATAGTATCCAGCATGTGGACCCTTGGACTAATTTCCAGAGCCACAACTTTCACCATAAAGTTCACCAGACATTCACCACTTGATCTTAAAAACTGAGGTTGGGTGTTATAACTTTCCCCCTCCTTCTTTCCATGGTGTAAGTACCTACAAAGTACCTTGTTAGAAATACCAATATGAAAAAAAGATGACACAGCAGTGTAAGTTGGAAACGCTAAGAAGAATATTTATTCTTACAGTATGAATTGAGAATATGGAAATACAGTCAACTCATTACAGGAAGGGGGAAAGATACAAAAAGTAGGTTATTCAGAAGAAGTAGCTTCAACAATCTGCTTTACGGATTATGTGTTGCACACATGCTACTTGGAAGCTCGTGGCTGCTTGGCATACTGGATAGCATCCAGGGCTGCTCCAATGTCATACTTCTTGGAATGCAACAGATGAGTAAGCCAGCCTCCTTCATCAGAGAATCCCATGGACAACATCTGGGACAAGGATTCAATCAGACGAGGATCTGCTTCTGTAAATATTTAGAATCTGAATTTGTTAAAAACCTGGTGATATGAACACTGCAGTTTAACACATTTATTTTCTACAAAGGATGAAATATATTGTTGGGCAGGATGCTTTGTCCACTGGTTTCATATAGGCAAGAATAGACAAATTCAGCTTCAAGCACTCTTCTAATAGAGAATGAATGGGGCAACCCATATAAGGACATTTTCCCTTTAAAATAACAAAAATCCCATTATACTGTCTACTGGCCATCCAGGCAGTCTGCGAAATTGCCTTTTGAATGTTTTGTAACTGGGAAAGGAAAACCTTTTGCTTTCCAGATGTTTCAGACTTTGGTCCCTTAACACTTCTCAGTTCCACTTCATAAATAAAGGTAGCAGAAATGAACTGAAAGATGTTCAGCCAGTCCTTAAAATTCTTATGTTTCCATATTCAACCAGATTAGTTGATTGGACCAAGATATAGTATCTTATATATGTCCTACCATGATTGGCTACATAGTATAGCTTTTGTCCTTTTCAGGAGGTGGGTGATTATAGTGATCAGCATGTTTTTTGCTGTGGGTGTATTGTGATTATCTGTCACTGTGATTGGCGGGTGTCGTTAGCTGTTTTTTGTGTGCAGTGAGTGATCTTTGGTCCTTGCGGCTGGGTAGAGTTCGTTGACCTTTTGCAGGGTGTATTTTTCAGTGCTCGGAGCACTTTGTTTAGTTTTAAACTTTCTTTTTTGTTGAAACTGTGCTGGTGTTTGCAGATTTCAATGGCTTCCCTGTGCAGTCTAACATAATGATTGCTGGTGTTGTCCAGTACTTCTGTCTTTTGAAATAGAATTTCATGTCCAGCTTGTTTTAGGGCATGTTCAACTACTGCCAATTTTTCTAGTTTTAGTCTGCAGTGTCTCTCATGTTCTTTGATTCTGGTGTGGAAGCTACATTTTGTGGTTCCAATATATTCCTGGCCACCACTGCAAGATACCTGGTATATTCCTGCAGTGGTGAAGGGGTCCCTTTTGTCCTTTGCTGACTGAAAAATACAGCATGCAAAAGATCAACGAACTCTACCCAGCCACAAGGACCAGAGATCACTGCACACAAAAGACCAGCTAACAACACCCATCAATCACAGTGGCAGATAATCTCTCCCCCTTATCACAACATTACACTCACAACAAAAAACACGAACCCCATAATCACCCATCTCCTGAATAGGACAAAAACTGATCCCACAGCTATAAATACTCAACTGTCCAAACAAACTGCACCAGAGCACAGAGAGCGTTCTGACTCCTGTCCTCTGAAGATGCTTGCCACAGACTGATGAAATGTTAGGAAGAACAACCCTCAGAACACGGCCAAAGAGCCTGAAAAACCCACAATGAAGACAGGGAATATTTAAACATTGCAGTACTTTGTGTCAGTTGACTGAAGTGGACTAGACTGGGACATTTTCAGTGAGACAACTACAAAATGATCTACTCTGGAATGACAGAAAAAAATGAGTGGCTCTAATAGTAATTCAATTTCTGTCAGTTTTCTCCACTGTCACATTCAAATCTTTTTAAATTGCTGTATTATTTTTCTGCATTGTTACTCCTGATTTAGTTTCCAATACATTTTTCAAACTTCTGTTAGTAATCCAACTTCCTCTTTTGACATTTTCCTTTTAAGAATACAGTAGCTCCAAACTTTTCACTCTGAGCAAACTCTTTATTATCAAAGTAGATACTTCCTCCTTCCAATAACTGTGCTCTATCCTTCAACTTACTGAGTTTATAAATTTCAGAGGGTGTCACTTCCTCCCTGGGCTTAACTAGGTTATAAGTCTCCAAGGTAATTTCATAAACTGCAGATACTTCAGCAGTCTCAACTCTGCAACCTTGCTGAATTGAACTCCAAACATTCTGACATTTTGCAAGCAGGGCAATATTTATCACATATCCAAGCTTTTCCATCCTTCTTTAATAGTGGTTAATGAATTACATCTCTTCCTCTTTCAAAATAAATGCAGCACTCACAATTTCACAGAGAGGTATATATATATATACTGGAGATTGTGAGCCTCCCGGATCATCTGCTGATCATTATTCAGACTGGAAACAGAGCCTCAACACACACAATTCTGTTCTACAATGAAACTGGCAACACAAATGTTGGCTATTACATATAAAGCTCTGAACAGCTCAAAAACTATCTTCTATGAAATAAATATATCTAAACCTGATGGTCTTCTCAACAGTCCTTTCTCCAAGAGAGGAACTACGCATTTGCAATAACATGCAGTAAACATATTTACTGTGGGTTATCTACAGCCTTCCTAGACACGAGCCCTATTGAAATTCTTAAAAGTACAGATTAGGCACCATTTTTAAACTGAAGTAGGGCTTGTCTTATGTGCAGCACTAGGAATTACTGCTAATTCTACCTATTTTTCCCAGTGTGCAGTTTTAACCCAAGTCAGACTATCAATTACAGTTAAGACAAATGAGCTTTCCAACCTGTAGTATTCCTGGAAGTGAAACACTCTTCTCAAAAGTTAATCCATAATTACCTTTGTTGTCTGTCAAGGAGGTAGACTTATATGGGTGTTCCAACATCAAAATATAGCTTCTTTCAGGCACCGTTACCTTGTTTACTGGTTGAACTGGCTTTCATTTACACTTTTTCCCCCTGTACTCTTACTGCTTTCTTTCTTATTTTGTTTCTTATCCTAAGCACATATGCTAAAGGACAGCTAATTTTTTTCCTCAATAACCCAAGTTTAAGGCTCATGTTTCCTTTTGATACAGTGGAAATGTTATAAACTCTACATGAGATGTAAGTGACACCAGTAGACCTTACACTCTGCACCTGGTCTGCAAGAATGGACATTTTCCCTCACCAAAGTAGAGAAGCTATCCAAGGTCTTCATACCTGGTGGAAGGTGTGGGTAGATGGCAGCCTCTCGCAATCCTGTTGGTCCAGTGCTGGCAGGAGCTTTACTTGGGTCCAGAGAGCTTGGGTTGTCTGTCTCTGGCATGAGCAAAGACTGCACCTCACCAGTTGAAGGATCTACTTCCTTTGGAGATAAGTGGGTCCAGTCCTCGTCTCCTGCTAAACTGCTACTGGATTCACCTTGTTCCTAAAAGTATAGACAGGCAAGATACTTGTTAAACACACCTGTTTCTAATAAAATCACACACAATTACAGACAGGAATGTTAGGTCACATTTCAACCTGCAAACAAAAAGCGCAAGGAAGCACAGAACCTACAGCAGTTAAATCATGCCAGCCATGAACATTCTAGCAACATATACACATTATTATCCACATTCTTCCACAAAAGAACTTTCTCCACTTCACCATCAGTTAGACTGACTTATCTCATCTTACACACATTTCAGGGACCTTCCTTCTCTACAGAATGGCATTCCTTATTAATGTCTTTAATCACATTTCATTACATCCTTGGAAACTTATCACAAGTTTCCAGGTCAACTGCAAGCAGTGACTCCTTTTAGAACATCCTGCAGGTTTTTCAGTTCTTCTCTAATATTTCTGGCTTCACCAAGATTGTGCCCATTCAAGATCCAACATGAACAAGCTAAAGATGTGCTGCTAATAAATTACACCTATTTGAATAAACTACTCCATTTCCCCCTTCCCATTAAGGCCAGATGATTACCAGAATTGCCTCCTAATGAAATTATACAAAGCAGAGGAAATGCACATTAAAAGAAAAGCGTACTTAACAAAATATTACTAAAAACATATTCTGTATTTATTTTACAACTAGCATGAGCTGAATATGTACATTATACTACAGTGGGATCTCTACTTAAGAACTTAATCCGTATTGGAAGGTGGTTCTCAAGTTGAAAAGTTCTTATGCTGAATTTGCTTTCCCATAGGAATGCATTGAAAACCATTTAATCCGTATCTGCTCTTTTCCATCCATAGAAACTACAGTATACTACTGAGTGCACATTCAGAACGTATTATTTGTACCTGTGGCAAAAGGGTCTCGTCTTCCATTTGCAAAGGAGAGCATACCATCATGTCTTGTAGCTGGTCTGAAAGAGCATCCTCTGCCTCAGAATCTGGTTTGCTTTTGTCACTTGCTTCTGGTCTGGTCTGGTCCTTGAAGGTGCTGAGATCAGGGTTGTCCTTCTCAGAGCTGGGTTGCGTAGGGGCCACTTTGCTTCTCTGACCCTCATGTTCCACATCAATATCAACATCAATGCCTGGGAAAACAGTACAAAGGGTGGAAGTTAGAGGCAGTCTTCAAACTGCCCAAAGTTCTTGGCACATTGAGAAGGTAAGTACATGCTTGGATGTTGTTTTTAAACCGCACGGTCTTTGTACGATGACAGCAGTCAAATATAGTTCTGTCAAGAAGACAGGGGACAGAAAATGTTTTCTCCTGCTATAAGCAGTCATTTATGAGAATGTGAAAAAGGACTTGGTTATATGAACAATGAAGCACCAGGCAACTGTCCTACAGTATCTAGTCAAGTACCCTGCCCTGCATTGAAGTGGCCTGCAGTGCAAACATCCTCCTCATAGTTCCCATTACTCTGGGAGAACTTCAAGTATTTATATTGTGCCTTTACATGGCACATTTGAAGCAAAAAGGATGTGCCATTTAAAATATTGAAGGACACGATCGCTGTTAACTCTACGGTCATGTCATTATTCTGTGGTTGAGAAGGCAGATATATAAGAAATACATTACCACCCACAATATGCTAAGGCTTCCAAATGAAATTACTGGTGGAGAAGCCAAGGAGGTAAAGGAATGTGTTCAGAACTCAGTACTACAAAACTTATCAGGGACACAGAACTGAGCTAAAACCAACTCTAGTGGAACCCCTTAGCTAACTATTTTGTGCAGCATAGCTGGCCAACATCAGTAATGTGTCAAAGTTTAATTTCTCCCAGCAGTTCCTGATGACTATTAGTAGCAAGTCTGGGGCCTGGACTGCCTTCAGAGCTGTGTCTCCTGTCTTACTCCTTATTGAACATCCAACAGCTAAGTCGTGAGAGTGACCAGTGGCTACAGAGACCCCGCTGCTTAGGTATTATTCATCTGTTAAAAAGGACAGACATTGTTCATTCTGAAGATCTCCACATCCCTATGTCAAATGCTTGTGGGGTGGGGTGGGGAGCCTGCTCACCACAGAGGTCCTTGGGGGGTAGCTGTTCCGAGATGTGAGAGGCAGACACTCCCGAGTATCAAAACCCTCTGGTTCCTCTGTGTGTGAGAGGCAGAGATTACTGAATCTGTGTCCCGCTTGCTTGTTCTGGATAAAAAGAAGAGACTCCCTCCTTGACTTTGTGTGAGTGTGGAAGACGTTGAACAGAGTTGTTTCTCTGTGATTGGTTTTTTTTTTGTCTGTTTTTTTGTTGGAGAGAGGAGGTGGGAGACAGATTGTCAGCAACAGAGAGCTTCTGTCTGCTGTGTTTGTAGTAAGAGGCAAAAGTGAGTCTGCAGGCACAAAGTCCCCAACTGTCTTCAGTAATCTATTTACTTTTGGTTTGTTTGAGAGATCTGAGTACATAGAGATCCTGTTGGCTGCTTCTTCCTTGGGGCTGGGCTATATATACAAGTGAGCTTCTGCATGCTTGTGTCATCTTGTTGTTGTTACTGTTTCAACTTATATAGCATTAAGAGCACTCTCTGGGCAGTTTACAACATAATTATGCAAGGAACACTTTGCCCAGCAGCAGGAAGGGCATTCATTTTTCCAAACTCAGAAAGACGGAAGGCTGAGCCAACCATAAACCGGCTACCTGAACCTGCCAGGATTGAACTCAGGTCACAAGCAAGGCTTGGCTGCAGTAGTGCAGTTATGTAATGTGCCAGAATGCTGAAGAAACCACGGCAGCAGCTAGCATCATCTAGTAGGTTGCTTTCTTTTGTGTGTGTGTGCGTGTGTGTGTGTGTGAGAGAGAGAGACTGATTTTTTCTTTATATTAACCACTTTGTTTCATTCATTCAATATTTTTATTATTTTTATTTTTATTTTATTATTATTATTAATTTGATTTGTACCCCGCCTATCTGGACCAATGGACCACTCTAGGCGGCTATAAATTACTGAACTGGTAGCACAGCCTGAGTGAGAACAATAATAGGGATGTTTCTGTTTTGTTATACATTAATTTTCATTCAAAACCTTTTATTCTATTTTTCTTAGCTGACGTCTCTGTGCAAATGGTTTACTAGAAGCAAAAGTCTATCAAAACCTTATTGTCCATGAGCAAAATCAGAGTGGAATAGTATCTTTAACGGACCCCCAGTATTACTCAGCCTTGACTTTGACTTGTCCAGAGAATTGCTTTTTCCCACAAATCTACTTCCCCTCTTTATGATGTGGCTTGCTTATGGATTAAAAAAAAAGAGTACTTGTAAATGCATCTCTGGGTATAAGAATATATGAAGACCCATGCTTGATCATACTGAAGTGACTGCAGCAAAACGTTCTGTCCACATTCTTGCCTACCAGCTGCCTAGTGGAAGCCCATTAGCTGGGCAAAGGTGCAACCACACTATTTCCCACATTACCCAGCCTTGCCATCTAGAAGCATATGGCTTCTAACATGGCCATCCGAACTGTTAGCCACTGATGCCTGTCCACATTGGCAGTTAGCAGCATGGCATCTTGTAGCTGTGAATTACTTTTTAACTATTTGCTGTGTGAAATGCCTACATCCATCTATCTGGAATCTCCCACCTTCAGTATTAGAGGATAGGTTTCTCCCTCCCATTCATGATTGCACATATCTCTACCATGTTTCCTCTTGTGCCCCATAGCTCCAGTGGGCACCCTAAGCCACCAACCACATCTTACATGGTAAGGTCTTGCAGATACAGTCATGTGAGATCACGGCAAGCAACACTCACCCCTTCAGAAAAGGGCAACAGAAGGGCTACTCCAGACTAGAAATGTCTCCCTAGCCCACCAGCTGCATTAGAAATTCATCAGTGGGGTTAAGATGGGAACAGCTTACCAAGAGGACTCAGCAAGGCAGCAACACTTTCTCCAACATTCTTTAGGAACGTGACACTGGGATCCTGAGGCTGATTGTCAGAGGCTTCTTTTATAGAGGGAGGGGAAAGAGGTCAGTCATTAGGTACAGGAAGTAAAAGGGACATTTTTTTCCAATAAAGTTTAAGACAAATATTCAAATCTCTCAGCCCCTTTTATCTTTTACATATAACATGGTGCAACATTTTGAGATGAGATCTTAAAATGTATGTTCAAAATAGATCCTCTAGAACAGTGCTTCCCAACCTTGGGTGACATAGGTGTTCCTGGGCTGCACGTTCCCAGAAGCCTTTGCTACCAGCTGTGCTGGCCGGAGTTTCTAGGAATTGCAATGCATGAATACCTGGGTCACCCAAGGTTGGGAACCACTGCTGTCAAAAACAATTGTTTGCTATGGAATCTGTGCATTCCCAAGGCCTAAGACAAGGATAAGGATGCCGGTTTTCATATTAATTCATTTTGCACTTCCAGTTGGTTTCCTGGACATCAGAAAGCTAAATTGTTACCTTGCTCAGGAGCAGCAGCCTGGGAAGAGGTGGCAGCTTCTGCCTGGTCAGAATTTTGATGCTGACGAGCAGGACAAGGCTGCCCCCAGCCTTGAATCCAACCAAAAGGTGCACCGCCATGTCTCATCTTACGAAACCAGCGACCTCGGGGAAGCCACTAAAAATGCAAAAGGAACATGTCAGTAGGTGGCTGTTGCTTTAGAAGAGTGGTGATCTGTCTTAGGCCAGATCTTTACACACCCACAGTTGTTAACAACTTTTGGCCCTTTCCTCACAAGACTTACCTCGAATGGATGGATCAGTGGGCTTGGAAACATGATCATGTTGTGTTCCTTATGGACACCTTTCCCCTCACAAGTGCTGCACAGGTCATAGTTTGGACAAATCGTGCACTTAAATCTGGCACCTACAACTGGGCCATCACAGCTATCACAGATCACATTTGGATGCACCAGATTTTGAGGACGTTCCTGGCTGCACGATTGGCGGTGCAGGTGTTCACGCTTCAGTTCCTTTTTCTCTGAAGGACACAAAAAGAAAACGTTGCTTAACTATCCCTATGCTAAGTAACCAAACACCTATCATTAAAACTCCTCCATATTATAATATCAGGACAATAGTTTTTTTAAAAAATAGACAGCACATAATGCATATATAATGCATATATAATACATATTAATTTCCTCGCCTACAATCTTTGCTATGCTCTAGAAATAAACAACTTATTAGTCACCATGTAGACTTTCCAAGGTGGGGGGCACCTGAAAATATTTCACTATCCCAAATTAATGGGTACCTGACTTCCCAGGACTTTATTTATCACATTTCCTTAAAGATTTTCTTTAAACACATACACACACACACAAGCTTCAGCCCCCCCAAAACAACAACCCTTGAACAGCTTGCACCATCATTACTGCTTGTAAGCCTATCTAAAAGACAACAAAAGGGAAAAAGCATACAGAATGAAGAAGGGAAAAAAGCAAACCCAAACAGTCATTCTAAAATGTTGTAGTACTAGTTCTATACGCTATAAAGATCCAGCAAAACTTGAATATTTAATTAAGGTGACAAAATCAATTATGGGCTTGTAACTCTGTGCTAGATACATTTACTCAAAAGTGGGTCCCCTTAATTTGTGGGGCTTATTCTCAGGGAATCAGGACCACTGAGTTATATGATAGCCTATTTCAGAGCAATCCTGAGTTGTAGGAGGGGGAGAGTGTGGGAAAGAAACAGTAGCCTTCCACACCCTGTTATAGTTCACGTGTTTTTTTACTTCTCTTTGTCTCCAATGCAAGACAACTTTATATGTTCTTAGACACGTCAAGGAAATGAAGGGGTCTAAAATCCTTTGGATCTTTATTGGCCCTGAATCAGTGTTTTCCGACCGATCATTGGCTCCTTGAAAGCGGTTTCTGAATGTGAATGATCTGTGGCAGGTTTTTTATTCTGCACCAGTTCTAACCATTCAGACAAAGTCCAGAGTGCATTACAAGCCAACAGTTGCCAAGAAAGATTAAAGGACAATGGCCTTGAAAGAATCGGGTTTACCTTTAACATAAATGCGAAAAATGCCATCTTTCACAGAGGGTAGGGCCAGCTTCAATTCTTCATCACTGGAAAAAGCAACCATATCTCCATCTTCATCTGAAAGAAGAAAAACCCAACAATGACATTCATTTTGACAGTGTACCCATAAAGAAACCAACTGTATTTGCTGGACTTTAAAGCACCTGCATGTTGAGAAGACAATGTTAGCATACATTCCTCACCAAAATGGCACTGATTAACTACTCCCTTAAGCCAATTTCTGTTGGTTTATGTACAAGCCCCTTATCAAGAAAACTGATTAGTGACACTGAGTCCACTTGGCAATGTGTACTGTTGGGGAAATATGCTTTAGCTTCATGCTCCACAGTAAAATGCAGTTTTTAGAAAACAACTCTACTACTTTGTTTAGTCACCTGAGACTGAATAAGCCTGAAAATGGAAGCAATAACACTGGCTAGCCAGGCTCCAGAAGAAATGTTACCTTCTTCCAACTGAAAGTGGTATGCAAGTCTGACTAAACAAACGAATTATTTGTTTGTTTATTGAATTTATACCCCGCCCATCTAGATCGAAGTCTACTCTGGGTGGCTAACAATAATAGATAGAATAAAAACAATATAATAAAATTAAAAACAACAGTAGTAATATAGTTCAAGATGGGAAAAATATTCAAGTGATGACAGGAGGGAAAGCCTGCCTAAAGAGCCGGGTCTTAAGTTTGTTTTTAAAAACACTCAGCCATTTGTCCATGTTCTTTTCACAACAAAAGCAAAAGTTAAGATGTGAGAAAGCTGTAGTGAGACATTAAGAGATTAATTACAAGGGCGCTGTTACAGGAAACAATCTCCGTAAACTGTTTCTTGAAATAAAAGAACCCTCCCCCCCCCCCATTAATGAGAAATAGCATTGACAAGGCCTCCATTTCAAGAGCTACCTGAAACTAGCCAAACCAGATACAAATACAACTGCACACATGTCAAGTATCTACCAGGTATAAAAGCAGTGTGGTATCTTTGCTCTTAATCTACATAAGAAAATAGACCAAGTTCCCTTCTAGAGATAACGCTCTGATGTCAACCTCTTAAAATGTTCAATCCTCCCTGCCAAGACTTCAGAGTGGGTGGAGTACCAACTCGATACAGGAGCTGTTTTTTTATAGCTTCCAATGAAAAGTGAGACTAACAAGGACAAATACTAAAGTTTAACACCCAAGGATTTGTTGCTACAAGTATATAAAGAGTGAAGGTCCATGACCAAGATAAACATGTCAAAAAGACCCTATTTACCAGTAGATTGAAGATTACTGAACAGAACAAAGCAATGACAATAAATTAATTGAATTAACTTAGTAAATTAAATTAGGTGTTCTAAATTAATGCATGAGCAAACCACATGCAACTCCTCGATGGTGGCTTAATCAACAGTGAAGGTCATCCAAAGAAGTGTTCATCTTTCTCCTGCAACCACTTGTCACAAATCTCCCTCCCTCCCTCACACATTTCACAACGAAGGCCTCTCCCTCAACCAAAGAAAAGAACTTTAGGATTCTCAGTCAGAAACATACATAGTGCTGTAATCTGCTACCTTATTAAGGCCAAAAGAGGCAATCCTCCTCCAGAGAAAGAGTGGCACCACAACACACTCAAAATCATTTCTTGTGGCTTTGTTTATCCCTTCATTTCACTCCCAACATGCCCCTCCTACACATACTTGTGTAAAAATCTATTACCACATGAAAGGCCAAAATGCATGGGTGGATCAGCTCCACAAAACTTTTCTACGTAATCACCCTCCCACTCAGGCTATAATCAAGTGAGAAGGATCGAAGTACTTGGGCCAACCCGTACATACCTGACATTTGCACCAGTCTCTTTCACTCAGAAAGAATGACCGACAGAGATAAGACTCAAAGCTAGAACAACAACAGCACAGAGGTTGTTGTGGGTTTTTTCGGGCTCTCTGGCCGTGTCCTGAAGGTTGTTCTTCCTGACGTTTCGCCAGTCTCTGTGGCTGGCATCTTCAGAGAGCCCGAAAAACCCACAATAACCATTAGATCCTGGCCGAGAAAAGCCTTCGCGAATACACAGCACAGAGGTTATTTCCTATTTTGCCTGTTCTTGAATTAGGATGAACTGAGGGGGCCTTACTACATTGAAGCACAACCCCAACCTGTTTGGATAAACTTGGAAGTTGTGGGCTGTGTGGGAAAAACCATTTCCCCTCTGCACCCCTGCAGATTGCTTTTTCAACCCCTCTGCCAATGCCAGCCTCCACTGGCAGGCAAAGGCCTCTGTTAGCAGACAAACACCAGTTTTGTTTGGTTTCCAAACAAACTTGGAACCCAGGTTAAACTGACTAAAAAAAACAAAAACAAAAAAACAAAACACTAGGCAATTTTTTTTCAGGAGGGTGGAACTACAGAATTATAACCATTCCAAGGTTGATCCACCTCGCTTGCCTAGTTGCTAGAGTAAAGGTGCCAGCCACCTCGATGCCCACAAGCCCCTGACCCCAGGACCCACGAACACGCACAGAGGTGACCCGGGCTCCCACTGGACGAACTGGTGCGCCTGTTGCACAACAAATGGAGCCCCACCCCTCCACCCCCACTGACACAAACATCGGAAGGCTTCGCTCCCAGAATCTGCATGGAAAAACTTTCCGTCACTGACTGCCCCCGACTTGCTTGAAACGAGAGACGATGACCCCACCACCCGCCCACCCCTTTCTTTGTGGCTGCCCCCTTTCCTACTGCGCCCTACGGCGGCAGCCTAACAGGCAGCAATCGGGCCGGTGAAGCGTCCCCTGGTCTGACGGAGAGGGAAGCAAAAAGGCTTCCAGGTCCCGATCCAAGGCACCTCGGAGGGCCCTTTCCAAGGGGAAGTCGGGGAGACCGTGCGACCACCACCACCACCCCCATTTATCGCGCCAGCGTCCCCAGTGGGGTGTTCCCCCCGCCTCGCCTCGCCCACCTTTGTAGTACATCTGGAAGGCGCCCGAGGCGGCCGCGGAGTTCCGAAGGAGCCCCTGGAAGAGCTCGGCCACCTTGTCCCGGATGGGCTGGTAGCGAGCGGGCTTGTCCAGGGCGAAGCGGCGGATCTCGCGGGTCACCTCTTCCTTGCCCAGCAGGTAGGCCTTCACCGTCATCGGAGCCATGGCGGCGGCAAGAGCAGCAGCAGCAGCGGCAGCAGGACCTGGTGGCGCAGCAAGAATTGAGTGGCGACGGAAGGACGTCCGGACTCCGGCCAGAAGAGGACACTCTGCTCGCAAGACCCGCCTGGCGCTCGGCTCGCCGCCGCTGCCCCCGGGAGGGTGTTTTTATAGGCGCTGCGGCCAAAGGGGGTGGGCGAGAAACACACGGGCTCGGTCGGGGGGCGGGAACCGGGCGAGTCTCCACCCCTCCAGGATGAGGATGATGGCGGCGGCGGGGGGGGGGATGGGGAGGAGCGAAGGCGAGGAGCTCCAGGGATCCGCGCCGGGGCATCTGGCTCTTTCGGGCTGGGGCTGGAACGCGGTATCCGGGGGGGGGGGGGGGGAGGAAAGGGCTGCCTCGCCGCCCACGAAAGGGATTGGGGGGGGGGGGGAGACGGGACACGCGGGGCGAAGGTCCTCTTTCGTTCGGGGGTGGCTGTGGAGGGAGTCGCTTGGGGGCCGCCCGAAGGGGGTGGGGTGGGGGGGCAAAGGGAGGCTAATGCCCTCTCCAGACCTACCAGTAAGCATTACTCAGCACTTTTCCTAAAGAAAACCCCGGGAGGGCCTGGTTTTTGGAAATGGGGGGGGCGGGGCGGCGGGAGAGACAATAAGGGTTTCCCCTCCACCACCACCACCACCACCACCCCCGCCCCGAAACACGGGCGGCCTGTGCCTCCGCTGCCCCTGGAGGGAGGGAGGGAGGAAGGGGAAAAGGTTGCCCCCAGACAAGGAGCCCCCACAGCCAGGAGTTCCCTCTGCTGAACTGGAACAAAACTGACACGGCACCTTAAGCGGAAGAGTCCTGGTGAATGAGGATGCGGTGCCGTGGGTAGAGTGACGGGGCAGAGCTCAAAAAGTCCTGGGTTCGAATCCCCACTTGGCCATGGAAACTCAACGGGGTGGGGTAGGGTAGGATGTGGAACTAATGAAATCGCCCCTTAAATATCTCACCCTCAGAGCTCTTAACAGGGTCGCTATAAATCGGTTCCCTCTTGATGGCACAAAAACAGCAAATGGAAGGAATGAATGTGTTGGTTCAATACATGCCTCATGGTCAAATGTAAGGAAATACAGGCAGTAGGTTGCTGTCACTAACCCATTATTCTCAACTCTTTTTATTTCTGTATCATGTTAACTTAGGCTTTTATTCTACTGAATTTACCTCAAACTAAGTCGGTACCATCAGAATGTGGGAACTAAAAATATTCATCTAGCATCCGGATTCTAGCAATGGCTACTCAGGTGTTTTCGGAAAGGTATAATCAAGGAATGTGCTCCTGTCCTGTTACTTGTTATTTGCCCTGCTTAACAGTTACAGGCCCTGAAGGTGCAAGTCCCACACACATACACACGCACACTTGCTAGGCTAAGGAATAAGCTCCGGTGAACA
This sequence comes from Pogona vitticeps, assembly GCF_051106095.1. Lineage (NCBI taxonomy): Eukaryota > Metazoa > Chordata > Lepidosauria > Squamata > Agamidae > Pogona > Pogona vitticeps. Next base: position 96,015,758 of record NC_135784.1, read on the forward strand.
CAGCTCTAACCCACCCTGTATAGAGTTGTACCAAAAGGTTGCAGTGGGGTACCCTCATATATAGGAGTGTTCATTATCCATGGCACTCAGTGTGCCTTACTTCTGAGTAGAAATTTATAGCATATGATTTTCAAATTAATACTTCTTTATATACCTTTCTAGGGATGTGGTGGCGCTGTGGGCTAAACCGCAGAAGCCTGTGCTGCAGGGTCAGAAGACCAAGCAGTCATAAGATCGAATCCACGCGACGGAGTGAGCTCCCATCACTTGTCCCAGCTTCCACCAACCTAGCGGTTCGAAAGCATGCAAATGCGAGTAGATTAATAGGGACCACTTTGGTGGGAAGGTAACAGCGTTCCGTGTCTAAGTCGCACTGGCCATGTGACCACGGAAGATTGCCTTCAGACAAACGCTGCTCTATGGCTTGGAAATGGGGATGAGCACCGCCCCCTAGAGTCGAACACGACTGGACAAAAAAAAATTGTCAAGGGGAACCTTTACCTTTACTATATACCTTTCTACTTTTAAAATATATGCTTCTTTGTAACAGCTTTTACAATGCTTTAGTAGCATAAATACTGTACACAGATATCTAAAGTAAAGGGAAGTGGAGAAGAGTGTTGGGCCTAATAAATAATAAAAGCATGCTTATTCATGAGAGGTTATCAAATTGGCCCACCATAAAAAAAGTTGTGTCCTACATTTGTATTCATCAAGAACTACTATTAAATAATAATTATTCATTAGTTTTTGTTACATAGAGTAGTAGAAGATTATGTAAATTAAAGATACATTCAGCAATTGAGACCAAGTAATATACTGTACAGCCCAGTTCTGAGTAGTTAGAAGCATCCTATCCTGTTCATGTAAATTAGCTCCAAGGTGTTGAACACTATATGATCAGGTCATATTTTTCATCCAAAGTAAAAAAAAACCACACTAAAATCTCATCTCCACACAGTCGTTTCGTTCTGTTTCTTTAAGAGTTTGATCCTTGTATTATTATTTTTTCAGTAAAATAATTATGTGCAGTTTAAAGTATGTGCCTTTTAGTTGTTTTTCTTCTGGTATTTCAGCATCGAGTGTTCTAAAGAATGCGAAGCAATTATATGCTCACCCCACTTCAATGTTTGTGATGTTCCAGGACCCTGCCACTTACTTGAGTTTTCTTCCCCCATAGAAGAAGTTTGCCAGAACTATTGGCGTTTTGTAATATTCACATGATTTCCAAATTTAGAGATAGAAGAAAGACGGACAGCTTAAACAGTCCAACATATAGTCAAAGATCATAGCTTCCATGCCAATTTGGAAGTGTGTGTGTGTGCGTGCGTGCGTGCGTGCGTGCGTGCGTGCGTGCGTGCGTGCGCACGCGCGCAAAATAATGTTAAAATGCAAGATCCAAAAACATGGCTGTCTGTTATGTTTTGAAGGTTCACTGCCTGGCCTTGTCTCCTAGATGTCACTGGTTAAGTCTCTGGGCCGGCCTTCTCAGTCCAGACTTTCTTAAAGTCCTCCAAAACAATGCACTGTCACCATCTCCTTACTTATTACAAGCAGCAGGAAATTCCCTTCTCTATAAACTGTATCTTAAAGTCAGCTCATGGGATGAGGTAAGCTAACTTTAGAATCTACCCAAATCAGAAAAGCTAAATAGTGAAAATAATAAGCATACATGCATGGAATACAACATCTAGAAGAAATAGTCACATGATAAAGAATAATAAACAGTGCTTGTACCAAATAACTGGACTCAATATCAGTCACAATGGATCACCTGACTCCCTATCTTCTAACCGCCTCTGGTTCTGCTTCCTAATTCCCTTTTCTGCCTCGCCTACTGCTCATCCACTTTTTGCTTGTTTTATTTTACTCCCCCACTCCTTCCATTCTTTTACATAATTCATTTTTTCAACAAACCTCGGGTTTGTGAATGTGGGATATTGTGCTTCTGTTTCCATGATTCAAAAAGCCAGGAAGTGGTCCAATATTGCTGCATAATATTATGTACACATTGGCAGCAGGAAAAAAAAATAATGCCAAGCTTTAAATAGCAAAGGTCAGCCTGACAACACCAATGGCAGCAGTCAGGATGATCTAAGGATCTGTTCTGCTCACACCCTTTCACAAAGTGACACCACACAAGGGGAAATCCCAAAAGTTGACTCCTTATTTCATCAGTTAGCCACTTCGCCCTCAAACACAAAGCAATTGTTAGGGCTGTTTTTCAACAAATGTGAATGGCAGTGAACGTGAAATGTTTATGTTTATGTTTAGAATGATGGTGTGTATAAGAAACCCAGAAACTCAGACATCCCCCCACTGCTTTGAAATTGCTACTTTCAACATCAGTATTAGAGCCGTGGGTGTCTGGATTCCTTCCAAATAAAAAAGTGACTGGGACTAACCACTCGCTGTCAAGATTAACAAGTTTGGTCTTTTCAATGTGTTTGGTCTGTTTTAAATCTCCAGACACAAGGTTGTCACTGTCTACAGGGAGCGGGCAATAAAACAGTTTAAAAAACCCCTAGAAAACCATTTACCCCAGCATTCTCAAATTTGGCACAGAGTAAGAGCAGACTGTCTTCTACATCTGTGCCAAAGCTGGTGCTTATCTGATGTCCACTTTCGATGCTACAAATTTTTGTTTGAGGTTCCCCCCCCCCTCATTTTTGAGTTGGCTCATGGAGTGCTGAAGTTCACTGTCATACTAATTTCTCTGGCGGTCCCTCACATTGCTTTGTCTTTCACTATAAACTCTACTATATAGATCATGAAATGTCATGCTACGGGAGAGACAGATTTGTTTTCTCAGGAATTCTTGTGCACCCACTTTCTTTTAGCCTCAAAAGAGAATTTCTTAATTTCACTTTTAACTATCTTAATGGTGTTCCATACCACTAACACCAAGGAAAAGTGAAGTGTAAAATGTTACAAATGAAAAGGAGGCATATGATTGGTGAGATTACAGAGTACTAAATCCAACACATCTACAAATTCCTGAAAAGAGGCCCCTAAATAATGGGGATATTCCATAAAATGAGATTATTTTGTTTCAACATAAAGCTTTAGGTGAGAATTATTACGCTTTAATTTATACCAATTGAGAAGGTGGATGGAAAACTGTTAACAAGAGAACAGATTAAGCCAGATGTGAAGGTGAGGCCTGACCATAACCTTCATGAGGGTATAAGATGTTAATATGTTCTTAGTGGCATCATCTCTAAGATCAGCATCAAATGGAAGTAATATTGGGCCATTACCAACTTGGATAATGTTTTTGAAAGTAATACTGAAGCCAGCGTTTGGCCTTCTGCCACCAGAATTTAGCTGTGAAGTTTGGCATCTTGTTCTCATGTATTAAATTACGCTACTGAAGATTAAATGAGAGCTTGCTAGAGGTAAGCTGTGCAATGGCAGATTGAGGTAACAATACTAGCAGTTACCTCTTGCCAAGTTACTGGGACAGAAATTTTTCTGCGAGGAACAATGTTTTGTTATGTCTTGTGTTGGTTTTCTCCTTATGATCTCAGCCTTCTAGAGGCTTCTAAGTGAAAAATAAGCCTTGTTTGCTCTCTGCTCTCTATCTGCCCTAGTGGATGACCTAAAGGGAAATTAGCTCAGCTGTTTATGACTCAGCCAAGTCTCCTGATCAGTGTTGACTTGCTTCTTGCTGTCTCACTGGCCTAGTGAGACAGTACAGTACTGGTTACCTGCAGAGTCATTGTCTTATATTTCTGAGTGAAGAAAATGGAGCTTTGTAATTGTGCAAGCATTCACTATCATAAAACTAGTAAGTTCTAGATCTTACCCATCATATCCCTGACTGAAAGGACCGTCACTAGTCTTTTATTGCTTACAGGCAAGGTTTGTATCAATACAAGAAAAAATAAATGCAAAAGGTGGCTGTGTTATCCATCCTTACAAGAAAAATGTAAGATTGGATAATAGCTTTGCTGGATCAAGGAAAAGTTACTAATAAGGTGAGCTTTCAAGTTCTCCAGAATTCTTCATCTGGCAAAGGTGGCAATAAACATGGGTTTAAAGCAAATAAAACAATTGGCCGGATGTAATGCCTTTGGCTAATTAAGCCGGACTGTCAAAAAGCCAAAGTGGATTTAGGACAGTGATAAAGGTATAAGGTGGCGATACCTCCACTCTCTGAAGACTAAAGAGTGCCTCTCCATTTTTGCAGGCCTGCCATTTGCCTTAGGTGAGGCCACACATGCCTCTTTTTAGGCTTTGATCAGAGGAACTTGAAGCAAGGCCTTGTGCAACTGCAAAGGAGGATAGGCATTGACATCACAATAGGGCTAGGCTTTTAAAAAATGTGTTGCAGCTATGGTGGTCATAGCTAGTGAGATGAAGAAGGTGTTGTCCTTACTGAATATCAAAAAAGCCTCTTGGCAGCAGAATTGCTCTCAGGTGGAGGATTGAGGTCTTTCTAAAGGCAAGTGCAAAAAAAATGGGTTTGTTTGGGCAACTAGAAAAAGTCAAAAGATGAACAATCAAATCCTCAGGTGAAGAGGGTATTAGCCTTGGGGTTAAGACACTTAGTTAAAAAGGGAGGAGAAGAGGAAATCCAGCACCTACCGGCAATCACAGAGCAAAAGTGACACAAAATATTGAGGTGCTATCGACTATTATTGGAAGGATGGTGTACCAAACAGGTGCTTTCCCTCAAGAGTGAATAAAATGTTTGTAAAGTTTTGTGTTTTACCCAATTTACATGCCACCAGCCCCAATTCTATCACTTTTTTCCTCTTGTGCATGTGTTAAATTGCTGGGGTTGTAGCTGTGCTTGCTTTTGATACATGGATTTAGCCACTGAAGCCATTCTGGCTGCTTTTCTCTCTGTCTTGTCAAAGACTTTGTGCCAATTTCCTGTTAAGGAGACCTGGAGCACAACCTGGAAGAAGGAGAAGGAAATGGAGAGAGGGGTCAATCTTGCTTGTGGAGGAATCTGTCCAATCAGCACAAGGTACCGTGCAGCTTTTTGCCCCTGCCTATTTTGTCTTCACAACCACCCTCTGATGGTGAGCCAGGCTGGGAGGCATTGGTGTGAATCACCCAAGATTATACAGTGAGTTTCTGGCTCAGGTGGGGACCTGAGGAACTCCTAAATCCACTCCAGCTTTCAAGGCAGCATATCACATGGATGCTTTCATATCTGCTCTCTGCCCCCCCCCCATATGAACGTGCAGGTGAGATATGGCCTCTGTACAGTTGGCAGAGCCTGTGATGCAGGAATGGGAAGGCTAACGATAGGCTGAGGTGGGCATTTGCCCTAATGGGCCTTCCTACACTGCTTCTGTTGCCTAACAATTGAGGTGAGTGGACTTCTATCCACCCAGCTTGGTGTCTTTCTTCAGACTCCCTACCCCACCCCACGCAGCCCTGCTAGTTCGGCTACTGGGACAAAACTGGACTGAAATGAAGGTGTGTTGAGCCATTGTGAAGCTGCTGCAACAACAACAACACCCAAGTTCATGTATTGTTGTTTCAAAAACAAAAATGATCCCTCCCACTCTCAGTAAACAGTTGTGGATTCAAAACATTGCATTGGCACACAAATATGCACATCTAATTTTGCCACATAAACTGCGTAGTATATTTCCTGGTTTGAGAATGAATTATGTTTGCTATCTGCATACCACATTGCAATTAAAGGTATAGAAGCTGGTGCAATAGAAACCACGGCACTGGACAGTAAATATGCTGAACACGGGTTTATGGAGACTGAACTGAGATCTTTGTTTTGGGACATTGAAGAAAAAAAGTGACAAGAAAGGATGTTTTTGGTTTGTTTGGTTTAAAGGGCATTGTGTTATGTTTTGACATATCATTGTACTTATGGTTTCCCAACTGATAATTTCAGCCACAAAATAAAAGGCTCCCGACCAAACATAGCTCTCAAAAAGTCCCTTTTGAGCTGCTTAAGGAAGTTACATTAAATAGTTATGACTATGACTCAGCAGAGTCCCATGATCGTTTTCTTTTTCTCCAAAATCCTAAAGAGGGAGCTCTAGGCTGGGATTATATAACACTTAAATATTTGTGATCTGTACAGTATTTTTTTATTTATCTACTTGCTCTGTCATAGTGATTCAGGCACTGATACAACAGGCATGGGCAAGACAGGGTTGACTGGAAAGAATCCATACTGTGCTAGAGGGATGGGAAATTATTATGCTTTGCCTCTTTCTCGTAAAATCACATTGCTACTAAGAATGGTACAGAGAGCTGGAGCAGAAAGCACAAATTACAGGGCTGTAACATCATTATGTCAGGCTGGCCTATGGCCCATGTTAATTTAGTAAGTTGGACATTCAGGTAGTGATCCTTAAACCTAGGGTTTTTAAAATTATTGTAACAGAGTAGCTATAATCAAGAAAAACTCCTCTTATAAAACAGCAATACTGTATTTATATTTCCCAGGCTTAGCCTCTTTGCTATGTTTTTCAGAATAAACTATATTGAAAAACAGTATAAAAATCTAATGTCAAAGTCTGATATTTTCTATGCATAGAGTGCAAACATCATTAAGAATATAAGAAATGCAACCCTGAAAATGTACACTTTCATAGAAACTTGCTATGGTTACATAAGCACAACTCTATGTGTGTAATATACTAGAAGTCTGAGTAATATATTTTGATGTATTTGTGAAAGCAAATATATATATTTTGCTTTCAATGATTTTTTTGCTATTAAGACCTTTGATATTTTGTGTGTGCCTTTTTAAGGCTATAAGCCTTAAGTATTCTGCCTTTGCAAAACTTAACCTACATAGCTTTGGAGTATTTTTTTGTTCAGTCTTTGTACTTGCAAGAATGATGAATGACTTTTGCATGATTTAAATATTTAAACGTGCATCACATTTTGTAGCTGTAAGTTTGATTTGTGTAAGATGAAGTAACGTGCTTGAAATATTACGTGTTTTCACATTTGGGAATCAGATTTTTGTCCATTTGGAACACAGAAACAATTAGATGTATAAAGCTCATAAGTTAGTCAAGCTGACATTGCCTGGCATGTTTATTTTGCCTGGGGAAAAAGTGGAATGCATATGATAGGAATATTTAGAGCAGACATTCTCAATGAAGGCCCTGGAACATTTGAACGGGGCCATGGATTGGATCTTAGTTTTGCGGTTTGGTTTGTTTGTTTGTTTGTTTTTTAATGTTCAGCTTCAGCACAAAAAATGGTCTGAAGCTGAACATCAAAAAAAACTAAGATCATGGCCACTGGACCCATCACCTCCTGGCAAATAGAAGGGGAAGATATGGAGGCAGTGACAGATTTTACCTTCTTGGGCTCCATGGAGGAGACTCTTGAGGGTCCCCTGGACTGCAAGGAGAACAAACCTATCAATTCTGAAGGAAATCAACCCTGAGTGCTCACCAGAACGACAGATCCTGAAGCTGAGGCTCCAATACTTTGGCCATCTCATGAGAAGAGAAGACTCCTTGGAAAAGACCCTGATGTTGGGAAAGTGTGAAGGCAAGAGGACATGGGGATGACAGAAGACAAGATGGCTGGACAGTGTCATCAAAGTTACCAACATGAATTTGACCCAACTCTAGGAGGCAGTGGAAGACAGGAAGGCATAGCATGCTCTGGTCCATGGGGTCACGAAGAGTCGGACATGACTTAACAACAACAACAACAATGGACTGGAAACTATTCTTCACACACCACCTTATAAGGTTCATTATGCAACTTACACAATCCTGACTTAACCTATATTTCTTCAATATTATATTTATGGCCATAGCCAAAAAAGTTTGAGAATGGCTGATTTAGAGAAAGCCTTACTTCACCATGAATTAAGAAGCTTTTTCTCATGCACTGAAGATAAATGCAGCATTTAAGCAATGCAACAACTTATACTTTAATACCCATATGAACTTGTTTATGCTTGACAGAGTTATCTGATCTCACATTGAAATTAACCCTATCAAGGAAAAATGTCAGATGTGATAAACTCCACAGATTCAAATTACCAAAGAGGGTTATACAGTTTTATAATACTCTGAGGTAATTATTCAAGTGTCATATATTTCACCTTGACACTACTCTTACTTATGTGTCCAGTGTTCTGCTACCTAAAAGACTATTCAGGTCTGTATCTGCTGAGCATCAGCAATTATGCATTATAAGTTGCCCTAAGGCCAATTTTGGCTGCAGTTCTGAAATTGCTATTGACCCTGACATTTCTGAGACAGGCTGGGAGGGAGAGCTGTGACATTTGACCCTTAGACTAGTCTAAGGTTTTCCTTTCCTCCTACATCCATTCCCACTTTTTTCCATCTACCAACTCTCCAGATCAATACTACAGCCTTGAATACTCTGAGACAACTTAGAGAATAATAGAATACAGGAGTCTGAAGGAGCCTATGAAGCCATCAAGTCCAACCCTGTAATCAATCCAGGAATCCAAATCCAAGTACATCCGACAGATGTCAGGGGTGTTTCCTCCTTTGTCGGGTGTTTCATACTGGGTAAACTGGTAGAGAATTGCAGCTTCCAGAGTATAATTATCCCCGCAGGTCTCCAGGATTACTTTAAAAACTCTGGAGGAAGGAGAGAAGATGTCACCAGCCAGTGTTCTCCCTGTTTTTCTCTTTTCACTGCTGCACCTCCTTCTTTGCTAGCTCTAGTAACAAGAACTTCCTCTTGTCCCATCACTTCACCTGCTTTCATGATGTAGAGAAGACTGATTTCAAAGAGGTAGCTCTAATAATCTGTTTCAATATATATAAGAAGAAGAACAGACAGTTAGACAGACAAAAAGACACTCCTACTTAGTGCCAGCAACAGGAAATGCTTGGGATGGTTTAAAGAGATCAGAAGATCATGATCAAGAAGAGATCGTCCTCTTTCTCCATCGGAAAAATGCAAAGAAGGACCGGCAGAGCGCGCTGCTGGCTTGGCTGAAATTCATCCAGGATGTCTGGGGAAAGCAGGCCTTTCTCTTTCATTTTGCATCCTCAATAGCTTGACTCTTCTTTTAGAACTCTATTGTGTACCTGCTGTTTTTCTCAACAACATTTTTTCAGCCACAGCTTTCAAAATCCGGCTAGTGATACAGTATTTTTCTCAGCTATAACAGTATACTGTATCTTGACAGAAAACAATGAGGTCCAGTGGCTTCTAAGCTGAGATACTGAGCTACTTGGGGGTGGCTGGGTAGGTTTTGGAAGGTGAAAACACCAAATCTATTGCCACGCCTGTTTAAAAGATTCTGGTAAGCCCACTCACCACACCCTCCACTGCCTCTGGTCAATGGACTGTACTGGAATGAAGAAAAGCAAGAGACACATGGCAGCAGCTTGCTGCTTCTCCCATCTGGAATATTTAACACCAAGGACTCTAGCAAATAATTGATTGACAGCAGTAGCAATAAAGAGAGAAGAAGCAAAGGTAGGGAGGGGTTAAAATTAGCTGACATGTGATTGTTTAGGGGCATATTTTTGTTTGGGGCAATTAATCCTGACTAGCGCTTGTAATGAGGGGAGGGGGCTGGGGCTGTTACAGAGCTAAAATTATAAATGCATAGTCATATATTTGTGGATAAACATTTTTGCACAATGGTTGAAGCCTAAAATATTGCAAAGCCCCTGCTATCATTGCGTATGCTGCCACCCATGATTTCCAGGGACATCGTGACCAGTTTCTGACACACCGCAGATTTCTATACAACAGGAAAGAGCTTCCCTATCCAGAGCCAAACATTTAAAATGTATCTGCAGATTTATAATGTGTTAGAACTAGACACTATAATGTACTGTATCTTGTTTTGTATTGACATTTTCCATCCTTTAGAATCTGAGACTGTTGGGCTGCTAGGAGAAGTTGCCATTGATTATGCTCCACCACCAGCACCACCCCAACACACCTGTTTTCATTCTGTGCATTTGGCTCACTTGCTTTATATTTCCTGTAATGTATTAGGAGATTGTTTTCTAAGGGTCCTCTCCTTTGCAAGAGGAAGGAAAGAAGGTAGACCAGCTATGTGATAATTAATGTGTACCAGCATGTATTCTGTACATAGATTTACATTGCCATCTAACTCTTGTACAGAAGTTGGGAGATGAATTAAGAAGGGAGCTACCCTTTCAGTACAGAGTGCAAAAAAGTTACTTTATTAGATGGTTCTTGTGGGTTTTTCGGGCTCTTTGGCTGTGTTCTGAAGGTTGTTCTTCCTAACGTTTCACCAGTCTCTGTGGCTGGCATCTTCAGAGGACAGGAGTAGCACTCTGTTCTCTGGTGCAGTTTGTTTGGGAGCGTTACTCCTGTCCTCTGAAGATGCCGGCCACAGAGACTGGCGAAACGTTAGGAAGAACAACCTTCAGAACACGGCCAAAGAGCCCGAAAAGACTACAACAACCATTAGATCCTGGCTGTGAAAGCCTTCGCGAATAATTTTTAGACTACAAATCCTAGCATCCTCCACCCGAAATTCTGTTGGTCATTGTAATGTGGCTGGCCACTCAGATGTCACTGCCAACTCAGGCCTCTCAGAATGCCCACCACACCACTAAACACTCTTGCTGCCACCAACCTTTCCTTTAAATAAAAAGGACAAGGGTTTCTTTCAAAAAAAAAAACTTGGTTTATTAATTACAAAATAAAATATCAAAATCACAGGAAGATAATCACGTTGTAATTCACTTTCTTATTTAATTAAGCACATAGACTTTCCCTCAATGACACTCAGGCACACAGGCCCCTAACAAACTCTTTCTCTCTCACACCAGATCTCTCTAGATCTAACTCTCTCTCTTAATCTCTGACCCTCACACACTCTTCACCCCCCTTTTTATACCAGCTCCTCCCCTTCAGTTCCACCCTCCGTCACACCATTGGCTGATGGTTCACTGTCCAGCTGTGACAGACAGGTGAGGTCAAGGCTACCTGTTACAGTCATCTTGGCTTGAGGGATGCTGGGAGTTCTTATATAAAAGAACAATGTTTTCCCTTATACTATTTCAGTGCAGAGTGGAAATAATGAAACTAATAAATACTAGGACATAAACCATAGCGTGCTATGACAGCCTCTTGACTGGATTACTGTATGTTGTTATAGGCAGGCTGCCTTTAAAATGACTAGGAAGCTTTAGATAGGGTCAAATATGGCTCTCTGGAACTGTGACAGGTATAGCCTGTGCTATCATGTTATGCCAATTCTGAAGGGATTGCACTACCAAATTATTCAATGCTGAGCCTTGTTTAAGGTGCTGGTGTTGATCTGGGGACTCCATTGCCTGTATGAACACCTCTCCCTATATCAGTCAGCCCTTGGTTAAGATTGTGAAGGGAGGCTTTTCTCCAGGTAGCTCCTATATATTTATGTGTCAGCAATGGATGAAACTTTGTTGGCTGTGTCAGTCCAGGAAGAACTACAATGGGGGCAATACTACTGTCACTTTGGCACTAGTTTTGTTTTTTTGTTTTTGTTTTGCCAAGGCATTTAAAGTGGCTGGTTCTGGTAGTTGTGCCAATTTACTTTTCTTTGGGCAGGCCTACATGTAGCATTCGGAGTGGGCCGGAAGAGGCTAACAGGGCTGCCCATTGAAGAGATCCTCATATTCAAATAGCATCTGGACCTCAGGCAACCCTATTTGGTCTGCAACAGGCTGCTGTCAATTTGCCAACATCATCAAGTGGTTTCAGAAGAGAGCCACTTCATGATATTGGCAAATTAATCACTTCCTTCCCTCGGGCCAAAAAAAGTGGTGGTGGTGGGAAGTTAAAGTGTGTATAAGTGCAGCAAATATGTGCTGCATTACTTTAAAGACCTAAAAGACTAATGGAAAAAAAATATGGTAGCACAATGCAGCTGCTGTCAATTGGCCCGCTATCAAAATATACATTTGCTTTTCATTAGTTTTTTCAGGTCTTTAAAGTGATGAAGCACATATTTGCTGCCCTAATATACGTTTTAAAATGTCACTTCCTCTGCCCCTCCGCGAAGTTGAGGAAGTGATTAATTTGCCAATATCATGAAGGGATTGTCTTCTTAAGCCATTTCACAATATTGGCAAATTAGACGAAAGGCCACTTTTAGTCTGTTTCCTGTGATCACATGCAATGGAAATGGACCAAACCAGTGCAATCCTACCCACTTCACAAAAGTAGAAGCCCCTGATGGGCCAGAAAGGTGAAGGTAGAAATGCTCTAGCTGGGCAGGTTAACGCCAGTGATTATGCCATTTGCGGTATGTTAAAGATAAGCAACTGATCAACTTTAGAGAAAAAGCTATAAATGGTTTTGATGTCTGGCAGGCCGGACAGGAGTGGCTCATGGGCCATATGTGGCCCTCAGGCCGCACTTTGCCCAGGTCTGTTATAGAAGGAGAAGAGAGATCCCACCCAGACCCTTGTATTGGGGTGAAGCCAAGGCGAGAGAGTGGAGAAGGAGACTGAGAGAGGAGAAAGAGAGAGCTGAGAGAGAGAGAGAGAGAGAGAGAGAAAGGAAAGGCTAGAATGGAGGATAAACGAAATGAGGAGGAAGGGTTACAGGGAAGACCCTGGAAGGATTCAGTGCCAGAGAGACAACCCCTGTAGCATGACAACCGAGACGACAAGATCCTGTCCTTGTTGGAAGGTGAGACGGGATGGACCGTAGCCGATGACATCTTTACAGATGGGCCGGGTCCGTGGAACGCCAGCGGCAGAAACCTATTCTTATTTGAAGATTGGAAGCCCTTTCGAGACCCGTTGTTAGAAAGAAAGAAGCAATCGGATCATATTATAGACACTTGTTATTTGTTGAATACCCCAATAAATATTACACCTAGTTCAAAACAACAAAAGCCTGTTGAGTTTATTGAAACAAAAATGGAGCCAAAGACCGAACCCTCACAGCATGGTTTCTGGATTTTTCAATGGGAAGACCACACATTTGGCCCACAATGGACCACACATCCAATCCCGCATCATCAATAGGCATGGCTTGGAAAGAACCCTGCTCAAAACTCTGAAGAGCCACTGTTAGCCATCACTGACAATACTGGGCTGGTACACCAGTAGACTGACTCAAAATAGAAGAACGTCCTATGCTCTTAGTTATGCTTTTATTTATATCAGGGGTCTCAAACATGTGGCCCGGGGGCCATTTGCGGCCCCCCAGATGATAGTTTGTGGCCCTCGCCTTGCCTGCCCCCCCCAAGCGCCCACACATCCTCTGTCAAGAGTAAAAAAAAGCCTTGCCTCACTCGCCCGCTCTCTCCCAAGACAGCACCTCTTGCACCCTCCATCCAGAACTGCAGCCTGCCAGCCAGTCCACCTGTCTGTCAGCTAAGGAAACTCCTGGGCGGCTTCCTCGGGCTCTTGCTCTGCTTGGCGGAAAATCTGATGCGGCCCAGCCTCACCCACACTATGTCTCTAGTGGCCCCCAGGTAAATTGAGTTTAAAACCTCTGATTTATATCATTTTATTTGTACACTGCCCTGGTATTGGTTAGGATGAAGGGTGATTTTAAAATGTTTAATATACAAGTGTCAAAATATTTAAACGAAGCACCCTTACTGAATAGTGCTATTCACAATACATGAATCAATAACACTGCATGTTGCATAATGGAGTGTGAGGCCGTACCTGCTTTAAATTCTTTAGCAGCATGATAACAGAAAACCGCCAACCATGATAAATTACCAACCATGTGAAACTAGAACAAAGAAAAAGTATTGTTCAAAGATCACACCATTTCTGCAATCTGTCCATCAAATTAATTATTCAGTGCAAGACACATACTGTTTTAAAAAAAAATTACATTGTTTCTCGTTGTTTATCCTTAAAAAGAAAATGAAACATTTTAAAATGTAAGTATTCAGATACATAAGATTGAGGATTTTGAAAAGTGACACCAAAAGGAAATAAATTGAAATACAGTACAAGTAAAGGATAATTGTGTGTTATATGTTGCCAAATCACTTTCAACTTAGGGTGATCCAAACGTTTTTTTCAAGTCATGGGAAATACCCAAGGAATGGTTTATCATTGCTAAACCCCACCCTGGTTATTTTCCATGTCCAAGTAAGGATTTGAACCCAGGTCTTTGGAGTCCTGAGCTAAAGCTATCCATTACACAAGTGGTCACCAATCTTTTCCAAACTGTGTACTGGTTGGGGGAGTGGGGTCTATGCATGGGTGGGTGGCACCCATGCTCAGGTGGGCAGGGGGCGTGTGTGAGAGTGGGTGGGGCACCAGTGCATGCATGCATGAGTGTGAGGGGCATGTGTCTGTGCATACGTGAGGGGATGTACATGCCAGGGGTGGGTGGGAGATCTGTCTCTGTGGCCCAGTTTTCAAGTAAGTATGTTTAAAAACACACACACAAATGAATCCAACACCAGGTTATATTATAATGGTTTATTCTAACCATTGCACATTGGGTAGCTGTGCGGCACAGAAAGTTCTTATCAGTTCTTTCACTCCACACTAGCTTGTCTCGTGTGGTGTAATGGTCGGAGTGGTGGGCTAGGACTTTGGAGACATGGGTTCAAATCTCAATTTGACCATAAATCATAGTAGGTGACCGTGGTCTACTTGTATTCTCTCAGCCTGACAAACATAACTGGCTAGTGAGGATGAAATGGGGAGGGGGAAATGAAGGAATAGCTGGATATAAATAAATAAGATGCATACGTGATATATGTCTACCAGCTTTCTTCTTCTTCTCTGAGTCTTTCTTCAGCATCCCTCCCATTGCAATACACGGTGCTTCTGTTGCCTTTTCCCCACATGCCAATATCTCCTTTCAGTTACTGCACATTCCTATAACTATTGTTATCATCAAGTTGCTTCCAAATTATGGAAAACCTAACAACGCTTCCAAGGCACATGAAATGTTCAGGAAGTTGTTTACTATGTCCATAACCACCACCACACCCAAGCAGGGGATTTGAATCAGGGTTTCCTGGGCATTCCATGTACTGTGTAGTAACCTTGGGAATTGCCTCAAGTCACAGTGTTATTAATTATAATATTTGTTCCATGATTGAATTACCAAGCTCATTTATCATGATTTTCCATCTCTGCAGGGAGAAACAGAGAACTGTTTCAAACATACATAAGAAGAGTCCTCTTGCATTAGACCAGAGATCTATCTATTCTCATATTCCATTTCAACAGACATCCCTTAAAAAAAATCACAAGCAAGACATCAAGGTACTATGACTCTGAAGGGTTACATTTCTAACCCAAAAACAGTTCATTGTATAGAAAGCTCTGAAAATGTATGACAGCTATATGCAAATGGAAATGTCAGCCAAGAAGATCAAACAGGCATTATTATTTAGCTCAGTATATGATGTGCACATTCTGTGAAGCCACAGACAAACATAGATTCCCAGTTTTTCACATCTCTGTGGAGTTAAAAACACATGCAGTATATATAGTAATGATAGGGAACAGTTATCATGTGTGCTTCATGCTTTTCCCTAAAACATAATACTGTATGTGAAACAGATTTCTTCCAGCAGTTCCCCAAGATCATCATGGAAGGCCTTTCTCTCGGTTCCACCACCTTGACAGGTTTGTTTGATGAGGACATGGGTGAGGGCCTTCTCTGTTGCTGCTTCCAGACTCTGGAACTCCTTCCCATCCACATACTTATAAACATACAGACACTATAGTTGATCCTTCATTTTCAAAGATGACCATCTCCATCAGATTCACCTCTTAAGGAACAAGTGAGTGGTTAAGGTTGACCAGTAGCATGTTGGTGGGCGTGCAATGGACTCTAATATGAGCCCAAAAGATGCCAGAAGCATCAGCGGCAGGTTTGCTGATCCTGGGCATGTCGGGCTGTTGAGAAGTTACATCCTTGCTTTCTCACCTCTCTCTCTCTCTCTCTCTCCCTCTCTCTCTCTCTCTCTCTCACTCACACACACACACACACACACACTGTCACACACACACACACACTCTCTCTCTCTCTCTCTCTCTCTCACACACACACACACACACACACACACACACACACACACACACACACACACACACACACACACACACACAGGTATAGCCAGGCATTCCTGTAGATAATCTATCAAACCCTCACCCCCATTCAGTCTGAGGAGCTGAAAAAAGGGACCCTAAATTATAACAATTATGACTGAATCTGCTTCCTTTTATGCCTAGTCTTAAACCTGACCAGTTGGCCTAATAATTAACATTCGTCCCCTCATTCTCTCTTTCCTGCCACCATCCCCATCTAAAGAGGAGCAGAGACAGGGCCTGCCTTCCATCTTTAGTACACAGGTAGGTGAAATTGGGCTGCTGGCTGAGATGGAGAGGTGGGCCAATGCCTCATTTGCTCTCATGGGCCACCCTCCATGTTATAGGACCACCCTGTGTGAGAGACTTAATTTAAGAAGGCAGAACTGGGGCATGATCAAAGGACAGAGAAACACATCTCAACGACTGAAGGTCTTCTTGCTCAGGGAAGACTAAGTGGGCAAGAGTCTTCTAATCTCAAAGGCTTTCATGGCCAGGATCCGATGGTTGTTGTAGTTTTTTTGGGGGGGGCTGTTTGGCCGTGTTCTGGAGGTTGTTCTTCCTAAGGTTTCGGCTGTCTCTGTGGCCGGCATCTTCAGAGGACAGAAGTAGCACTCATTGTGTGCACAGAGGACAGTGCTACTCCTGTCCTCTGAAGATGCCAGCAACAGAGACTGGTGAAATATTAGGAAGAAAAACCTCCAGAACACAGCCAAACAGCCCAAAAAAACTACAACAACCAGTCTTCTAATCCTTCTTGCCCAAGAGGATTCAGTGGCCTGTCAGGGTATGTGAGGTGGACTTCACTAAATTGTCTACCTCTAGTTTGGGGCAGGGCAGCTCCTGGCCCTCTGGATGTTGTTGCACTGCAACTCCCACCTTGTTTCAGTACTGCCTGCAGCTGATAAAATTGTGAATTCCATTTATGAATAACTCACAGACAGGCTAAAGGGACGTGGTGGCGCTGTGGGTTAAACCGCAGAAGCCTCTGTGCTGCAGGGTCAGAAGACCAAGCAGTCGTAAGATCGAATCCACGCGACGGAGTGAGCACCCGTAACTTGTCCCAGATCCCGCCATCCTAGCGGTTCGAAAGCATGCAAATGCCAGTAGATAAATAGGGACCACCTCGGTGGGAAGGTAACACTGGCCTTGTGTCGCACTGGCCATGTGACCACGGAAGATTGTCTTCAGACAAACCCTGGCTCTATGGCTTGGAAACGGGGATGAGCACCGCCCCCTAGAGTCGAACACGACTGGACAAAAATTGTCAAGGGGAACCTTTACCTTTACCTTACCACAGACAGGCTGGTGCTAGCCACCTGAACCATTTCTATGGCAGGGCCAACAACTTCCATGAAGAAACAGGACGGTTGTTTTCAGGCAAGACTCACTGGGTGGCAGGAGAGGGAAGGAAAGCCTTTTTCAACCTGACGCCCTTCAGATTTCTAGCTGTGGGATTATGGAAGTTGCGGATCTACACACCCCAGGAGGAGGAGGAGGAGGAGGAAGATTGGGCCAGGAGGAATGCAGAGCACGGATCTCGAAAGACTGTGTTGTGCCCATTAACTTGTTCATCTTGTTCACTGGGGGCGGGCTCACGCCTTTATATAGAATATTTCGTTGCCCTCCACTGCCTGGCTAGAAAAGAAACAGGTCAACAGTCTTCTCTTAAAAACGTTACAAAGGAGAAACAAAGGTGGTTTCTGTGGCTGTAGCTGGGCGGCGTTTCCTTCATACCCACCAAGAAGCCGCTGTTTGTTTTTTGTTTGTTTGTTTGTTTGTTTTGTGGCGCGTCCAGTGACTCAAACGCATGTGTGAACAAGGCAAACCGTGTCGGGTGCCCCCCCCATCTCTTTTTCACGCTGTTCTTATTCTTCCGCCCCGCCCGTACCGAGCGACGGCCTCAGGAGGCTACAGGGACCGACCGTAACTGTCTCCAGCAGAGCCTGCCTCCTGAGGGACTCCGCTGCTTCCTCCCTGGGGAGTCCATCTGACCCGGTGGATGTTTGAACCCAGGCCCCACCCTCACCCCCGTACACACATGCTATGTGTGGCTCAAAGAGCAGCGCGTTTGGCTAGAGCTTGTCGCCCCAAGTCTGTAGCTGGCAAGCGGCTTCCGCTTTTCCTTAGCTTGCTCTACACACGCCAGCCGGTGTGCCCGCGTCCTCTTACACGTGTCTGTCGCCCTTGCACACTGGTGGTGGTGGTGGCGGCGGCTGCACCCGGGCGGGCGGGCGAGCGGGCGGGAGAGAGAGGGGGGCGGGCAGGCGGGCGCGCGCGCGGCTCCTTTAACACGGCGGTGCCATCTCCGCCCCTTCCCTTCCTTTCCCTTCGCGGCTCTTCCCCGGCAATAACCCGGCAGCCCCCCCCCTCCCCGCTCCCCTCTGCTCCAGGCCCGGGGAAAAACAAACGGCGGGGAGAGGAGCCCTCGTTGCCCGCTGGAGCCGGCGGCCCGGTGGGGCGCGGCCATTGCATGAGGGCAGCAGCAGCGGCGGGCGGAGGAGGAGGAGGAGGAGGAGGAGGCGGGGGCGGCGGTGAGTCGCTCCCGCCCGCCTGGGCACTGGCAGCCCCTGCCGCTGCCTCTGCTGCTCCCGCCGCCGCCGCCGCCGCCGCTCCTTGCCGGGGCCCAGGAGGCTGAGGCCGCCGCGTCGCGCCCGGGACATGCGGCCTCTCCAGCCGCAGCCATCGCCGAGGAGACGGAGGACATGAGGCTCCGCAATGGCACCTTCCTCACGCTGCTGCTCGGCTGCCTCTGCGCGCTCTTCTCGCTCTCCTGGTACGGGGCCTTCGGCGGGCACAAAGGTAAGGCAGGGGCTCCTCGCTCGGAGCCCGCCGGAGGGAGGCAGGGAAGGCGGAGGGAGGGAGGGCGGCCGCCTCCCTCCTTTGCGCACTGCGCCTGGCCGGGCTGAGGGGACCCCGGGCCGCCCCCGCCGCTCCGGAGGCAAGTTGGGAGCATCTCGCCCGGCGGGCGGCCCCGGAAGGCGGGCACCTGCTCGGCGCTTCCTCTCCTCAGGTCGGGTGAGGAGGAGACCCGGCGCCGAAACTTGAGCGTGTTCTTCTTTTTCCACGACTCCCTCTGGCTGCTGGGACCCGTTTTGAGGGAGGGTCGTGGGGTCTGAGCCCCTGAACCTGACATCCTTTCTCCTCTCCTGGCGCCGCCTTCCCGACCTCCCGTCTGTCTGCTTCCCTGGGCTTCTGCCTTCAGTCCCTCCGTCTCCTTCCTCCTTCTAAGTCAGCTTCGGAGAGAAACGAGCTACAGTTCTTGGAGCCCCACTGCTCCGTTCCTTCTCTGCAAAGCAAGGGTGTGCAACTTGTGGCTCTCCAGATGTTACTGCAACTCCTTCGCCAGCCGCATCCAACAGAGCTGTGCAAAATGGTGATCAACCCCTCACTGCCAGCCTGTCTTCTGCCCTGCCTCATTTTCCACTTCTGTAAGCAAGAAGTGTAGCAAATAATCCTTACAGGTTGTCTCCCCTCCCCGGCCCCTGTTTTTCTACATTGGAGTTTCAGTATTTTGATAATATTTCCCTCCGCCAACAGAGCCTCCACACCTCCCAGTGTTGTTGATACTATGCCACCTGCTTCCTCGTGTGCAGGTGCTTAAGCGTTGAGGTAAATCTAACTGATAATTCCAACTAGAGTAGTTCCAGTGAACAGAAATGTTGATTTAGCACCTCCAGTCCATTCAGTGTCTGTGCCAGCTGGGTCTAACAGCTGAATTTAAGCTGTCCACGTTTTACCGAAAGTGATCAGGTGAGGCTCTACCTTCCTGCTGAAGCTGTCTCTGAACTTTACACTAGAAAAAAATGAACAAAGAATGGAAATAGAGTTCCCCAGCCTTGTCCTGTGCTCATTGTACACTCTCTGTATGATATCTGATAGCTGCCTGTTGCTGGAGGACACTGCCTTAGCTGGACGCTGTGTTGCTGCCAGCAGTGACTGTTATGTTTAGTTAAAATTATTTGGTGCCAAATATTTATCAAACAAACCAGCGATATTTGTGGTTTGTTATCTGAGAATGTGTATCTGTTATACGCCCCGTGTCTCTTTTTCTTCTTTTTTTATAAGTTAGTAGTGTCCATATAGAATGTTTTCAAAATATCTCCCTAGGGTTTAATGTGTATTTTAAATAGTTCTAGACCAAATGTAACACTGTGTTTTGTAAAGTGCTTTGTTTTTTAACAGTGTATGCTCTCTTTTCTGTTTTATTTACTATGAACTAGTTGTATGATTTCACTGTGTCTTACTGAAAGAATAGCATATAATGAAAAGTGGGCAATATATTTTGTTTAAAAAAGAATAATCCTGAGCCTCCATAAAGGAATGCTAGATAGATAAAGAAAATTAAATCCAGTTATATCCGTCTATATGTTTTGCCAAAGTGATGATTGCTTTGGCAATTAACTACATGAGATTTTGAAAAATATTCATATTACTATTTACTCATTACATTTTCTAATTCTAAAAAAACCCAACTACAAACATTGCTTTTTTATACATAGAACATAACCAACATGTAAGGGAAATTGTTTTGAAAAATTCCAGGCACAGTGAATACCCAAACGCATATGGAGGTGGAGGAAAAGCAAATACTCTTAGTGATCATGGATTGCAAAGTGCAAGCCTTTCCTTGTAAACTCACTGTAAGAATCTACTTGTTACTGCATATTTATAACAAGAACAGAATCCTGGCTATAACTGTTTTACACTGAAAGAGAGGACTAGCCCTAAAATAGTTTTCCTCTGTCCCAAAAGCATTTTGCTGAGCACTTGAATTGTAGAGATTTGTCATAGTGACAATGCAAACGATGACGTGTGCTGCTAGTAACATTGTGAAGAAGGATCTGGACAAAAGTTTGTACCTGTTGTGATAAGAGAAGGCTCAGAATGGGAGTGGTGAGCAAGAACAATAAAAGTGATGCTAATGTTCTGGGCTCTGAAAGGAAGTGCAACGAAAGTGACGTGTATGTTTGTGTTTGGGTGTGTGTTGTATGTAAGTTCTTTATGCTCCTGAAATTATCCCCCCTCTACTGATAGTGGTGCACCTGCGTGGTCTTTTTAACACCCTGTGTTGCTGTACCCTTGCAAACAGAAAGTCTCTTCCTAATACAGATGCAGTGCTCTGGCGTTTCAGATCGCAGTGACACGGCAGGCCTCAGTGATGCGCACAGAATAACTCACAGGCCTTGACAGCTTGGTTAAGTCAGTAAAGAGAAACGTTTTGGACTGCAGCTCCCGTTATCCATTGCTGGCAATGCTAATTGGGATTTCTCTAAGTTAAAGTCCAAAACATCTGTATGGTCAAAGGTTTTTCCCTCCCTGTCTTTAGTCTTAAAATAAACCTTAGTTGACTATCACGATGTAAGCTTAAGAGCAGAGGTGCATCACAGAGTGATTCCACTGTATCAGCCAGCATTGATACTGAAACATTACGCTTTGTGCCATTGCACTCATAAGTTGCCTCTTCTACTCCAGTAAGCTTTAGGTCTGGATTGTGTCAGATATCTCCTTTCTCCTTCAGTGGAAATACCTAGATATTTAATGTAAAAATAGTCTATTAAGGTGTCTTCTATTCACAGTCAGTAGTTTTAATTTTTCTTGTGACTGTACACTTCTGTTTTTGCAACATGCATGACAGCAACAGCAATCATACTGTTAATAGGCAACTTTCCCATTAAATTAAATGACAGAGAGAAATTCAAACATGATTTTGATACTTATTCCCTCATGAATTTGGCCAACCCCTTCCCAGAAGGCATAGTGACACTTATGTCCCATCCGTTTATGCCTGAAAGCAGCAAAAACCATTAAAACTTGCAGGATCTGGTTGTCCTGAAGGAAGCAGTGACTTTCAAAGCAGAAGATACAGTAGGAAGTATTCTCAAATCTAATACAGATCTATCAGATCAAGAAAAGTGAAAGAGAGGAAGATTCTGGATAAGTTCTGGGATTTAGACACATAGTTTTGGGCAGTAACCTCTGCATGGTAGGTTGTATGCTAGAACCTTCATGGGAAAAACATATCTTAATGTTTTATACTTCTGGGTATGATAGTAAATTTTATGAGTTCACTGTTTTGATGCAAAACTAGATCATTTGTGCAATTGTATCCATATTCTGCTACATTTACAGCTGTATTTTTAGAATGCATGCTTACTATTGTCGCCTTTGATGTCTATTGGGGAACCTATTTTGTAGAGTTTAACATGTTTTCTTCATTATTTGGAACAAGGATTTGAGTAAAGGTCTGAACTTTAGAGAACTGAAGAGAACTGCAGAATTTTCTTGTTCTGATCCATGTTTATATTTTTAGTGGGTCTGTATTTGTACAATTACTGTATATATTTAATGATATAACAGTTGCTGTGTGGTAGCCGGTGTGAAATAATTTTAATGTAATTAGAATTACTGTACCTGACTGCAGTCTCCCTGTTGACTGATGATTGATAAAATATGTAGAAGACCTTAAACAATTTCTTAACTACCAACATAATGTAATTCTTCTGTAAGTATTATTTTGTCTCCTTTATGTTCAACTTTATCTTCCTTCATTAGTTTTGTCTTTAATCTTAATCAGGAGTTGTTTCAAGTCATTGCTGTTTTCTTCCATAACGTCGTGTCATCTGGCTATCTTAAGTTACTGATGTTTCTTCCACCAATTTTCACTCCTCTCTCATCTGAATATAATCTGTCTTTTCATATGACATGTTCTGTACATAGATTGAAGAGATAGGGATTGACGCTTGTCTAACGTCATTGCCAGTTGGATACAATTCTATTTCTTCATATTCTGTCCTAAACAGTAGTCTATTGTCTAGAATGTAGATTATGCATCAGGAAAATTAAATGCTGATGCACAACCATTTCTTTTAGAATGATTCATGGCTTTTCATGATCCATACAGTCAAAGGTTTGTTGTAATTTATAAAGCACAGCATGTTTTTCTTCTGAAATTATTTGTTATCCTTCAGGAGCCCATGTATGCCTTCAATGTGATCTCAAGTGCCTCTTTTTCCCCCCTGAATCCAGTTTAAACATCAGTAATGCCTTGCTCCATGTATGATAAAATCTTTGTTGTAAAGTCTTGGGCATCAATATGCAGACAGGAAAAATTAGCATGGACGTTTTATAGTTACTATACGCCTTAGCATTTCCTTTCTTGGGGCAGAATGTGTATTCAATGTTTTCAGTCCATGGGCCGTTGATTTGGTTGTATTCATGTACTCTTTTTAGGACTCTGATGGAATCAATCTCTGTACTTTGAAATAGCTATACTGCTATTCTACTTAAAAATAATAATCATTGAGTGCCGCCAACTCCCAATCTCTGACTCTATAGCCAGATACCTAAACCACTGAATGATCCAGCCAGTTATCCTACTTACTTTTGGGAACTATTTCTTCCAAGTACTTTGACATTAGCTTACAATTCACTTTATAAGACAATAGGTTGTTCATCACATGACTCTTTTTTGAAGGAATCTCATCCTTGCATCTCTTCTGTATAGTTCTCCAGTACTGTATACTGTTTCCATCTTGTCTTTTTAAACATCCTGGTCAGATAAGATATTCTCCTGTTGATATTTCAGCACCCTTAAACTAGATTTAAAATTTCCTTTGATTTCTTGGATCTTAAGATAGATATCTGCCTTCTCGCCCTTTTTGTTCTCTTCTGTTTCTTTGAAATTACTGTTATAATAGTTCTCTTTATCCCAGTGTACTGTACAAGTTGTTAAGTTGGATTCTGACTCTGTTTCTGCCATCTTTTTCCTTTGCTTTTTGTTAGCAACTTCGAGAGTTTCATCAGTCATTCATAGAGGCTTCTCTTTTCTTTTGGCTACAAAAATAGTCTCATTGCATTCTTCCCTGATAGTACTGATGATGTTAATTCACAGTTCTAGTTCACTATCAGTTAAGTTCAGTAATGTATATCTGTTTTTGCTGTGGTCTTTAACATTTTCAGGAATGTTGTTTCAATTGTATCTGGCACTATGATTGTTTTAGTTTTCTTCATCTTTATTTTTTCATATTAACCATTCATAGTCTGTATCACAGTCCACTGATTTTATTTTTGCAGAAAGAATTGTTTCTCCATCTTCAGCTTCTAATCATTTAGTATCTGTATACTGGCCACATTATGTCCTTCTTTACACTTGTCTGTCAGGTTGCCTGAAGCATGTATTTGCAAAAAAAAAATCTGGATTCACATAATTGTATATGCTGTTCTCCTGTTTAATTTGACTCCAATGATTTTTGGTTGTACTTCATTTCCTACTTTGCATACCTGTTACCCATGACTGTTAGCATATTCTGTTTCAATGTGTGAGCAGCTTCTAGACCCCTATGAAAGCTAATAATTTCTTCTATATCTGTAGTTGGAGTATAGCCTTGAAGAATTTTATGTCAGTAGGTTCCAGATTGATATTATTTGTTCAGACTTTACATTATAGCACCTCACTGTATTACATCATGTCTCTCTATTAGAACTGCAATTATTTCATCTGAGTTTGTTGTAAAAGATCCTATGTTAGTGTCACCTTTCCCATAACCTGCACCTTAACACATACTTTATAATTATCTGAATGAAAATGACCTTTTCCAATCCACTTTCTTCTACTCACCCTAAATGTTGCCATGTTTAAATTTCCATTTCTTGTTTTACAATTTTGAGCTTACCTTAACACATACTTCTCATATTCCAACTTCCAGTTATAGTTGTTTGTACTTCAGCAACTAGATGTCTTTTTAGTTTTAATCAAATTACGTTATATTCCAGTTTCAGCCTTCTGACCTGGGAGTCTCATCTTCTAACACTATCTCTTTTTGTTATGAATCATCATAGTGGTTTTTGAGGCATAAGAAATTTATAATTATGGTTGTTGGGAGTTTTCCGGGTTGTTTGGCCGTGTTCTTAAGGTTTTTTTCTTCCTAATGGTTCGTCAGTCTCTGTGGCCAGCATCTTCAAAGGACTGGAAACAGAATTCTGTCTGTACAAAGTTAGGAAGAAGAAAACCCTTAAGAACACAGCCAAACAACCCAGAAAAACCCACAATGACCGTCGGATCCTGGCTGTGAAAGCCTTCCAGAATACATTTAGAATTAGTTTATCGCTGCCTTTTGTTGTGTTCTACTAAAAAGAATCACTGTTGTTTACCTGTAAAAGATCACCTCTGAGTGTTGTCTTTCACTACTCTTCTCGCCCATAATCTGCACCTCAAGAACATCTCTGTCCTCATCACCTTTGAAACTATCAATTGTCTTCTGCCAGTACAGTTGAACAGGGTGGATGAATCTTGGTCTCGTATTTTAGCTCTGACCATTCTTTCCTGCTAGCAACCTAGAATACAAAGTCTAGACTCCTGACAGCATTGCTGTCAGCTTCCCTGACATACTCACACCACCTTCCCACATTAATGTGTGCATCCAAGAGAAGAATGGCTGAAGATTATTGGATAGTAAACATCTAAAATGTTTACTATCCAATAATCCCTACATTTTTTCCCTTGAGGCTAGGGGTGCTCTCTGTAAAGTTAGATTTTCCCATAATTTTATACCTTACACCTTTTGACCACACAGTTGTTTTAGTTTTTTTGTCTTGTCAATTGCTGATATAAAATGTTTCCTTTTCTGATGGAATGTGGTCTCAACCCCAATACTAAGGAGTTTTCTGAGGTTTAAAAGAGAGACTAGGTGTGGTGTATACATAATAAGTTGGTCCCTTTCAACCTGGTGAAACCTGCTGTTCCACTCCTCAAAAACGTTACAAAGTGTGGTCCTTGTAAATCTAAAGGCAAAGGTGGATGAAACCATTACTAGGCCACTAAAAATCACAAGCATAAGATTGGAAGCCAGGTTATGTTTGTGATTTTTTAAAAAAGTGTGATAAGCATGTAACTGACCTTAAAATTCTTAAACAGGCTTAACTGAATAATAGTGGGGGCAAATCCAGCACTAGTCTTACCTAGAGAAGATCCACTGAAATGAATGGACTTCCTAGTCACAACCAACTTTTGTTCTATTGATTTCAGTAGGCGTACTCTGGGTGGGACTAACTTTGGATTCAGGACCAAGCCAGCTGTGGGACCGGAGTGAGGCAATTGCTGCAGGTGGTGGGTTTTCGCAGCAGAACCTCATCTCTGCTGCATGAGCTGGTTATTGCTGCCACTGAACTCTTTCTGGTGCTGCCTGCCTGCCTCTCCAGGCACTCCCTCTGCACATCATGTCTTGGCTCTAAGAGCAGTTGTGGCCAAAGCATTATGCACATGCAGTAGTTGATATACAGGTGTATGCCTTCTTTTTCTCCTCCTCTGGTGGTGGGACAGCTAGCATCAGTGCTGGTTGGATTGAGTCCTGTATTTCTTCCTGTGTGCACTGGTTGTATATATCATGGGAATAAGGTAGGAAAGGGTCAGAGAGAAAACAGCCACTGATGGTAGGGTATTACATTGTAATCTTCATCAAGTAATATTTGTGATAGGGACAGACTGGGAGATTTGAAGGAAGAAACATTATGCACAGTAACTTTCTCTAGATTTGCCTGTTTTATGGAAGGCAATGACAGCATAAGTGCTCTGTAAGGAAAAAGGACTATCCAGTAAAACAGGCAACTGCAGGGATGAGCTGGTGTTGCTTTCAGGGTAAGGTTTGGGACTGGGAGTTTTCCTTTGTTAACTCTGGGTCCCATCAAACTGTCTTTGCAAACAACTGCTCAAGGAAGTAGTTATTCCTGGCTTGGAGTATTAGTCGGGCAAAGCTAATGGATCTTTGCTTTGTAGAGTGCTTAGCCTCTTTATTAACTTGGTATATTTCTACTTTTGCTGCTAGTTTCTGCACTTTAAAAGTCATTAAGGCCACATCATCCATCTGTCTGGAGGCTACTTTACTTCCCCCTACCCATTTAAACAATGTGTCTTTGTTACTGCTGTATAATGGGTTTTGGCTTTGTGATGTTACTTGCTTCTCTTGCATTACTCATCAACTAAAAGGTTCTTTCAACTGCGGTTTAAATCCCATTAAAACCATCTCCCTATAGAGCTTCAGATAAAGAGATTTGGGGACTGATATCACTGAAGACATTTCTAATAGTAGCTGTTGGTATGTAGGTTCTGTTCTTGAAAATGTTATACTGTATATTGTCTGCTTTTGTTATTCTGTTCTTGCTCACTAGGGGAAAAAGGTGTGCATATAAGTGTAATAACTGCGAAAGGCAATGAAGTGCAACTGTCTATTTAAAGCGTGCGCGCACACACACACAGGTAAATATGTGTGTTCTAATGAGATGATCCAGATTAAACAAAAAGCCTTTGCTGCAGTTTCTTTTATCTGTAAAGCTAGTAATCATTTCCCCTTAGCCCATTATTGTTGTTGTTTAGACTACTAATCATCCCATCTTTGGGTAGAAAAGTATTTTTGTCGTCTCTTCATTATTCCATGAATCATTATCAATGAGTGTACATTTTTCTAAATTAAAAAAAAAATACTTTTAGAAACCATAACCATCGTAGCGATCTCAAAATGGCAGGAATCATGTTTGGATTCTTGGCTTGTTCAATTCTTATGCTGAGGGTCCAAAAACCACTTGTTTTCTTCACTCCTGCCTCACCTGATGACATTGGGGCAGCTCAACTAATTGGAGGCTTTGGCCATTACCAAATGGCTGCGTGCTTCCATGAATGAATGAATGAATGAATGAATGAATGAATGAATGAATGAATGAATGAATGAATTACTGTAGCATAGATGGTGTTTGCAGAGTAAACCACTGTAGCATTTTGGTCATTTTCACCATGAAGAACATGGATGGAAATGAAAATGTGCGGAGGGAATTAAAAGGAAACCAGCTAAGTTTCAGTTATCATTTTGCTGTGCCGAGGCAGGCGGAATGATCTTTAAATCCTGTTTCGTCAGTCAGTGCTTTAAAAAAATTGGCTGGGCAATGCGGACTGAAGAAAACAGAAGGAAAACATTGAGTCATTGAGGGATTTTATTTTGGTTTGTTTCTTGATTGCTGAATGTAACAAGGAAGCAGCTTAGTGCCTTCCTGCAGTCAAAACCAGTTCTTTAGGAGGTGGCCTGAAGCCATTTATTTAGTATGCTGCTGGCCATCACTGCCTTCTGCCTGCCTACTCCAGTGACAGGATTGAATGATGATCTAGAAGTGGAGAAATGCTGTGGGGGCCAGGTAACAATTAAATCCTTGAACCATGGCAGCAACCATTTTGTACAAAGAAGAAGATCCCTCTCCCTTCTTTTAAAAAAAAATCTTGCAAATCATTTACCTGCATTAACACCCAGCTCAAGGAAAATGTCCTTCATTTACAAAGTACAGACTTTTTACTCTTACAAGCTGAGTAACAATTTGCTGAGGTCTAAGCAGCAGCTCTGGTTTTGCACAGGCTTACATCTAGTAGGGAGCGAAAGGAGTTTACCCCGCTGCAACCAGTGTTTTTTTTAAAGCCTGATACTGTTATACATCAACTAACATAATGTCCAGGACAGGCTGCCGAAAGTCTCATGGTGGGCTTTCTTGGTATGGCAAAGGCTCTATTTCTAAACACACTCAAGTTGAGAAAAAAAAATCCCATTGAAATACATAGGAAATGAGTTGGCTTTTGATGATGGCAACATCTGCCTCTCATTTCCCCCCCTTCACTTCTCACCTCATATACCAAAAAAGATGGAAAGAGAATGACTGAGGCTTGCTCTTTTTTTAACATTTCACTGCTATTACAAGGAAGTTTTTTTTTAATGCTGGTTATAGCTCCCTTGTATTTCCAGAAAGAAATCTTGAGTTATGAGGAGGTATTGTCAACTCTCTTGCAGTGAAATTAAATTTACTGCATTCACAGGGCTTGTTTAACTGCACTTAACTTTTTCAATCAGTGTCATCTTTGTAATGAGATTTTCTGTGGCCCATCATCACTGTATAGAGAATACCTTTTGAGTGAATTGAGAGACCTTTTACTGTTCCTACTCTACATTAGCAGCCTGCTTTTGATACAAATAAAAATATGTTTCTTCATACTGACCAGAGTCATAGACACATATTAAGATTGTTTGAGAGCAGAAAACATGGGTGTGTGTGTTTTCTTTATTTTAAAAAAATCAGTAATAAGAAACTGTCATTTTACCACCTCCTCCTGTCTCTAAGATTCCCTCTTAAAGTTTGAAAGCAGTTTCTGGAGGTTGGGGTGCTCAGGAAGAACTGAATGAAGGTGGTATTTTCCAGGATATATGATAGAAAGAAATTAAGAACTATGGAAGCTCAATAAGACATTGCCAATCAGGACATGACAGTGAGTTTATGGAACTGAAGTGTCTCAGAAAGATTACAGCCAGACTAGAAATTTTTTTAAAGGTGATAGGTGTTTGCTCTACATACCTGGCATTAAGGACACTTGTTCCCTTGTAGGGAAATACAGCTACTTACATACGTTTCTGTTTAAAAACCAATCACGGGTTATTCCTTATAAACAAGTATTTCAGCCTCCTCTTTTGGCTAAATAGGTATTTCGCTCTGAATCCTGACTTTGCTCTCTTTCTGCTACGGTCAAGCCTTGTCTGAAAAGTCTGATGAAGTGAAGCAGCTCTCCTGGCCTTTGGAGTGAATGGGGTGCCTTTTGAGATTGGTTATGCCTTGATTCGGTATTTCCAAGTACCACAAATGGCGCAAGTGCAGCTTTCCAAGGAACTTAAAAGGAAGGCTCTGGAGCAACATTTTCTCAGCCAGACTCTTGACATATAACCCTTGCTGTGTTTAAGGTGTCAGATGTGTAAACCTTGCTATCTTAAGGTGTCATCCTGGCAAGTGACATTTCATGTCCATTGAAGTAGCAGTAGCAACAACGCACAGTGCAAACTAAACAATGTGTGTAATGGAACCCTAAGGAAGATAAACTAAGTTTTATAGTGATGTTGTACCCTTGGCTTTGCTTAAAATAAGTGGTAAGGTTACCTTTTTTGGACCACAGCAGAATCTTCCAACTATGATGGACCCAACGAGACGTCACTGGAAGGAAAGATGGGGCAGGATGCTGTGGTACTCCTTAGCTGAGAGGGGAATCCTGGTGACTCCTGTGTGCCCTGAGATACAGCCAGAGACCAGTGTCCTAAGGATACCCTTGTCCAAGATGGCACCAAGTGTTGGGAGGGGGGCTATTATGTCTTCTTCTGATTCCCATTCCACCTCAACTTCTTAATAGGGCTTCAAGAACAAATCTAAAGGCCAAAAAATGTTTGTTTAAGTTTATTCTTCAAATAAATTGTTCTGGCAAAACACCCACTGTTTGCTACGACGTCCAGATAAGCAACTTTTTTCCTAGAGAGCTTGGTATCTGAAAAGCTAAGACTTCCTGGATATGATCACAGTCTAACGACTGGTACAGACTTTCACCAAATGCTCCTTCATACTGTATAAAGATGATTCTAAGCCTAGAGAAATCTCCTCCCCTAACCCCATTTCTCTCTTTGATTTGCTGATTCATGCTGGGGAAGTGGTTTGTTGATTGGTGTTTATTGTTTTTGTACAAATATGAGGAAACTTAGACATACTAGAATGGCTTATTTTGCAGAATGTAAAGCTTGTCTATTGGGCACCAACACTGGTGGCAAACATTATGATCGATGTGTGGCTGACCAAATGCCACATGTGAATGCTGATTTATGACATATAACATGGTGTCTTGGAATCCTTTTTCAGTAGCCGTGGGTTAAAATCTGTTGCACAGTTTTGATTTCCTGGTAAAAGTTCTTCTTGGTACACAGTAGAAATACTGTGACTCACAGAGGGGGATAGCTACAAATTCCCCAGAGTCCACCCCTTTCTTACTAACTGGCCCTTAAAGTCTCAGTAAACCACTTAGTCATTTGTAGGAGAAAGAATTTTTAAAAAATGTCTTTACTTACAATTGCTTGAAATTAATTACAGACTTATGCATGCTGCTTTCTTTACTACACATATACAAACAACCAGCTGAAAAGATCAGTAGCAAGCAAACAACTGACAGCAGCCAAGGAAATAGAGGGAAAGAAACACTCAGCAGAGTGGCGGAGCTCTCTTGGAATTCAAAGGATGGAAGGAACTATTGGTTAACGCTGGAAAGACAATCGCGCGAACCCAGAAAAATCCCTCCTAGTCACACAAACTACAGACAGCGTGTGATGCTACAAACAAAACTCCAACAAAACCATCCCTTTCCTGGCTCATTTTCTCACATTTCAGGGGGAGCAGTCCCTTTAAGAAATGTGGCAGAGGTGGGCAGGGAGAACAACTGGTGGTGTTTCATATTTTTAGCAGTTGTACTTCAGTATTTGTTTTAGCTGTATAGCTTTTTTGAACTGATGACAACTCCAGATATGATTAGGAAAGATGTAGCCAAAGGCTGACCCTGACTTTTAAAAGCTCATTTTCTGTAATAACGAAAGAAACTGCTGAATATATGTATAGTTATCTCCTTCACATTAGGAGGAATAATGGCATGGCTTTCATAATGAAATGTTTATTATCTAGGTAGAAAGGAATGTTAATCTGCGTATCCATCTTGAAGAAGAATGAGTTCTCATATAAGGGTCAGGTATAACATTTGATGTTGGAAACTGTGTAGAAAAGCGATACAGAGAGGAGAGTGCTTTAGGCCTATCTTTTCCATCCCCAGTTTTGTTGCCATTCTGAAGAGGGGAGAGTGTTGTTATTAATGGATACTCTCAGTGTGAGTCCAAACTACGGATAGCAGGTGCTGCCCCTTTGCAGGCTCATCATCCTCCATGTGTAGGAAGGTGACAGAAGTGATGACAAGGGTGTGGGTGAGACTAGAATGCCCTCCTCTACACACTTTCGAACACCTGAATTAAGCTCATGTCTTTGTGAAAACAAATTGCATGTGCATTAGAGGCCTGGGGAAAGAATAGCACATGAATGTTGATATGCACACCCTTGGTAATGGAGAACAAGAGCAATTGAGGTAAAAGCCAGTTCTCACTATTTTCTCTGTCCCACCTTGCTTCTTACATGTTTTCAAAGTGGACACTTGTAAATAAATGCCCAGGTGAACAGAACCCTTTTCTCCATTTCCCAAGGAAACATGCTGGGCAGGCATGTTGTTGGACTAGTCTCCCTCCATACCCTGCTTCTGGAAAGAATCATTCCAATTTTTATTTTATTTTGGGCTCTAGATATGATGCAACAATGCATAGTGTTTCTGCTCATTGGGTGAGATCTAAAATCCTGTAGCTGATGCTGACAGAGCTTAGAAAAACCATATTCTTGGAACATACTTTACAGAATCCCCTTCTGTTGCTCCCATTTGGCATTGTTGTTATGATTGGTGGTGACTGTGGTAGAATCACAGACATTTTTTGTGAAGTTAACCAACTCCAACTTTTTTATTCACCCTTTTTGGTATCTTCTCTTGTAACCTTTACTTACAATATTTATTTTCTAGTTAATTGACTTAATTGTTCTTTACTGATTCCTAATCCAATTCAGATCCAATTCCTAATCCAAATCAAAGCTACCAACATGAATTTGACCAAACTCCGGGAGGCAGTGGAAGACAGGAGGGCCTAGCGTGCTCTGGTCCATGGGGTCACGAAGAGTCGGACACGACTTAACAAATAAACAACAACAACAACAATCCAATTCAATGGTTCTCCCAGATTTTCCTCTTCTGTAGAGTAAGTTTCTACACAGTCATGAATCCATGCGCTCAACTGTATTCTCATTTTGGAGATGGCTATTGAAAAGGGATGTCTTGTGCGTATAAACTTCCACATGCCTCTCCCTTCCACTACAGCCGGACAATGAAGTCTTTAGTGTGGAATTTAAGATACGTGGCTACAGTCCACGACTCTTCACATTTCTGAAGAATATTCCCCACATACACCCTGTTTCCTTCAGAAATTAAATGAAAGACCTTCCTGGCTCACATCCTCTCTCCCATTGAAAGTGATTGTAATATAGACATTTAGCATTTATTGTACTGGGCAAGATACTTAGAGGATCAGTTTCTTAATGTTTTCCCCTCACAGAAAAAAATCTAGTGAAAGAATCTCCATGAGCAATATTTCATTTTTGATCATTCCCCATAATTAATAATGTTGTGGGACAAATGTGTGAGCCAGAGATTTGCTCCCTGGAAAACACGAATATAGATCATAAACCAGAAGACCCTCAACAGAAAATAAACTTCAGACTCCTTGGGGCAAGGACCTGTTCTTACTACTCAGTATAAATGGTTGAACTATGTCAGAATACAGAAAGTCAGTTGGCTGATCTGAATTTCAGAAAAGTTCTCAGGGAAACCTTAGGTGAAGCTAAAAATGCCAATATGCCAGCATGTAAGCCATAGGAGTGGCATTTCAGTATTCTAGAATGGGGGTGGAGCATTCAAAACCCATGAAATCAAACAGTGGTGTCATGTAGAAGATGTTGAGGCCATATGGGGAACCCCAACAAATAAGACTGTGGCCCCAAGATGACCACATTTAGCCCCAGAATCTGAAGCTCCCAACCCCTTTATTGTATAAGCAGAGCAAAACACATGTACTATCACCATAACTATGAAACGTTACATTTATTCTATTTAGGTTTAGGAATTTTCAAGAGTATTTTGATGTGTGTTTAGAATGCATAGTCATTACATCTCAGTGATTTCTATGGAAGGACATACTATATGAGCTCTTGTATATTTGGACATACCATGTACAATACATTTTTTATTTCTTACATGAAATACAATTATTACAAACCTTTGCACTATTGCATTCAGATACTTATTTTATCTTATGTTAGAGTTGTACTTTATTATTGTCTGTTGTACTAGTTTTTCCCCTACTCATAGATCTTAAGCAAGA
The DNA here is from genome assembly GCF_051106095.1 of Pogona vitticeps. NCBI lineage: Eukaryota > Metazoa > Chordata > Lepidosauria > Squamata > Agamidae > Pogona > Pogona vitticeps. The sequence goes on from NC_135784.1 coordinate 96,049,611, forward strand.
AAATCTACGTGAGATCTTTCTGAAATAGAACATGATATAAATATTTTACTAAACAAGTAAGATAAAAGAAAACAGTTTTTTGGAACATTGTGAAGGAACTGTTTTTATGAATATTCCATTCTGGAGCAAAGGTAATTATGTGAGAACTAGTTCTAACTAGATATACAGTGGTGCATTGCTTAATGACGATAATCCGTTCCAGGAAAATCGCCGTTAAGCGAAAACATCGTAAAGCAAAATTAAAAAACCCATTGAAACGCATTGAAAACCGTTCAATGCGTTCCAGTGGGCTAAAAACTCACCGTCCAGCGAAGATCCTCCATACGGTGGCCATTTTCGGTGCCCGTATAGTGAGGAATCCGTCCCTAAGCACAGCAGGGAGCCATTTTAAGCACCTGGTGGCCATTTTGAAAACCCGACAATCAGCTGTTTTTGATCATCGTAAAGTGGAAATCGGTTCCCGAAGCAGGGAACTGATCATCGCTAAGCGAAATTCCCCCATTTAGACCATTGTTTTGCGATCGCAATTGCGATCGCAAAAACATCATCATAAAGCGGATTTGTCGTAATGTGGGGTAATCGTTAAGCAGGGCACAACTGTACTTAGTTCTAAGTCAAGCACCCCAGTGTGCAGTGGAAAGAGTTACAGACTAGGATTCTGGAGATCAGGGTTCGAATTCCCACTTGGCCATGAAAACTCACTGGGGGATCGGAAGTGGTAAAACGACTCTTTAAATACCTCACCTTGAAAGCCCTATTAGGGCTCGTTTAAACTTGACAGTACATAACTTTACAATTCTAAGATAAGAACTTAAAATCTAGAACAAGAAAACAAGAGGGTTCAAAAGTTGTGATAGCAAGTGTAACTTGAATGGATGTTGGAACGGAAATTAAGAAAATATTCTTACAGAATATGAAATACAAGTTTGTAAGGCCAGTTCTGTGCAGACGTCTTCTCCATGGTTTCTTTTCCTGCCTGTGATTCACAAAATAAATTTTGTATGATTGCTTGTAGAGCCTGTCCTTCAGAGTCTGGCAGGCTTTCTTTTAACTTAGTACTAAGCTTTAACTGAAATGCTGTAACTGTACAAATATTTATTCACTACGGATGTTGATAGAGGCAAGGGGTAAAAAAAATCTCTGTGAGTGGGTCTTGTAATTCTGTGGCAGTCTCCCCCATCTGGTGCTCTGTAGATGTGCTGGATGACAATTCCCGGAAGACCCCAGCTAGATTGTAGAGTATTGCTTTAGTTTTCAGAAAATAATTTTATTTTAGGATGCCTGGTTTCAGTCTAGGGCTGGGATCATCTAGGGTGAAATTATCAACAGAAATAATTGACGGTAGGCAAAGCAATGAAAGAGCCATCTGTGGGAGTTAATGAAAGCTGCTTTTCCTGTGAGATGCAAATACAGACTACCCGGATCAGCTGGTTAACATTTCAAGCTCCCTTTGCAGTTGCTGTGGCTCTCCTTGATGATCTGCTTCAGTGGCCATTTGCCAAAGTAAAAGTATTCAATTGCTGTTTTTTAATTGTACGAGTATGCGTCTGAGGCACTTGCACATTTTATTGTCTGTTTTTTGGGGTAACCCCCCCCAAGCCTATTTGCTGTAGTTAATTACTATGCTTTAGTTGGTCATGTGGTTGCAGATCCACAGATTGAGAGAGCTGGATTCCACACTGTGTCTCCTGGGAGAAGAACCAGGCTGTATAGTTTTGAACAAACTACACAGTCCTTGCAGCATTCCCAAGGAAATGGTAAACCATTTTGGAATGCGCTTTACCAAGAAAACCTTGGAAAGGGTTGTCATTAAGCCAGAATTTAGTTGCTGGCATGTAATTAATTAATAAATGTAGGAAAGGCAATGCTGGATGTGTTGGGTTATAAGAAAACAAGCAAGCAAACAAACAAACAAACAAAAATTCATAGTGGTAGGACAGTGCTTTAATTAGGCCAACCTGAAAGGTCACAAACTAATATGCAAGTTTTTGAGTCCTCCAGAATTTTTCATTAGGTTACATAGTAATGAAAATGTATGGTGTTAAAACCACAAGATTCTGCACTTCATCACTATCTTAACAGGGAGAGTAGGAGATGATTGCAGGTATTCAAGTTAGGCAGTACAGTTGCTGTGTTGGTTTCAAGTTGTGCCTAAGACTGCTGGGATTATGAAACAAACAAACAGAAGTTGATCTCCCATTTTTAGATATATGAAATCTTGCTGGTACTTAAATTGTGTCCACTCTTAGACTTGATGATCCATAGGGTCCCTTCAAGCTGTAGAGTTCTAAGATTATTATTAATATATGAAATACAGATTCTTTAGTGAGTGAAAGAGAGAAGTAGAGTGAAGTTGGAACAGTTTTATACAAATGTACTTGGGGATCATTTCAGATAGTGCACTAGATTTTTAAAAGGCGCTATTAGCCAAATGTTTACTTAATGAGCAGAAGCCACTGATAAAATTCTACAATTACTGTACTGTAGTTAAGCAGAAGGCTTTTTAGGTGCTTTGCCAGAATATGGCTGCTGTGAAGCTTATAGTGAAATAATTTTGAAGGGCTTTTTTCAAAATGATTCAGTGGTAACTTACTAGGCAAGCGTCATTTGGGAACAAAGCTGTAAGCCTTCCATTCTACTAAATACTTACATTGAAATATTTATAATAAAAAGCTTAGAGCTGAGAGTATAACGTATTGCTGTGTACCCTTCATGCTTTATTACCACCTAGATGGAACAAGTGCAAGTTATATTCACTTATATTCATTTTTTATTGCTGTGCTTATTTTCGAAAGAGGACCAGATTAGTAACTGTTCAATTATTAAAACAAAACAAAAACAAATCACATTTTTAGAGGTTCATTCAGATAAGCTGTTTTAAGTATTTGCATAAATAAAAATGAAAAGTGAGAATGTGACAAGCTTGTATTTGCAAAGAGACAGATAATCATCAGGGAGTCACATTTGGCTGATGTTCTGTGTTCAGTATTCTTCTGAGATGGTCCATAACTGCGTGCATACTTGCAACTGCTCTTTGTAAAGTGGGCTGGAGACAGAGAGATAAATAGGAAATCATTTTCTGTATTAGCTCATGAGTTCCACAGAGGAACGTCGAGTGCTTTGTGTTTGGTCAGGAGTCTTCCTGTGGTATTTGCTGCATAATTCAGTTGAGAAAAGGCATACCTTTTTCAGAAGAACTTTTTCAGTCCAAGAGGACACAAGAGTCAGCTACATCATCATCCAGACAACTGTCTGCATTAGCGATGGAATTGAGTGACTGGCATTGGTGGATTGGTGTACATTCACATAACAAAAGCACTCTGTTCACTGGGAGGAGTGATTGTTGAGCTTTCTTTGTGTAAATCACTGCTCTGGATGTCATAGCAGGGCATTATATTTTGGTTATTTTATAGCTGTCATATACAGCCTCTATGAAATGCTTCAGAATAAACCACTGAGGGCTCTGGAAAAGGAGGTCATTGTTAAGTAGCAGTTAGCTATGCTCAGCTTCTCCATGCTCTGTGTCACTGAGATGTTTGTCTTGTGGTAGTATCTGAATGGACAAGTGTTTCAGTCATCCTGAGCATGTATAAAATCTTAGAAAAATTTGTTTTCGCAGGCACCAGCATGGGGAACAGGAATTCATTAATTGATCGAAAAGGCTGGAGCTGCGGTTCTTGCAAAGGAATTAAATAATTTGTTTCTTTAGAGGAGTAAGACAAAGAAAAAACAAAAGTCATCCTTCTCCCTGGAATTGCTCCTAAATAATAGGTAGAAAAGGGGCCATTTAAGAACAGGACAGTCTCTAAATAAATAGGGCATAGGGAGAGACATTGGTGGGCTTTAGGGAGAATATAGCATTGTATATGTGGGGGAACACGTATGGAGAAATTGTGCCTTGAACTTTTCCTTTATGGAGAGGCACTATTTGTACATAAAGATATGTGTGTGAACCTCACAATTGTAAAAAAGGTAGTACCGCACTTCGACTATTATCTTCTTGATCTTGATCCTTTATATATTGTAATTAAACCATGAAAACCTGTAGTTGTATCTACCTTAGGACACAAGGTTGGTGCTGCTTTCTTTTACACTCCTTATTTTTCACTTAAACTAGTGAGCAGAAAAGTCAGGTTGAACAGAGGATAAATATTAAGATTATACTACATTCTTTCCATATTTAATATTTCTGAGTGGTATTGCAGTTTCTTGAAGTAATTGTATATTGCAAAGAAATAGCTGTTATAAATTATTCAGGTGTCAGTACATTCTTGCTAGAGTCTATTTCATTACATTTGTAACACAACATTCTAGATTCCTACCTTATTTTCTTCTTCTTTCCTAACTTAACCTCACACTCTTCTCTTTACTAACGATTGTTGGGTCCCTCAGGAGAGCTGGCCTTCCTGTATGTTTCCTCTCTTGCATTGTTCTGTCGTGCCCTTTGTTCTTCCTGTCCCCCCCCCCCCGATTCCTCATTTCCTCTCCAGTGCCTCTGTTCCTTCTGATTTATTTATTCGTTTATTTGATTTTTATGTTGCACCATCTAGCATCTATGCCACTACTTTGGGCAGTTTCCAGCAAGAACATAATCATACGTATAAAACAACAACTCTCTCCTACCACACCATAGTAATATAAATGAAAGATTCATAGAAATACAAGATGGTGGCCATGGGCAAGAAGAAGAAGAAGAAGAAGAAGAAGAAGAAGAAGAAGAAGAAGAAAAATAAAAATAAAAATAAAAATAAAAATAAAAATAAAAATAAAAAAATGATTTAAATCAAAATAACAGTTACAAAGGAAGGATGTCCTGAAATGTTTCTCTGAAAATCAATGTTTTGATGTGCTTTCTAAATGTCAGGAGGGTAGATTTATGATTTGCTTTCCTACTCTTTAGATCCTATTCTGTTATATTTGGAATCTTTGTCAAATATTTGTTCAGAGCAGATCCCTGTTTTGGAGACCATTACCCATCACAGATTAGAGGATCGTTGCCAACGTCCTGCACAACTGGCTCCCCTCCATCTGTTACAAAATTTGGGAAAGCGAAAGCTCCTTGAATCTTGGATTCTTCCACCTTTCTGGCCGCTGTCGAAATCTAGTCCATAATGTATTTCTTACTTTCCCCTCTATTCTGGCACTGGTTAGTCCAGAATATTGACTACTGTGTCCAGTTCAAGACAACACACTTTAAGAAGGATGCCGACAAACTGGAACATGTCCAGAGGACTGTGAGGATAAACAAGGGATTGGAAACAAAGTCCTGTGAGGAAACACTGAAAGAACTGGGCATGTTTAGCCTTGAGAACAGAGAACTGAGGGGAGATATGATAGCACTCTTTAAATACTTGAAAGACAGAGGAGGGGCAGGATATGTTCTTGATTGTTCCAGAGTACAGGACAGATAATAATGGGTTCAAGTTACAGGAAGCCAGATTTCAGCTGAATATCAGGAGAAACTTACTCATTGTTAATACAACAATGGAATCAGTTACCTCAGGAGACAGAATCTGACAGATGATTTTCTAATTTTCTTTTGAATGTTTCAAGCATTGTGGCACTCACTGTCTCCTGAAGTAATTTGGGCCTTTTCCAACTTCATATCCTTTGATTCAAATTACTGTGTTGAGCAGGCAGTTTTACTTGATGGCCTTATAGGCTCCTTCCAACTCCTTTATTCCTTGATATCCCTTCCCTTAATTTAAAATGTCTCAGCACACTCTAGAGAGTGCAAGGCTCATTTTATTTTCCCCACCCCAGTCTTTCAGCTTGGGGATGCCTTTTTTCAAAACTTGGAAGAGGACTGGAGTGCAGCCCTTCGCGGCTGGGGAAGAGAAGCATGCAGTCCTGGACTTCTTCATAGTGACCACCCTGCTATATATACATGGCTTAATCATTTGTTCTTCCTGTAGAAGGGTCCAGTTTCTGTTCTTGGGCATCCTGTTGGAGGGATGAACTTGAGATATGGTTCTGTATAAGGCAGGTTTTGGATCTTTTCCCTTACATAACAGGACTTGAAAATTATACATATTTACGTGCAATCTATTGTCATCTTCTGTGTTGTTCAAACAGGTGTAACAGGAAATAATTGAAGTCATTAATGTCTTTAAAACTCTGTTTTTGTATCCTGTTACATATCATACAAAACTTTCAATTGAGTAGCAATGAAATGACAGTATTTAGTGTTCAGTTGCCATGCTTTGAATACAGACCTCTTGAAAAATAAGTAGTAATTTTAAAGCCAAAATACTTAGCTGTATTGATGTATGAACATTAATACAGTTTAAAGTGTGAATGATGTGTACCTAAGATCACATTTTGTGCTTGTGTGTTAGCTTATCTCATTCAGTAATGTGTTCTCTATAATTGAATGTTCAACAGTGCTCTTCACCAGCCTCATCCGCCTCCAGATCCATCAATTGACAGGGAAACTCAGTGTCATTGCTGGAAGTTTTGTTTATAAGGATAGACATATACAGAACAGAAGGAAAAATGACAATCAAAAAAAGAATCCTTTGTTTAACATCCTGTAGTTTTAGAAAGTGAAGTGAAAGCTGTTCTTCAACAATCAGAAGAAAGAAAACACTGTGAGTATAACTGTGTTCATCTGTAAAGGTCAAATACAGGTACATCAAAATTCTAATCAGAATATGCCAAGAAATATAGAAAACAAAACAGATTGGAAGCATTCAATATATATTCCAGTCCTGAAGAAAGAAGACACCAAAGATTGCAGTAACTATAGGATTCATTTCTTATGCCAGCAAAGTGGTGATCAAGATTTTATAACAAAGATTTTTACCATATGTGGAGAGATAAGCCAGATGATCAAGGTGGATTCAGAAAAATAAGAGACAGGAGAGATCATATGGCAGACATGTTTAGCTATTAGAATGCAATCAAATTAAGAAGAAAAGTTGTTTGTTTAGTTTAAAATGTACAGCAGAGCCTTTGACTTTGTGAGTTATAAAAAAGCTATGGATTATTCTGAAAGAAATGGATGTGGCACAGCATTTTATATTTTGATGTGTAACCTATACTCTGGACAAGAAGTTAGTTAGAACAGAATACAAAGAAGCAGAATGGTTTCCCATATGCAAAGGTTCAGTCTGTATACAGAACATGTCATACAGAAAACTGAATTAGGTTCAGATGATCTAACAGTGGAAGGTGGTAGAAGAAACATTAAGAATTAAGATATGCAGGTAACAACACAATTTTATTGGTGGAAAATAGCAATTACTTTAAAACTACTGGTGAAGGTTTAAAAAAGTGCAAAAGCAAGGTTACAGTGTAACCTTGAAGGAGGTAAAATAATGATAACGTAAGTGGATAACTTTAGTCTACACAATGGTTCTGTCTTCAGTCGAAATGGAGACTGCAGCCAAGAAATCAGAAGAAGCGAGAAACTTAAGTAGACTGCTGTGAAGAAACTGGAAGAGATCCTTAAGAGTAAGGATGTGTCACTGGAGACCAAGGTCTAGATAATCCATACTTTCGTATTCCTTATTACTATGTACAGATTTGAAAAAAAATATGAAGAAAGCAAATGGGGGGGGGATAATCTGAAATATAGTTTTGCAGGAGAGCTTTACAGATATCATGGACAAATAAGTGGGTTCTGGATTAAATCAAACTGAAACCCTCACTAGAAGCTGAAATGTCTAAATTGCAGCTATAATAGTTTGGACATATGAAAAGAAAACAAAACTTGCTGGAAAACACAAAAATGCTAGGGGGGTTGAAGGCAATAGACAAAGAGGAAGACCTAACATGAGATGGATCAAACCAATTTAGGTTACAAGACCTGAGTGGGAGTGTTATTGACAGAACCTTTTGGAGAATCACTAACTCATATGATTAGCATGGGTCAAAAACAGCTTATGGCACATAACAACAACAGGTTCTATAACTCTCAATATAGTAGACCCTTTAAGTGCCTGGAGCTGTCTGGATAGTTCAGTGGTTTAGATAGTGGCTGCTGACCCAGAGGTGCCTCCTAGAAGGAGAGCCAGCCCGCATAGCATTGGGCAACTGTACAGCCCCAGGGTGCCCCAAGAAGAAGGGAATCACAACCACTTCTGAGTGTTCTGTACTCAGAATATCCTGAAAAGGGTTGCCATAAGTCAGAATTAATTTGACCGCACATGATGATGATTTAAATACCTGCTAAATTAGTAATCCACTCCTGTCTGCTTGTTATACTGATTTCAATTTTTTTGCAGGAAGCTGTGGAAAAGGCTTCAGAAGGACTTCGTGCAGTGTGTCTGTGTATGAATTTTAGTGCTTATTTTATGAAGAAAAATGTTAATTGCTTGCATGGTGATGGAGAAGGATCTGTGTTATCAGTTTTACAGGCAACATTGCAGCTTGTTTTGGTAAAAGGAACTACAGGAGAATTTGAGGGTAATTGACACCTGTTATCACTCCTTTCTTTTCCTTTATAAGTTTGTGTAAATCCATCTGTATGAAATAACTCCCCCACGGCTACAGTTGCAAAGCTGTAACATGTACTTGTTAAATGGCTTGCATGTATTAATGTGAGACCTAATAGTGCAAAGTACACTTTATATGCAGATAAGTTTGAAGAAGCCCATTTGATTTAATGGAAAACCTCAGGAGGCTGTATTTGTGAGTGGAGGAGTACTGGGGAAAAGGCTGATCCTGCACTCAAAACACTACAGTCCTCCAAGTAAAAATGCCTTCAGTGGGGTTTGCTCAGTTAATCTGTATAGGCCAGAGCCAAGATTAACTCTTTTCCCTAGCTGTTTTTCCCCCATGTTACCCCAAGAGAATATGTTCCTAAGGGCAGCCCTTATTCCAATGAGTTGCTATTAGTGCGGGTGGGGATTTTTACCATTAAATGATTGGCAACTAAAGGGATAGCCAACCCTGGAGTGCAGAAGCAAGCGGCTGTACTGCCCAAGGCCTTGCCTGCTCCTACTGTCCTGATGCCACACTTATAATGCCTGCTGGAGAGAAGGAGGAAGAGTGGGGAACGCAATGTCTAGCTACTACCTCCCTGTGCTCACAGTACAACAGCTTTTGGGCTGGCTGTGTGCATAAAGGTACAAGGAGCAGGCCATTAAGGCAAGGTGGCCAAAAAAGGTCAAGTGGCACCGGGGACGGGGCAGTCCTCCCCATCATGCCTTGGCTCTGACGGCCTTCATGACAAGGCAGAATGCACATAGGTACCTGAGAAGCCATCCCGTTGTGGAGATAGAGAGATGGTCGTACAGTAGCACTTACAAGAAGAGACCAGCAGTGGCGGGGAATGGCTTGCTCAGGTGGCAGAGAGTTGGGGGCTGCGGCAGCTCCACAATCTGAAGAGGCCATTTCCTCCTTCCTGGCTAATGCCTGGCCTACTCCTCCAACCCTACGAGGTCTGCCACTCTTCCCCTCATTACTGGAGCTATTTGAGTTGCTTTTTCATTTTAAAAAAAGGGAACCTGTTTGGTCTTCATCATTACCGTTTGTCTGCATGTGTCACTTAGGCTTCAGGTATCTGGCTTCTCATTTTCTGCCCTGAGAGAAACATCAAAGAATTATTCCCCCCCCCTTTTTGCCTCGGGGGGGGGGAAATGTCTCCTCCTTTGAAGGGTTTCTGCCCAAGGGTTGCACAGCAGCAGTGTACTTTATGGATTGCTTCCTTTGTCCGTGGTTACATATTAGACAGCCAGGTAGAGCTAAGCAAATAAAGCATGATTTCGCAATTAAGGAAGAGATTGTGTTACATGTTGCTTGTAATTGGATAGTGTCATAGAAGAAGCTTCTGATTAAAAAAATCCTAGGTGGAAAAAAGGAGAGGATTTTCCCCTCCCTTTCCCTCATTTGTGATATTCCTAGGTGGTTTCATTGGGATTTGAATGAATTTGAAAGCTATTTTAGCTTAATATTTAAGGCCTTGCTTATCAGTATTTTATGTCTTGCCATTGTTGTACAACCATGCAGACCATTTAAATACTTGTAAATGGTTTCTTACCCTATACGTCAGTGATGGTGAACCTATGGCACATGTGCCACAGCTGGCATGCAGAGCCCTCTCTGTGGGCACACGAACCATAAGTCGCCATCGAGAAATACTTACTCATCCTCCAATCCTGGATTTCGGCACTCCCCTCTGCTGGTGCAGTGGTCCAGCGGAGGGGTGCAATGGCTACCATGACCGGTCTAGCTCAATGGGGGATTGGAGGACTGGTAAGTATTTATTTGTTAATGCCACCCATGGGGGGAAAAGCACAAGCAGTTAACCCTTGCAGTGCAAGGGCAGTTTTTTTTTTCTAAACAAAACCTCAGTATTCAGTTTTATTTGCGGTGTTGGCACTTTGAAACAAATAAGTTGGTTTTGTGTTGCAGTTTGGGCACTCGGGCTCAAAATGGTTTGCAGTCACTGCTGTACAGTATGTAGTAGGGGCAGGCAAAAGACAGGTCACCGTTAATCAGCAGGGTTTTTTGCATTTCCATGGACATACAGCAATGGTTCTGAAGTTCTGTCTCCCTTTCCACTCGAACCCATCCGGCCTAACTAGGTTGATTAAAGAATGGGTGGAAGGAGTTATTTTTTTATAGGAAGGGACTTGTGGACTTGCCTCTGGGACCCACCCTGTTCTTCAGTGAATGGCAAGGATGTTCACAGGGTTTTTGCTGGTTTCGAAGGCGGCAAAGTTGTACAGTGTTGCATTAATATAAATTCTGTGCTAAATATGGAAATGGGTGATAGAATGAATTTGGCCCATTATGTAATTTTTATCTGGTTTCCAATTGCCCCACCAAATTTTTTCCAAGGCTGAACAACAACTTGCATTAATCAGATGCTTCTCTTTAAGTTTTCTATGGAATGCCCCAGCCATGGCCATTGGCCACATGTTTCCCTTCCTGCAAAATCCTCACTGCTAAAAGGATACAGCGTTGCCATAGAACATTGCATCTCTGTCACATACTGTGGATAACGGAGTAAATATTTACAGTATTTCAATCCCACACCATCATTTGGAGAACCCTGCCCTTGCCTTTAAATTTCACCATGTTTTTTTTATCATTGCTTTCTTATATAACACTGCTTACATGTATTAGGGAGCATTTAAGTTTAATAGCTGCACCATTAAATGTTAACTCCTTAACTGCCCATCATTTTTTCTGCCTTTTCAGATATAGCTATTTAGACATGTTCTCTTCTGTGAGTTTATTGATAATAAATAACACTTCTTTGTGTAATATGGCAAGGAGGCTTTCAAAAAGAAGACATTAAGTTAGCACTGGAAAGTATGTAATCTTTGATACAAGAGTATAGCGATAATTCCAATCGAGATTGAAACTACAAGGGAAAATAATGCTTGAGCAATCCGCTTATAGTATTCCCAGACATGGATGAAACTCACTAATGGAATAAAGAAGGATCCAGATAATTATCTCAGCTGCATTAATTCCATTCCTTTCAACAAACTGCAGTTGCTTTGACACAGTTTCCATAATATAGATGTTTTCAAGATATAAACTAGTTATCTCTTTTAGGAAAGATTGGAATTAGTATTTATGTTCTGGTCAATCATCTGCACTTATTTTTTTTTTTGGTCCCTCACGCACTTATGCAACCTTGGTAGTTTTAATGAAATTGATTATTTTGCTTTTCTTGCTGGTTTTCTGCTGAAGTCAATGCATAATGCTGACCCAAGGGTCAGCTTCTGCACCCTCCTTGCATGGACAAATAATGAAGAAATGTTTGTTTAACAAAGCAATGTACTGAAAAGTGAGGCTGTGACCTGCATGTCTTGGTGCCATGGTTGGCTGAATAGATTTCTACTCAACATTTAATCTGAATGAGCTCTTGTAGAAAACCAGAGGAAGTAACATAAAATGCATTTGGACTTGCCAAGTTAAAAAAAGGCAAGCAACACTTTAACCTAGCTGAGGACAACGTTTACCTGGATATGGATATGGGCCTACAGCTGTGTGGATGAGGTAGATACCTTGTCCTGATTCCTTTTGCATTTAACTATGTGTGCAATAGTACTCTTCTATTTTGAGCTTTGTACAGAGATATCAAGTGCCTCTTTGGACAAGTCAAACATCTGTTGTATCAAATGAGTGGTCTCTGTGCAGTGGTGAATCAGAAGGTGATGGGGAACATTGATGCTGGATTCTGTGCAACAGGATTCTGGCCCTGGATAGTAGCAGGATATAAACAGAAATTGCTCTCCAGTACAGTGACTGTAACCACCTGTGGTTTATGACAACGTGAAATTTTATATTAAGCCTAATCTCCTTAAATTCCTAAACTGTAGTTCTAAGGCCAATTATGTACAGGGTTTCCATCCAAATCAGTAGAAGACAGGAATTAAAACAAATGTTGTAGCCTAATGATTAATAAAATCCTGCTTTTTAAAAAGTACAGTATATTGGGTTATTTCATTTCTTGTGTTTTAATTCCACTTTGAAGATATTCATCTTGTCTGGTTTTGGAAGCTAAGCAATATTAGGCCTGGTTAGTACAGTGGACCCTTGACTTACAGACGGCTTGACTTACAGACTTTTTGAGTTACAGACTTCTCTGGCCGCAAAATTTAGGTTTGACTTGCAGACTGAGATTTGACTTACAGACCAGAAAAAAACCAAAATGGAACAAAAACGGCCTGTTACGGGATTAATCGGTTTTCAATGCACTGTAGGTCAATGGAGACTTGACTTACAGACTTTTTGACTTGAGAACCGCCTTCCAATACGGATTAAGTTCTCAAGTCAAGACCCCACTGTACTTGGATGGGAGACCGCCAGGGAAAACTGTGTGTGAGAGACGTATTGGGAAGGGACTCAAGTTCCAATGGTAGAGCACATGAAGACAATCCAAAGCTTGGCATCTCAACACAGAATCTTGCTTGAAAGCCTAGAGAGCTACTACCAGTCAGAGCTGACAATACTAGGCAAGATGGAACAGGAGTCTGACTCCACAGAAGGGAGCTTCCTATGATCGTTTGTAACATTTACTGGCTTTGCTTGTGTGCTTACTTGATAACTACAGTGGTGCCCCGCTTAACTATTACTCCGCTTGATGACAAATCCGCTTCATGATGATGTTTTTGCGATCGCTATTGCGATCGCAAAATGATGTTTCAATGGGCAAAATCCGCTTTGCGACGATCGGTTCCCTGCTTCGGGAACCGATTCTTCGCATCACGATGATCAAAACAGCTGATCCTTGGGGTTTCAAAATGGCCGCTGGCTGTTCAAAACGGCTCCCTGCTGTGTTCAGAATGTATTTTTCGCTGCACAGGCATCGGAAAATGGCCGCCCTATGGAGGATCTTCGCTGGACGCTGAGGTATTTCGCCCATTGGAACGCATTGAACTGGTTTTCAATGCATTTCAATGGGCTTTTTTATTTTGCTTGACGAGGATTTTGCTCTACAGCGATTCGCTGGAACGGATTATCCTCATCAAGTGAGGTACCACTGTATTTTGCCTGTCATTTTAAAGGCTGAAGTGGGTTATTATCTCCAAATTACGGCCTACTGGCCACATCTGGCCTGCCTCACCTTTTTATCTGGCCCAGGTGGGTGGGCATACGCATGCAGGCCTTACTTCAGCCCTCGATAATCTATCTGGAACATATATGTTGTGGCCCTCACTCTGAAAAGTTTGAAGACCCCTGATCTAGAATAAGTAAAAGTACAGTGGTGCCCCGCATAACGAGCGATTCGTTTAACGATGAATCCGCATAGCGATGTTTTTTTTGCAATTGCAAAAGCGATTGCATTGCGATGTTTCTAATAGTAAAACATCGCTTTGCGATGATCGGTAAGGGTTTCACTTACTGATTTTCGCATAGCGATGTTTTTTTAACAGCTGATCAGCGGTTCCAAAATGGCCACCGGGTAAGGAAAACGGCCACCCGCTGTGTTTTCGTGCCCTTTCCTTGCTTACCAGGCAGCGAAAATGGTGGCCGCATGGAGGATTTCCTCATAACGGTGAGTTTTTCGCCCATAGGAACGCATTAAACGTGTTTTAATGCGTTCCTATGGGCTTTTTTGCCCTGCATAGCGACAAATCCACATAGCGATGATTTTTTCGGAATGGATTATCGTCGCTGTGCGGGGCACCACTGTATTTAAAGATTTCAAATTCCATCCCTCCCTCCCTTCCAAGTGGTCTAATAAAGGTATCACCTGCCCTTGCTGGCTGTCAGAGTGATTGTCTTTTTAATAATTTGGACATATTTATGCATAACATCTCTCCTGAAGTAACTGATCTCTCAGATGTATAATCAGAAGATATAGAGGTATGTATCATAGTGTAGACAACTGGTGTGGTATAGTGATTAAAGTACAGAATAGAACTCAAAGGAACTGGGTTCAAGTCCCTGCTCGGCCTATGGAAATGTGAGGTGTGTATGTATGTGCAAAGATAGAGTTCTCCATCAGCGGGTCCTATGTCTCAAAAACCTTCCTAGAGATGCCATAAGTTGGAAGCAATGGGATGTGTATAACAACACTCATAGTTTGAAGTCACTGAGACAGTGACTCACAAGACCATGATTTGAGGAGTTTTGGTGTTGTTTATTTATTTAAAGTACAGTATTTTACCCCATCTTTCTCCTTAAAAGGACCCATCATGAAAACACAGCATTAAAGCTAACAAAAGGGAGTATACAAATTCTCAGAAGGATCAAACAAATACTATACAAAAAACATAAGCAACACATTCAAAGCAGTGAGGTACAACCATCCATTAAAAACAACAATACTCAGTCAGCCAGTCACTCATGGCTAGCTTGCCTGAAGAGAAAGGTTGCAGAAGGACAGCAAAGATGACTTGGCCTCCTGTGGGAGGGAGTTTCAAAGTCTGGAAGCAGTGACAGAGAAGGCCCTCTCCTGTGTCCCCAACAAACACACCTGTGAAGGTGGTGGGATTGAGAGACAGGCCTCTGCTGATGATCTTAACACTTGAGCCAGGCTCGTAAGGGAGACGTGGTCCTTGATATTGCTTCAGCCCAAGCCATTTAGGGCTTTATAGTTTGGAAACAGCACTTTGAATTCAGCCCAGAAAGGG
This sequence comes from Pogona vitticeps, assembly GCF_051106095.1. Lineage (NCBI taxonomy): Eukaryota > Metazoa > Chordata > Lepidosauria > Squamata > Agamidae > Pogona > Pogona vitticeps. The sequence goes on from NC_135784.1 coordinate 96,064,655, forward strand.
ATCAGCAGCCTGTGGAGCTTCTGTAACAAGGGGCTTATGTGATCTCCATAACCACCCTGTCAGGTTGCTGTGTTTTGGATGTGCTGAAGTTTCTGAACACTTTCTAGAAGCATCCCATGTAGAGAGAGTGTGTTACAATAGTCCAGCTGGGCTGTAACTAAGGCCTGCGTCACCATGGCCAGATCCGACCTCTCCAGGAATGGGTGCAGCTGGCCCTCTAGTTGTTGCTGTTGTTTCTGTGTCTGCCATACACAGTTTTCTGTTATCAGTGGATGAAAGGGCACCAAGTTTCCCTCTCATTTTGGACCAAGAAGATAGGTGGCTTGAGAGAGGGGTCAGGGAGGCCATACATGTGCATATAGAAAGTCACCCACTCAACAAGGGTGGAGGCCTTAGATACAATCTGCCCTTTCATCCATCCAGAATGATCAGGAACACACACCAGAAAGCCCACTCACTGTTAACAACTGTTAATAACCTATGACTGTGGGTGGAGAACTACTGTAGAGGATTTTCACTCAACCCCCCTCCCTCCATTGTCCTTCTAAGGAGCCTATTCAGACCAGGGAGAAGTGAAACCAAGTGGAGGATATATCGGGGATCTCCTACCCATTCTCCTCAGACTAAAACAGTTCCCACTGTTATGGAGATGCTCAGCCTCTCATATATTTGTAGCAAAATGGGTTTGTTTACTTGCCTAACATTTAATAAAACATTTTGGGGGGAAAGATGCATCTGTTTGTGGCACCTTCCACCATGACACTCCTGCCTTGTCAATGAGTCCAGTTAGCAGATCCTTAGGGTCCTTTCCAAATCTTCGTTTCATGCTTTGACCCTGGGTGGTTGGAAAAGTCAGGTACTCATGGCTTTTAGGGGTGGTTTGTTTATCATTCTTTGTCAGAAATGAGGGTGACGTTTGGAATATCTTGGTCAGCACAACCAGTGACAAAAGGCCTGTAGGGAGCTGGAGAAAGCAAGAGGAGGAAGCCTTCCAGGAAATGATAAATGCATCTAAAACTCCCTAATGGGAGGCTTTAATGCTAGATGGTGGCAAGATGTTGCTGAGAGGCTTAGGCTCCAAGAGCCCCCCCTTTTTTTAAATTCAGCCACATCTTCAGCAGCAGGGCTATTGATTTTTAGGTACAACTTTTGCACAGGTGTAACTTGAAAAGCCTCTGTTAACTATTAGTTAAGCCCCAAGGTTATGGTAAACAAAAGTATTTTTGTGGTTTTGTAAAACATCAGGGATTTAAGAAACGTAGAAGGATAATTACAGGTTAAAGAAAAATCTGGTTGGCAGATTATAGGTTTTGGAGATTTTTGGCAGGGCCCTTTTCTTATCTTAAAGTTTCTGCCCTTGCATTTATCTTGATCAAAATATTGTAAATATACTAAACCTTGTAATCTATCACTCCACACTTTTTGCTTAGGGATTTGGCCGTGAATTGATGACACCATTTAAGCTTTTGATCCAAGTTTGAAATGGTGACTTTTTTGCTCTACAACTCCATGATCCTGCAAACACCATAAAGGATTCTGTAAAGAGTCTTCTTTATCATAGTTTCACACCCCTAATCACTGTTACAGCTTTCTGATTTTAACAGGTATCTTCTGTTACTTTTCTTTACTGATGAGATCAGTCGTAGATTCTCACCATTCAATGCACAACATCTACACACTAACCATTAAGTCATATGAGTAAACAAACATTTGGCAATGTTGTCAGATTTGCCAAATGAACAAATTCGAAACACACACGGACATACAATTTGTTGAGCCTTGGTTATCACAATTACATGGGGATGATGGCTACAAGTACTCAGAATGAAAATTGCTTACAGAAGTATATGTGCTTTTGTTTTGGTTTTGGGGAAAAAACGTTGGTTTCTCTGGAAGCTGATTTCATGGAAGCAACAAAATGGTATTACCATCCTACTATTGAACTTTGAAATAGTTCTGGTCTTCATCAAAATGATCAGCAAATGTTCTGTCCCAGTTGCATTGTCCCTTGGTTTACTTAAACTAGTGTTTCTCAGCCTGGGGGGGTTTTGACCCCCAAGTGGGTCATAGAGTGTTTTCTTGGTGACAAGAATTACCTTACATTTATTGTAACCTTTGTTAAATTCTTACTTGACCTTTCAGACTGGGATAATAAAGTTTGTCTATATGTGTATATATGAGAAACAGGTCCTTTGGAAGAAGAAGCTTGTACTTTTTGAGAACGGATGGTTTAATTCCATTAAAATGCCTTTTTATACAAACATGGTGGTAGGCGTAACAGGTTACCTGGCTATTTAAAGAAGGAGACCATGACTTGAAAAATGTTGGGAACCACTGATTTAAACAAACCATTCAGCTAACTTAAAGGAGGATATACAGTGATTAAGAAACCAAATAGAATAAAAACAAAAGGTTATGCAGTAGTGGAGGCTTGCTGAAAGGGAAAAGGTAATTTTCCAGTGTTTTCCATGTTTCAAGAAAATCCAGTGTACCCTGGAAAAGTTCTATGGACTTTTCCTAAGGAGTCCTGAAGAGCAGAGAATCATTTGAAAGAAAGTACTCATGAGCTGGATTATCTTCATTTTGATGTCCTTTGAGACCTTGGTTAAGTCAGGCTTTCTGTGATTTGACTTGAAGTAACAAGTCTTGTTGGGAGTTCAGTTCCCCACTGGTCACCCCAGAAGAGCTAGCCAGTGGGACTTTGGCCAAGCTGCACAGTCCCAGAATGCCTCCAGAAGAAGGGAATCCCTTCTGAGTACTTTCTACGTAGAAAACCCTGAGAAGGGTTGCTATAGGTCAGAATTGACTCGATAGCTATGAATTAATTAACAAGCCTGGTAGCCAAACCACACTGAATTTGAACATTGTCCCACCCCATCCACTTCTTCAGGAATAAGCTCTGAAAACAAATTCACCTTGGGATGCAAAGGGCTGGGAAGGGCTCCTGCTTCCAAATAGTGAATTAGTTCTCTCAATACCCAAAGAGAATGGTCAGTCAGCACGTCCAGTTAGTCCTGGGTCTAACTTCCTGGGTCCAGCGCAGGATGACATTGGTGAACTGGCTGACAGAAAGATGAACCAATGTGGCATTCAACTTACATATAGCCTTGAGGATTTTGAGGCACAAGGGATGGCAACCGGAGCAAAGCCTGGTCTAAGGCCTGTAGATGAGCGATTTCTGCTGGGTTACCTTGGCTAATCATACTGGAGTACTGTAATTGCTGTGGTTTGGCTACCAGGGCAGTGGCACCTAGCATCACAAAGGGCAGAAGGCTTCAGTCTTTTTCATCGTGGACCTCCAACATTTGAGACACCAAAGGCATTGCTGGATGGATCACACGTTCAGGGAAGGTCCTGATAGCTGGTCAATTGACAAGGGTCTGCCACTATTTGTTACTTGTGATACTCAGTGTGGTGTAGTGGATACAGTGGTGGATTAGGAATCAGGAGGCCTGGGTTTGAATCCCCACTCAGGCATGGGAGCTTACTGGGGGATGGAACAAGTAAAACCCCTCCTTAGATTCCTCACTTACCTTGAACACCCTGTTAAGGTCACTTAAGGGCACATAATATAAAACAAGCCACAGTTTTCAGCAGGCTGGTAAACAGAACCAGAAGCATTTTTTAAAAGTATGTTAGTAAACTACGGTTTGTAAGTTCTCCACTGTCTTGAGTGAAATAATCTAAAATGTATGAAAGCAAGTGTGACTTAAAATGTTATGAGGGTTTCCTGGGCAGACGCAAGTATTCAGCTTAGAATAGATATGAAAGATCCCCCCCTTTTCTCTTAAAAAAAGCACCAAGGAATCATACCTAAACTCACATATGCCTTATAGGATGGTTCACCATGAACAAAAACAAAAACAAAATACCCATTTCATCAATATTTATCACTTAGGACTTAAAATTATTTGATAGCTGAAGGGGAACTTAATAAGGGAGCATTACATTTCCTTATTAAATAACAGTGGCAGTTCAGTACTTAAAGGTAAACCAAGTTGACAGGTGTCTGACCAGTGAAGTAATAATTTTAGAGAGTTTCCAGTGCTAACGGCATAATGTAAGAGGGGGGAAAAGTGGATTGTTTTCTGTGGACCAGAGCTTTCCAGCAGTATCACACAGTTCAAGGGCTGGCTCATGTTGTTGGATCTTGAGCTCTAGCCTCTGTTGTGTTCATTGAGCCAATGACAAGAGTGAACAGCAGGAGAGTGTTTTATACCACAAGCCAGTGATTTTTATAGCATGTAGGGGTTTTTGTAGACATCTTCAGGAATGCTTTCAAGGAAACAGACTATTCATAATCAACAGCATTTAGGGTAGATCCCTCCTCTTGAGTAATTATCATTCATTCATTCATTCATTCATTCATTCATTCATTCATTCATTCATTCATTCATTCATTCATTCACATATGTTCCCCTTTTTTGTTTCGTTTTGTTATTTTGTTTTTCTTATACATGCTATAAATCAAAAGTTAAGAAAAAGAAAAAAGAACCATCTATTGAGTCTGCTTACACCAAACATGGTTGGTCATTGAAGCATTTCCTGAGGCAAATTGGTGTCTTCCCATACACGTCCAACAATTACATTTCAAGGATCAAATAACCTTAAGGTCTTTGAAGACTTTCAGGGCTGGGATCTGATGGTTGTTGTGGGTTTTTCGGGCTCTGCATGGACAGAGTTCCTACTCTAGTCCTCTGAGGATGCCGGCCACAGAGACTGGCAAAACGTCAGGAAGAACAACCTTCAGAACACGGCCAAAGAGCCCGAAAAACCCACAACAACCAACCTTAAGGCCTCTTGCCTTTTGCTAGTGTTAGTTTAGCTAGTTAGTACTGTAGTTCCACCAATGTTCTCTGAAAATCAGAGAAGTATTGTTCGGTGTGAAAGAATGACTTGTCAACGCTTTCTTCTCATCCCCATCACCAAAGTGCACGGCTTGCTATTGCTGTTAAGTCCTGTCAGGTCATTCAGACTTACAGTGAAATTCATGACCCCCATTCACAGCCTGGGTCAGATCTTGCCCTGACTGAATGGAGTTGGTCCATCTCTGTGTAAGGCTCCAAAGAGTAGGACCTGAACCAATGGATTCAAATTACAAGATAGGGGATTTTGACTGATCAATAGGAGTATGTTCCCGACAGTAAGAACTGTTTGTCACTGGAATTGACTGCATTGGAGAGTGATGGACTTGCCTTCACAAGAGTCTTATCAATAGAGGTTTGATGGCCATCTGTCAGGAATGCTTCAGCTGTGGGTCTCCTGCTTTGTCCAAGGGAGTTGATGACTCTTGGGGATATGTTCCCACTCAGCTATTCTATTACTCCTCTTTTCTTACTGGCCATTTTTCCTGGCATTACTATTTTTTTTGCAGTGAGTCTTGTTTTCTGGTGATATTTCCAAAATGTAATAACCTCAGCTCAGTCGTTTGTGAGCGGCCTCACTCTGTTGATATTCAGAAAATACTGTATCTCAACTTGTCTTTCTCCCAGTTCCTGTGTGATTTATATGGATATGGAATGAAAATATTCACCATTTTATGACTCACATTTAGTTTAGTCCCCAATGAGGGGCTACAGATTATCCTGGCAACAGTGTTCCTAAACCTGAATACAGGCCAGGAGCAGCAGTGGGTAAGGGTGCTTAGCCCCTGCTATACTTTTAAGGTCAGATACAGTACAGGGTAAATAACTACTTTTCATTTGTGTATTCTTATGAGGGAAGTAGGGTTGGATCCAGCTTGGGAAGGCGGGGGAGGGAAATGGGGATTGAAATGTTAATCCTTTTGTGGCCCAGTTGCCCTAAATTCTCCCACCTGCAAGTAGCAAATTTGAAGAAAGTGGCAGACTTTAGGCAGACATGTGCTTGAACTGGACACAGTGTGGAAATTGAGAGCTGCTGCCATCTTGGAAATCAGAGGAGGCAGTATTTTAATTAGGAAGAATGAAATTTCATGAAGATGTGTAAACCTCTGAGTTCTCCAGAATGCTTCATCAAGTTAGGTCATGGAAAAATGTAAGAGTGGGGGCAGTCAGTGAAAGAAATGAATTCCAAATATTTGGTCAGGCATTATACTGGCCACGAGGACTGCCATTCAACACCGTCCCAAGGTGAAGATTTCAGACTGAATGAGTTACTAATGTGTAGGTACCAGATGAAACCTTCCAATGCTTGCGGAGATGGAGGTGCCTTTCCATTTCTGAAAACACAAGTGTGGCTGTAATTTGGAGGTCTGCCTCTTGCTTTAAGCAGAACATAAGAGGCCCCTGAAGGGTTTTGGAACAGAGATTTAGAGAAACAGAACAATCCTCACCTAAACAAAGTTGGAGTATTGCATTGTATTAAAAAAGTGTTGTTTTTGAAAAATATTGCCATTGCATCATATGAAGAGACAGGTATCATCTTGGTACCTCAGATAGCACAGAGATGCATGTCCACAAATGAAGAGAAGCACGGCCACATATGTTGTTGCTATCTGTTGACCTTTAAAAAGTAATTAATGAACAGCTAAAGTACTAAGACTTCCCCAAGTGTTTAGTTGCCATTATAGGACATGAAGCTCAAGCCAAAATTTGAACCATATGATATTCTTTTCCTGCTTAGTGAGGCCCATCATTATAAAAATAACTGAGATGTTTCAGACACATTGCACAAGAAGTAAGGTTATTGCTCTTTAAATGTGCAATTGTAAGGTAATTTAGTCATATTTCTTATATTAGGAAAAGTAACTAGTTAGAATTAACTGGTTATATGTCTCTTCAAAGCTCTGTTTCCTGAATTCTGATTGGGGCACACTGATGGTCATAATTGCAAGCTGAAGAGAGGTGTATCTTTTTAATACTTTCAGTATTGACAATGGGACATAAGCTTCAAGATTTCACAGGAACCCTAATGTGCCCACTAGCTGGACAGAAAAGAAGGAAAAGGAGGCAGTTGCTTACCTTATGGACTGAGCGAGTTAGATGTGCTCCTGATGCTCATTCCATTTCCAAAGTTGCAGTGGCCTTCCTTAGTGGGGAATTCTAGGAGCTGCAGTCCAAAAAGTAGCTTATTCATATATATTTTTCTATGACTTTTAACTATCTTTGCTGCAGGCCTTCAAGTAATCTCAGTTTGGGAGGGAAAAGACCTTCCCTTGAAAATGAGGAATGTGAAACAATTTTTAAAGCTTTCTTGAGTAGTTTTATGATGCCTTTGGGACTTCCCCAGCCTGCCTGCTTTGCTGTGGGAGTTGTTCTCTGCCAAGCAGTTTCTTGCTGCACTGTGCTTTTGGCACCACCTGTTAGCATGTTCACAAGACCCCTTAAAGCCCACTATTCTGGCAACGATAGGCCATGGGTTGCGGTGTTAATCTTATTGTAGCCCTGCCAAGAAGCCTTATTTTGCAGTGAAGGAAGTTGATTGTTACACTCTGCCTTTGTAACATTTTCCATCTGATCCTGATTCTCTCCACTGCACCGACAGCAAAGATTCAGAACTGCTGATGCAACCATAACTGTATTTGAGTTGGCCCGTTACTGAAATCACAACAGAGGAAAGGGAGGATTGCATCCCATTCCCTTAGAATAAATTGGCAAGAGGAGCTCACCTTTACTACATCCATCTCCCTAGTTATTCTTCCCCTCTTCATTTCCACGGAGTCCATTTTTATTAGAGGGCCTGTTGTCGTGCATGTTCGTAATCCTTTCCAACTGTTCATTTCTCTTTTATCCCTCCACCCTTTGTGAAACCCATTTCCATAATGCTACCACATTTTATACAGACTTAACAGAATTTGTTAAAGCTGACGATGTGGATAAAAATCTGCATGAACCTTTAGTATACTCATGTAGACCCAAGATTAACACAAATAGCTATGTTTCTTACTTTTGCCAATAAAATATCCAGAGTAAAGAAAACCATAAATAATAACAAAGGGATGTATTTTGATTTGCAACATTTGTGGACCCCACAGATGCTGCTTTATCCCTGGGTTTATTGGTGCAGAAATGCTAATACAGTACAGTAGTGCCAAATGGTTACCATTTTAATTACCCTGGCCATGTTCCAGAGAGCTACTTTTAGGTGCATCCTGTGTGCATCTAGTGGGAATTCTTAATCTGTTTTCTTTAGGCAACAAACATTCTTGTTGTTTTTGAGGTTTTTCTGAGTTCCGGAAGTGGCTTGGAGTTGAAGGCAGAGCTACCTTTTAATGAATCAATATATAAACCCCATTGTTATTTCTGATTTTAAGAAATGCACATTGAAAGCCACCCAGCACATGTGCTGCTAATTTCATGGATTTCTAGATTGTGCACACAAACATTTTGTATGCTTGATTCCTTTGGTTGTCGTTGAAATAGTGAAAGAACTACACGTGTTTGTTTTTGTTATGTTCTGCTGTGCAAGAGAGCAGGGGGGTGGTGTGTATGGTTCCTTAGATGTTGTTGAACTCCAGTTTCTGTCATCCTGGCTGAAGCAGTATGGGAGTGGTAGACAATTCACATCTGGGCAGCTATATGTTCCCCTTGCCTGCTATTACTATTGTAAATTAGACATCAGAACAATAAGGAGCAGGATTAAAACATGTTGCAATAGAACACCTCCTCCAAAGTTCCGTCTTTGGAGTATTTGATTTTGGATTCTTCTTATAATTAGTCTTTTAAATGTCTACTCAGACATTTTCCAAAATTCTAAAACAGATGTATTTCAATGAATGCTTAACATTGCACTGTTTTAGTAGTATTTTCAATAGTAATGGTGTGAGAGTGGGTTGGGGATAAAGTATTTGGAGAAAAGATGAGAATGGCATCCATATATAACCTGAAAATTGGGAACACATACTATATATTGAATGTCTGAACGCTCTTACGGGCTGCATTATTTGAGAGGTAAGAACTAAATGTTTTATTATATAAAACTTGCAGTAAATACTGGTACAGGTTTTGGGAAAAAACCTATTTAAAGTGTTCTTTAATAAATGACGGAGCCCTTGATGTGATGAGTTGGATTTCCTGCATGGACATTGCTTTCCACATAAGGAACGGCACCTACATCGTGTGATGAGCACATGCCTCTTTCACAGAATGTACAAACAGTAGGAAGCACTGTGTGTGTAATCATACCTGACAGTTTGCAGAGAGCTTCTTAGACAGAAGCAGCATCCATGTAACAACTTTGCCTTGTGAAAAACGGCCCGGAGAACCTGACTGTGCAATTATTTGCATCTCCTTGTGATAAACTATAGCCAGACTGCCTGCAGTGCAATGCAATGTGTGTGTACGTGGTTCAGGGAGATGATCTTTCCATTTTCTCTCAAAGAATGAAACGGGAAAATAACATTGAGTTAATCTGGAAGTTAATGGCTTCAATATCTTTTGAAAATGCTTGGTAATACAATTATCCATTCTACAGACTCTGATTATTACATAAGTCATGGAAAATGTCATCAAGAGAGATAGATAGGCCTCTCTTGACATGGAGCTTGCCTTCACATAAGTGGTTTAAGGTTGACTGGGAGGAGGAAACACTGAAGATAATATGTTAGAATTGGATTTTCCATCTGGGCAGGGCTCAGTTTAATGCTTGCTGCTGGCTTTTGTTTGTATATTTTTTCCTGAGTTACTTCCTTCTCTGTGGAAATCATTCTTGAAGTCCTTGATGCAGACCTGAGAATGTTACTTAAGAAATAACCCACAAAGAGTCTAGTACAGTAACACCTTATAGGCCAACAATCTCTCTCTTTCTCTCTCTCTCTCTCTCTCTCTCTCTCTCACACACACACACACACACACACACACACACGTGTTTTAAGATAAGGTTTCTCTGGACTGCAGCCTATTTAATCAGTGGCAGATATTTATATTATGGGGGAAAAGATCTTGGGAAACAGAAATGCAAAAAATACAGACATTCACAAGTATCTTAACAGAGTTGTTTTGACAAACAGTCACTGTGAGGTGACATGATAGCTTTGATAAGGGCATTTACATATAGATAGTGATGAAAAGCCTTTTGCCCAGCCCAAGTGTTAAAAATTGTGTGTTTCACCTCTAAATCACTAGCAGTTTAGAATTACAGACGTTGATTGCCTAATTGCCTAAATAGTGAGCTATAAACAAGCAGAGCTTGGGTGATAATGCAGATATTATCACTGCATAAACTAGCTAATTAAAACATGTAGTGAGATAAAAAGTGTTAGTCCCTGTTAAAGACAGAGAAGATAAGAGCTGAACCTCTTGATGAATTATTTTTCTTGATGATTTTGTCTTGGAGGGTTTTTGTTTTTGTTAAAGAATGGCAACCGTAAAGTCAGAGGCAGTGTACTGGGGAATATTCATACAGGATTTTTCGTAGAGCTGTCTGCATATTGCCATTTCTGATACTAGATTGCATCCATTTATCCTTTTGCATAAAGAGCAGTGTATAGAATTCAGCAAGGCTTTGCTGATTAGTGATAAATATCAAGCTGAAGGAAGAGTAGGCATATTTGTAGTGTATATCACACTGGAAGAACAACAAATATATGAACTCCTGAAGATGTGAATGATACAATTGTAAGTCCTATAATAATTTGCCAGACTCATGTGAGAACAGGTTTGGCATCTGAATCTGCCAACAGTATGATTCCTGTGTTTGTATCTTTATTCTAAGATGATTAACCTTAACAAGTTGGATAGCTATTAACAGGCCAAACACCCAGAAACCATGACAAGAAAGCGTCATTGACCAGGATGGGCTTTAGATTGTGGGTGATACATTTGATTGGTTTAGCTGAGAACTGCAGGTGTCCAGTGTTGTTTTGTTGTCATAAGTTCTGGGTGACAGGTTTGAGATAAACCTGAAGAATTGTTAAATCCAGTTTTGTAAAAAGCAGTCAAAGACTATAAGTAATTGTAAGGATCATTGCTAAGAAAGTAAAGTAAAGTAAGAATTTATGCAGCTGGGCTAATACAAAGACTCGTATCAGCTGAGAGAGCAATTCCAGGATTGGCTAACCCTGGGATAAAGCAAGCAGATCCAGCACACATACTCTGTGGTGTTGTGTGGTGGAATGGTCGTGGAAGATGCTGTGTTGTCACGGAGAATATTGGAGAAGGACTTTGACTGCTGGACTGAATATATGGTATATGACTACTGAATTGATTTACAAGGACTTTGACCTAATTTATGCTTGAACTCTGTTGGAATTACTGTGTATGACTACGGGACTGGAAACAAGGACAAAGCTGTATGTGTATGTATATATTCTACAAACAAATTGAATTAATACAACTTTTCTGCTATCAACCCTGTCTTATTGCCTGGTTTCTTCATCTCTCTGGGAATTCTACTGGTTAGCACCACCTAGTGTCTCCTGGTAATACTGCAACTCTGTCACTGGGCTTGTGCTGTACAGAATTGTTCCTTAGTACCATTGTGGTCCTGACAAGGGCAAACCAAGATTCGATTCTTCCTTTTACCTAAAATCCATCTAGGTTTTGACAAAGCTGTCTTTTATTTTGGTTCCATCCACTGCCCTTATCATTGAAAGGCTATTAATAGTAAAATGTGTATGTGTTCTGTGCCCTCAAGCTGGAACCAGTTTATAGCAGCCCTAATAGCAGGGTTCATGGTGAGTGAGTTGGTTAAGGAGTGGTTTTATTGCTTCCACTCCCCCAGTGATTTTTCATGGCTAAGTGGGGATTCAAACTTTGTTCTCCAGTGTTCTTGTCCATCACTCTGTCCACTATACCATGCTGAGAAATCCTGTGTAAAATAGATTGGCATATTTTTGTGAGATTCTTTTTAAATAGTGGGATTCTGCTACAAATGTATGAAATCATACAAGAGACCTGGGTTCAAGTCCCCATTCATCCATGGAAATGTAATGGGGATGGTAATGGTAAGCCACTGCTTAAGGATCTCATTTACCTTGAAAATCTTGTTATTGCCCCAATATTTTTCTGGGCACTCATTGCTGCGTGGTTTACATGAGTAAGCCAGGATCCTGAAGAATGAAAAGGTATTTATAGCATGCTACTTGCTCTACAAGGTGTCTATTTAGAGACCATTTGTGCTTTATTCTCCTTCTACTCACAAACATAATCTTGGTTTTAGCATAGTTAATTTTTAATTGTTCTTCATTACAGTAGGTGAAGGATCTCAGAAGTCTTCTAAATCCTACGCACGTAGTTGACAATCAAATGGTGTCATCAGCATAGAGTAGAGTTGAAATTGGGCGAGAGGCAAGTTTGGGTTGGTGAAAATTGGGGTTGCTTAAATTTCCAACTAAGCCATTGATACAGAAATTAAACAAGGTGGGGGCTGGTATGCATCCTTGTCTCACTCCATTAAGCACAGTGACTTGGTTGGATAAGATCTTCTCATGGAGCTTTTATCACCTATTACAGTGGGGTCTTGACTTAAGAACGGCTTGAGTTAAGAACATTTTGACTTAAGAACCACTCTCATAGGAAAATATTGACTTGACTTACATACTTAGATTTGAGTTAAGAACTGAAAAAAACCACGTGGGAGGCAGGGAAAGTGCAAAATTTGAACTTTCAGTTAACTGTTGGCCAGTGAAAAGGGTGCCTGTCTGCTTCCTCACTCCTCCCAGCGTTTAGAGAGCGGATTGGGAGACAGTCTTCAGACTGCCTGGTACTGCCTGGACTGTATTTTCCCTGCCTTCCCTGAACCTTTCTTGACCTAAGAAAAAAAGAAACAAAATATCCCCCTCTAGTGGTCGAAGGCGGAATAGCAGCTTCCCATTAGTTTCTATGGACGGAAAAGAGCAGCTACGGATCAAATGGTTTTCAATGCATTCCTATGGGAAATGCAGATTTGACCTGAGAACTTTTTGACTTGAGAACCGCCTTCCAATACGGATTAAGTTCTCAAGTCAAGACCCCACTGTATCTGTAAATCTCCTGGGAGATCAGAGGAGGATTAGGTGCAGTGGCTACTCTGACAATACCCCTTATATTACAAGACAAGTGGCCAAATTCTGTGCTGCAGCAATGGTTATTTGTAAACAGATGTTTGGGTAGGTGATTTTAGATGGACAATATAATGTTTTTAATATAACACTGCCTGAGGTTTTACCTATATTAAGGATATATTATGTTATTAATTGGAAAGAAGGGGTTGTTTTATCATGTTTTAATGGAATTTTATTACCCTGCCCGACTTTACTAAACAATAATTATACGTATATATTTTATATTGATTTGGTTCTACTTGTCTTTGACCGTAATAAAGTACTGTATACTACTACTACAGTGGTGCCTCGCGTAGCGAGGTTAATCCGTTCCGGATTAATCCTCGCTATGCAGAAACATCGCTGTACGGAAAGGAAAAAGCCATAGAAAAGCATTGAACTTTGTTCACTGCGTTCCTATGGCTTGAAAACTTACCGTTCAGCGAGGTGCCTCCATAGCGCCGCCATTTTTGCACCCTCGGTAAGCGAGGGCAGGGCGTGAAAATGCGGCGCGGACCTTCCGGCGGCCATTTTGGAACCACCAATCAGCTGTTCTCCCCCGCTTCGTTATGCGATATTCGCTAAGCGAATCGCTTAGCGAACATCGCAAAGTGAAAAAACTCCATAGGGGCCATCGCTGAGCGAATGCTCCAGCGATGGCCCAGAGCCCCTCGTTAAGCGATTTAATCGCTCAACGGGGCGCTCGCTGTGCAAGGCACCACTGTACTTGAAAATCCTGTTAGCCTTGCCCTAAGTTAGAAGTGACTTGACAGCACGTGATAACAACATGTATGATTATCACATATATTATAATTGCCTCTCATGTTCAGTCTCTATGTGGCCTTGGGAAAGTCACTTTCAGCTTAACTACAGCAGAGTTTTTGTGAGGATACAATTGTACATTCCCATGTATGTTACTTTTAAGGATGAGATATAGAGATGTGACATGCAAACATTGTTCTTTAATTAGTTTCCAGCTGCTAAATAATATCATCTCAGGCAACAATGTGATAACTGGAAATCACTTTGCAGACAGCATGCGTGGTGGTGGTGGTTCATCCTTCTGGTCAGGACACACAGGGTTTACCTACTGATGGAGCAGTTTCTGTCAGTGGAACTAGGAGGCAACGAATTCTCCCTCTCCACTGCACATCCCTAAGTGCCCTCTGTACCAGCTTTGGACACTTGGGAGTGTTTTGTAGGTAGGGTAGCACAGAGGGTTGTGAAGAGGAAAAGGCCTGCCCTGCTAGCAGTTATCCAGGATTTTGCAGGATTCAGGCCTCTGCTCACTAGAAAACCACCCAGCCTTGTGCTCTCTTCTTCAGGTCCTCAGCTGGTGATCATGGACCAGAGGGGGCTCCTGGTCCATTCAGGTGCCTTTCATTGCTCCCAAGTTTATAAGGACTGCAGAGGTGGCACTTCTGTTCAGTCCACGAAACAGGAGGCTCGTTTGAAACTTCCACACAAATACAAGCTTTTAAAATAAACAAATCAAGTCGTTCCAAATATCTTCACATTGATAATATGAGGGCAACCTGAGGAGGAAAGTAGGAAGGGGCTGGAATTGGATTTGCTCTTTCTCCTCTTACTTCCTTAAAAAAAAGTCACCTGCTTGCAAGATGACTTGCAACAGGACCTTTTCATTGTGGAGGGCAGGCAGAGAATGAGCCTGTAAGTTCATATGAAAAGAAAGTGGGGGGGGGACACTTCTCCCTATTTAGTTTCCCCACACCCTACATAATTTTGTACCCTTCTGTCATATTTCCCTTTTGTGTATTCATTCCAAACACTGTAATATTCTTTCTTGTTTTGCTTACAATTTTTCGGTTCTACAGGAGCTTTTTCAAGAGACAGTGACCAGAATTGTATGTAATGTAGTTACCCAACAGATTTTTATAGATTCATTATAATGTTGGCTGTTTATTTTCATCATTCTTATTAAAATGTACATAGTGTTTGCTAAGATGGGAGAAATGTCCTTGACTTGTTTTATGTCATTGCATATTCAATACTAATCAGAAATATGGACAAGACCAATACTTTCCCCCCTTTGGCCCTCTGTCCAACCCTCATCCTCTCTCCTAACATTCTGCATTTCCACTTGAATGTCTTCCCCCCCCCCTTCCCTTCTGCTATATTCTCTGCTGCTACATCTTGGTTCCTCTCAAAATCAGGAAGGATACTACCTGTATATTCTACAAGTCTTTGGTCCTTCCCTCAGTTTTTTTTAAAAAAGATACCAGTTTATCATATTCATTCACATGTAACTTGCAGCTTCTAAGTTTGCTGGATTCATTCATGTGAAACACAGTGTGATTTAACACACACATTTTTTGTGTGCTGTTCTTCCGTGAGTTTTGTGTTTTTTTGGGGGGGGAGGGATTTCTCCACTTTTTTTGTGTATCCTGTTAAATGTAGACTTAACCATTTACACGAATTAAGGGTGCTTTACCTGTATGCTGCTTGTGTTTTGCCTTAAAGATGAATTTGTCTTTGATTGCAACAAAGGACTCTGTGAAAGAGAAAAAGATGGAAACAAGGAGAGAGAAGAAGGGAGAGACAGATTTTTGAAAGAGGAAATGCTGTTATTGGGATGCATTTTTTAAAATAGTGTTAAGGAGTGGTTTTTCAGATAAATATTTTGAATGGATGAACTCTCATTTGGATTTGAGTTTCATGCACCAAAGTGTGTGAACTTTTGGTATTTTGTGGTGCTATGTCTAAATTAGAATTCTGGGAGATTATGGGCCACACCCTAAAGTTAGTATTGTATTCTGCATATTTTTTAGTAAGATTTAACAAAGAATGAAACATTGTTATTTTGCTGGGGTTTAAACAAGAGTTGTTGAGGCACTGAAAGCTCCTCAGGATGGCATTTTTCTTAGCACAGTTATAATGAGGAATGTTTTGAGACAGGCTCCTTCTGACAGTTCATCCTCTTGCATCGGATCCAGTGTGACTTGCAGGGAGGCAAGGATGGAAAAGGCAGGAATCACAAGCTTAACGAAGCAGAACTAACAATGATGGCTCGAATTCTCAGAAATATTATACATAAACAAAGGGAGAAATGAAGTTGCATGCTGTCCCGGGTGGGAGTTGACTAAAGCCAGCAGATGCTTACCAGCTGGAGCTAAAAAACTATCAGTCAGTTACATATAGAAGAGAGGCCTTGGACAAGAGCCAATAAGCCCGTCCCTTGTCTCTTACAAGATCTGCCACTTTTTGTTTATTGTTAGATGTTCTGCTTCAGTTGCTTGACAGGTTGAAATTCAAAGGGTGCGTCTTTCCCTCTCGCAGCCATTTCCATGTTAGGAAAAAGCATAGGGACTCACAGCTTTTTCTTCTAAAAATTACCAAGCCTAAGCTTTGTAGGTCTTGGAGGAGAGGGCAGTTCTAACTCTGGGAAAGGGAGACCTGCTGCTTGTGTTTGTATGTTTTTGTTGTGCACAATTCTCAGTGGAACAGAGTGGGAAATTTGTGCCTTTAGTTCTCTTGCTCTTTAGAAATGTGAATATCTTGTTTCCCAAGAGGAATCTGTTAGAAATTCAAAGGACAATAATGTAATGTGCTCTTTTAACTAGTGGTCTTGAGACTTCCCTTGTTGACTGTGTGTCACAGCTGTAGGCTTCTAAGTGACTTAAAAACATTGTTTTTCTCTGCATAAAACGTATTAAGAACCTTTGTGCTTCTTGCAAGTAGCCCCTCTTGGTGTATAGGTTACAGGAGTTTTATGGTGTTTTGTCGCAGAAATAGTTGACATAGTGATTGAAATTTGGTTGCTTAGCACAGTAAGTTGCAACTAGAATAAGCCAATTTGAATCAATGGCACTCATGGAGGAATTCACTCACCAAATCTATTTGTGACTTATTATGCTAAGCAGCAGAATTTCATTCAGTGTGTTTTTAAAGTAGAGTTTCCTTAGATTTCACAGGCTAAGATTTAACTAACTCTTCAACATGGCCTGAACAGTTCATTTAATTTTTTTACAATTTTTATTTCACTAGAGTATTGGAAGACCTCGAATAGAAAGCTCTGAACATCTCAGAGACTGTGATGGGTTGGCAGGATCAGTGTTGATGAACATCTTGTTTACCTCCATGTTTCCAAGCTCTGAGAGGATGTTGAATTAATAATTTGAGTTTATAGTCATGCTCTGAAATAATTCTGAATCTAAGAAGGAGCTATAATTGACTTCAAACTGTTCGTCTTTGTTAATTAAGAGAATTATTTGAATGCTTGAATTGTAATGTGTCTTTATTTATGGGAAAGAGAAGCAATAGGAAGTTTGCAGAGAAAGGGTTTTAATTTCTTTTAAGAATAACCTCCTGTATTTGATAGTGATCTGGTGAATTCATTAGTCTGCAGAATACCAGGGTGGAGGTGGTATGCAGTTGTTTGCAAAGATAAAAGTGTTTACCAGTTTATACAGTAACTTTTAAATTAAGCATTAACAGCCATGCTAATATGACTTTAGTTAGGAGCAGTTGGGAAGAGTGACATTTTCAAAGGTCAGCGTTTCTTCTTTAAAACTTTTTTTCTAGTGTGAAATTTATGTAGAGGGTGGAGTTATGTTGTGGTTTCTTCCAGTCTCCAAAAAGACTGTGTTGCTCAGTCTTTTTGAAGAACTTATTCCACCTTTTAGAACTAGCTAGAACTTTCAGTCCAGAAGAGTGGTTATTTGTTTCTGCCCTGCCTGGAATATTACCAGGTACATTTGTGCTCTAATTTGATTAAAAAACAACAGTGCTTTTATTGCTAAACCAAGCAAATGAATTCACATTGTTCTCTAGAAAGCAGCTCCTGCCTGTTTGACGCAGGAGTCGTCATTAAGGTAGTTTTTAATTTGAAACCCATCCTTTCTACTAGTCCTATGGCTATTTTTAGATTTTGATGAGGACTTTTCCTCCCTTTTAATAAGCTCTGTTGTTCATTCTCAGCTTGTTTTGTTCCCCAACCAAATAATAACTTAAAAACAAAAACAAAGCTGTTGTTTTGTATGGAACAGAGAAAATGCTTAGAAAGCTATCTTTGTGCTGCATTGTTTGAATAATTAAACTTCTAATGAAGTAGCTCTGCTTGTGTAAGGATACAGACGTAAAACAAAGATCCACAATACTGTAGAAAGTAAAGACCAACAAACTCTGTCAACATGCTTTCCTTATTATCCCAGTGTGGTGTTGTAGTTAGAGCTGTCAATGTTAGACTAGGACTCAGAATACTGTACACTATCTCGGTTCAAATACTCTTTGGCGTCATTGGGTCAACCTACCTCACAGGGTTGTTGTTGTGAGGATAATGTTTGCTGCCTTCAGCTCATTGAAGGAGAGTGAAGCAAATAAATAACGAAATAAAATTCAACTTAGTCCCTTAAAGCAATCCAGTGGTGCTTCTGGAATGCTTTAAATGACTGAGCTGAATTACATATTTTCTTTCTTTCTTTCTTTCTTTCTTTCTTTCTTTCTTTCTTTCTTTCTTTCTTTCTTTCTTTCTTTCCCCAAATTCTCTTGATGTTTCCTCTTACTGTACAAAAATTATTTGATATACTGTATTTATGAGTTGTACTGTGGCATTTCTGACAAAGACTTAAGAACAATCAAAGGCATCGAACCTACACATTCCTTTTCTCCTCTCGTCCCTTCTTGCAAGGACATTCCTGTTTCTTTCAGTTTTGGGGCTGTAGTTGATTTTACAATAGTACTAATGTTTTGTAAAGAAAGCCAACAGGAAAAAATTGATTCATTTAATATATGGTGATGGAAGAGAGTTTTGCAGATACCCTGGACTACCAGAAAGCCATACAAGTGGGTCCTAGATCAAATCAAGCCTGAACTATCTCCGGAAGCAAAAAAATGAAGAAACTGAGACTGTCGTACTCTGGGCATGTCATGGGAAGGCAAGACTCACTGGAAAAGATGATAATACTGGGAAAAGTAGAAGGCAGCAGGAAAATAGGAAGACTAAAGAGCTCAATTGGCTCCCTAAAGTCAATCCCTAAAGTCACAAGCTTGAGTTTACAAGAGCTGAGCCATGCTGTTGAGGACAGGACATTCTGGAAATCATTCATTCATAAGGTCACCATAAGATGGAGGCATCTTGAGGGCACATAACAACAAAGTTTTGTGCAACTGTATGAACAACTGTATGAACTGTATGTATGCTTCTATGTTGAGCCTTAGGCTTTTTTCTTTTTTGCATTTAGATTATCTTTGTTGTTCGACGATTAGAGATTCTTATACTTTATGAGGGACGTGGTGGCGCTGCGGGTTAAACCGCAGAAGCCTCTGTGCTGCAAGGTCAGAAGACCAAGCAGTTGTAAGATCGAATCCACACCGCGGAGTGAGCTCCCGTCACTTGTCCTAGCTCTTGCTCACCAAGCAGTTTGAAAGCATGTAAAAATGCGAGTGGATCAATAGGTACCACCTTGGTGGGAAGGTAATGGCATTGTGTTTCTAGTCGGCTGGCCACGTGACCACGGAAACTGTCTTCAGACAAACACTGGCTCTATGGCTTGGAAACGGGGATGAGCACCGCCCCCTAGAGTTGAACACGACTGGACTAAATGTCAAGGGGAACCTTTACTTTTACCTATGAACATTTGTTTTTTTGGCCTCTAGGCCCCCATTTCCCCTGTAGCTTTTTCAAACTCTGTGTTTTGCTAACTATAGTCAGCGTCAATTCACAGTTTAGAACTGTGGGTAGAGGTAGGGTTGGAAATTATGCTTTGGCACAATCTAGGTTTAGGAAAACACTGGTACAGATATGAAAACACCCATTGTTGACATGCAGGTCTGAAAGAATTGGGGAAGGGGAACGAATCTAGCAGCATGAGTTGTTATGGTGATAATCTAACCAAATTAGGTTGCCCGGTTGATAACAATTTTTCAGTATGAGGCTAGAAGCCTCAGGTCTATTCTAACTGGCCAACATGGGCACCCATATTTAATTTAAATAAAATACTCAGTTTTAAATGAGTATGTATCTGCCAATGCCCTATAAAAATGAGGTTGTTTTCATAGGGAAAGTGGAATGGGGATTGTCTATGGTAGAATGGGTAGGTGAAGAAAAGCCTCAGGCACAGTTAAGGTTTATCTCAGACATAGTCCTTATTATATTGTTTTTTTAACAAAAAGACAAAAATAGAAATGTAACACAGGGAAAAGATCCATCTGATACAGGGCTTTCTTTTCCTTCCTTAAAGCTAGAACTATTAGGCACTTGTGATAAGAGCACTCCCTTATCTTTTCGAACAGGAGGTCAAAGATTACATAGATTATTATCCTTCACAATGTTGCATCTGTCAGCTGTGCGCTCCAGCAAGCCTGTTCCTCCCAGCAACTGCCTTGGGTGCTGGAAGCAGGATCTTTCATTGCATGAGGACTCCAGTTCCGCCCTTCCCATATGGTATAGAATTCTCATGTGCATATCAGCAGATTCTGTTCTGTGGATCAGCTGGTCTCAATTATGTGCAAAATTGTTTCTATTTATTTTTTTTCCATGCTTGTGTTTTGAGATCTGAAATGCTGTTGCTTGTTTTTAACGATAAACTTTGGAGTAACATGGTGTGCTAAGGGAGTTACACAGCTAAGATAAACAATAATACTATATATGTTCTTTTGATGGCATGTAGTAAGAGAAAAGTGCATCCATTCATGTGAAGAACAGATGTGCAGTGTGGGGTCTTCGTTACACATGATGTTCCAACATGTAAAATTGTAGTGCTTTTAAGCTGGTGCTTACCAAACATGGGTGCCCAAATGTTGTTGAATTACAATTTCCAGAATCCCAGACCTGGGACATCTGAGAGCTGGTCACACAGTATTTGGGGACCCACAAATGGTAACTACTACTTTAAGAAGTAACACCCCACACTTCTAAAGCATCCTATTTCCTATCTTATTTGTGCAAGACTTATACATGCAGGAACCACATAATATCAGTTAAGTAAACTAATGGAAGCTTCCATGAGCAAGCATATGCCCCTCCTGCTTACAAATGCCCCTGCTTATAAAACTTGTTCTTCCTTTTCTAGGAGGATGATTATTCACTGTTATACTGCTTGCATAAAATAGACATTTTGGACTACAGCTCCCAGAATCCCTCAGCCAGCATAACCACTGGCCATTCTCAATTGGGGTTTCTGGGTGCTGAAGTCCACAAATACCTTCCAGGATCTGGTTGGGAAACATGCAGCTGTCTTTGTAAAAGTCAGCATTGCTAAAACCTAGGCTTCTTCAAAGTTAGTTTTTAAAGGTCAGACAAGACATTTGAAAAGTACACTAATTTGTTCACTCAAAGTGCTATAGAAAGTTTTGTTAAGCGTTTGGGTGATACACTATTCTGTTTCCCTGAACAGGTATTGTTAGTAAAAAGTAGTTTGACAACACAGCTGTCTGCTGAAATTGTGCCTTGCTCCAGCATTCCTATATGATTTTCAACGGTATAATGCAGTGGGCCTTGCACCATTAGTAAGATGCCTTCATTGTCTTTCCTGCAGCATAATTGGCCCTCTGGAAATTGCTGTCTGATGTGCTGCTGCTGCATTGTAGGATTACCAGAAGGGGTGGTGGGAGAGCTAATGACAGATGTCAGTTCTGTTGACAGCTTTGTTTTATAATTAGCTATGAAGTGCCACATCGGTTGCTTCCACATCCTCTATCCTGCCATCCACACAGTGAAAACTGTAGATGAGAGGTAATGTACGTACATCTTGCCCTTTTCGGATAAGCTGCTGAAAGCGCAAAGAAGTTCTGAATTACAAATTTATCCCTTCACCAGCTTGTCCCTACTGTGAACAAAGCAGATTCTTCACTGCTTTCCCAGACAGGCCGAGTGTAAAGAATGGCATGTTGGCCTATCAAAAGGCATATAAGTAGCACACCCAATGTAGTCTTGAATTCAGTTGTTGCTGTCGGCATGGGAGATGGAAGAACAATATGGGTGGGAGATTGTGGTATGAGAAATATGAATACTATGCCAGGCCAGTGCATGCAATTGGACACAGGGTTAACTGGAAGCACAGTGCTTTTTGTTCTCCAGAATAGCTGAGGGTGTAACACTGCCCAAGTGACACCTGGATTACTAATGGCTAGCTTGGTAATAGGTTGGAATAGCAGAATACCTTGCACTCTGTTGTGACAGTCCAGAAAGACATCTTACATTTGTAAACATTTCTGGAGCAGTAACCATGTTAGTGTGTTGCAGCATAAACCAAACTTGATAAGTTGATTACCTCACCAGCTTTTATGCCCCCAGTCCCTCCACTGCCTAATTCTCATTGACTTTTAATAAAGTCAGGTCCATTGGCTTGCAAAACAATGGAAAGCAATTGACCTGAAGCTGAAGTCCTAAGGCAGGTTCTTTCTCTGCTGGAACTGCAGCCCTTGCATCTTTATAGAAAACTTGTTAATAATTTCCAAGTAGCTCTCTCTTTGGAGCTGTTAGGTAGAGATTGCTTTCCAGTTCAAGGTGACTCTGCAATAACATTATTATAGTTATTTTTAGTACCAGCTCACTTGAGAAGGTAATCTTTAAACATAAAATAAAGCATCTTTCTTTTCATTATTTCCTGCCCCAGATTCACTTGCGAACCATAACATGAAACTAGTGGGGTGAATTTTAAAGGGTTCTCTGCATACAACAGCTTCTGCTTCAGTCTGTGAGTAAGCACTTTAACTAGGAATTCTGAGGCAGAGTTTGTCCATGAACTCTTGCTTCCGGTTAAGTACACATTAAGTAATTGTTAAGTACTTGGAGTAGAATATCATGAAATTGTAGCCTTAGGTATATTCTTGAGCATCTGAAGGATTAAAACAATGCATTTTCTTGTTTTAAGAATGGTACAGGTGTAAGACAGTTATGCTTACAGAAAGTTCCTTGCCAAGGACAGTTATTCTCCAGAAACATGGCTGGGTAGTGCTTGCAGCCCAACTCAGATGCCACCTTGCTGTAAAAAGCAGGATGTGCCTCTCCTTCTCAGCCGCAGTCACAAAATGCTTCTGCCCAACCAGAAACTGCTACCTGAGCCATGAACTCACTGAAGGGTACTCTTAATCAAGCTACTTGTGTGTTAGCTTCAGATCCTGTCCCAATGTGGATACAGTAGTAATTCATAATAATATACTCTCCAACATCTAGTAGTCTTTGTCTAAATATATTTTTGATATCGTTACACTTTGGGGTAAAGGCTTGTGTGGAAAAACTGTATTCTGGGAGTAATTTGGAAAATTTCTGTAATCAGCAGTCTTCAAAGAGAGTTACCCTCTGTTCCTCAGTCTAAACAGATCTTAGGAAGTCTGCTTTCTTTCATCTGATTAATTTTGCACCAATAACTGACCATCCTGGTATGAATCGTACCAGCAATCATTCCCATACCCAATTCTGCTCTAATTAAGCAGGGTGATTTAGATTTTGAGGCTTCCAATAATTATAGGCAAGAATCAATTTTGAAATCTTTCAATATTGGTGAGGACAGCAAAACCCCAGATATCTGCACTGAATATTAGTATTGGTATTACCTTTTTCTAGAAGATCTTTAAAAATGGATGCAGTGTGTCTGATGAGTAAAATACAACAGTCTTTTAAAATAATGATTGCAGGCAGGCAGCTGCTTTCAGTTCACTTCTCTTTCTTTGTAAGGCCCACTCTGTCACTCTGACTGATTGTAACTGTTGTAGAGGTGGGTTGGTATGCTCTTTTCCCCTGCAACCACATGATGTACAAGCCATTGCAAACTAACACATCCCTGATCTTTGCCTACTCCCACGGTTTTGGGTCCGTGTCAGGCATTAGTGTGTTTCTCTCTCTCTCTCTCTCTCTCTCTCTCTCTCTCTCTCTCTCTCTCTCTCTCTCTCTCTCTCTCTCTCTGTGCAGATAGGATCTCTCCATTTTGGTTCAGTTACAGCATGTGTTATCAATGACATCTAACTAAAGTGGAAGGCTTAAGTTATCCCTTTGCTTAAGCCACTTGATGACAGGCGAGGTGGATGAGAGCATTTGGAGCTATGAAAGAGGAGGAGCATAAGGACTGCCCAACAACTTACCAGATAGTACAAAGAGGGAGACAAAGTGATTTGGATTCCAAAGCTACTGAAAAGAGGAAAACTAGAGCAGTCAATCCAATATATAAATAAACATGTAGACAACAAAAGGAATATTTTCAAATAATATAAATGGATTGAATTCCCCAAATAAAAGACGAAAAACTTCCTTAAAGCTTCAAAAAGAAAAGGCAAGCCCACATCAAAGAAAAAAATTGTAAACAACAGTGGTGCCTCGACTTACAACCATCCCTACTTATGATCATTTCGAGTTACGACCAGCTCCGGCAGCAAAATTTTGCTTCGACTTGTGGTCGGAGCTTCCACTTGCAACCAGGAAAAGGCAGGGGGGAAAGGCAGGGAATTCAAATTTCTAACTGTTGGTGGCGAAGACGCTGCTTCTTTGTAGCTCTTTCGCCCCAACGGTTAGAGCAGGGGGGTCAGGGAAATTTTTAACTTTTACAGTACAGTTAAAGGATGCAGTGGCGGAGGGAGGCGGTGGCGGGGGCATCCCTCGGCACTCGTCGTCGCCCTCCGCGAGATCGATGCCACTGCTGCTGCTGGGTCCCAGTCCCGCGGAGCCAAGGACTGAGTGCAGCCCACCAGGAAGGAGGCGGCAGCAGTGCAGGAGGACCCTTCCGCCGGGATCAGGGCCCCCTCTGCCCCCCGTGCCCCAAACTAGTCTTTCTCTTCCAGAATTTACCAATTAAGCTGGAGCAAAGGTTTTTTGAAGAATTAAACAGCCTAGTTTCAAAGTTCATATGGCAGAAGAAGAAATCGAGAATTAAATGCAAATTACTACAAGACGCCAAAGAAAGAGGAGGATTTGGCTTGCCAATTAGGAACTTATATTATCAGGCAAGTACATTAACATGGATTAGAGAATGGATAAAATTAAAAAATAAGAGAGTACTATACTTAGAGGGACACGATTTGCAAGTAGGATGCCATGTGTTTTTATGGTACGGAAGGACTAAAACTCATAAATATTTTGAAAGAAATATAATAAATTCTCTTTTAAGGATTTGGGAAAAAGTTAAATCTAAAATATATGTGAAAATACCTAGATGGGTCTCACCAATGGAAGCGTTTACATATCCAAATTCGCTAAACTGAAAAAAATAACTACTTATAAAGAGCTTTTGAATTCTGAGGGACTTTTGAAGACAAAAATTCAATTAGACAACCAAGGACTAGTCTTTCCATGGTGGCCTCAAATGCAAATACAATCAGTTTATATTCAAGATAAGAAGGCACAAGGTTTTTAATAAAGAATATACAAAATTTGACAAAATATTACTTACTATAGAAGAAAAACAAATTCAAAAATTGTATACATTTTTACAGCATAGGGATACACAAGATGAAGTTAAAGATACAGTGTTAAAATGGTCTAAAAACTTTGGCTATAATATGGAATTAGAAAAACGGCAACAGCTTTATAAGTTAACAAAAAATTATGTTAACATTAGCAACTTCCTACAAAAAATTATATAAAATGTTTTATAGATGGCATTTGTCACCAGCTAGACTTGCAAAAATGTTCCCAAATATGTCAAACAAGTGTTGGAAATGTAAAAATCATGAAGGAATTTATTACCATGTATGATGGACTTGTGATAAAAAGGAAAAAAATATTAGGCTAAAATCCACATGTGGATTAAGCAAATGTCAAAACAAGAAATAGAATTTAAACCGGAAATATTTTTGTTAGAATTGGTACCAAATACTGTAGGTATACAAAGCTATTATTTAATACTACATGTTTTGACAGCAGCTCGGTTATTATGGGCACAGGTTTGGAAAGATGAAAATCCACCAAATGATGATATGATCATTAAAAAAATATTAGAAAGTGCAGAAATGGATGGATTAACTAAGAGGCTAAAGGGACAAGAAGAATCATCTTTTTATTTAAGCTGGAATTTATTTTATAATTGGTGGAAAGTAAAAATCCCGCAGTGAAGGAACAGAAGATGAATAAAAAATGGGATGTCATGAATAGGATCTCATCAGAAGAATTGTTCAAATATACAAGATTGCTTCTATGTTGAGCATTAGGCTTTTTTTTCTTTTTTGTATTTAGATTATCTTTGTTGTTCAACGATTAGAGATTCTTACACTTTATGAGGGACGTGGTGGTGCTGCGGGTTAAACTGCAAAAGCCTCTGTGCTGCAAGATCAGAAGACCAGCCGTCGTAAGATCGAATCTATGCCACGGAGTGAGCTCTCATCACTTGTCCCAGCTCCTGCAAACCTAGCAGTTCGAAAGCATGTAAAAATGCGAGTACATAAATAGGTACCACCTTGGTGGGAAGGTAACAGCGTTCCGTGTCTAGTCGCGCTGGCCACGTGACCACTGAACGGTCTTCAGACAAGCGCTGGCTCTATGGCTTGAAACGGGGATGAGCATCATGCCCTAGAGTCGGACGCGACTGGACTAAATGTCAAGGGGAAGTAGAAGGAAGCTTTCAATTTCTCACAGTCATAAAAAAGCTTAAGGATAACATGAAGGAGGAGACAAGAGGGGTTTGTGTGTGGGTTTTTTCTTTTTTCCTTTTTCCTTTCCCTTTGAAAATAAGGAAGGACCAAATAGGGATACCTGTGGTGCA
Source organism: Pogona vitticeps (assembly GCF_051106095.1). Lineage (NCBI taxonomy): Eukaryota > Metazoa > Chordata > Lepidosauria > Squamata > Agamidae > Pogona > Pogona vitticeps. The sequence continues at coordinate 96,091,244 of NC_135784.1, forward strand.
ATGATAGCCCCAAATGATATACCACAACTCATAGCAATTGTGTTTAGCATGATCTGGTCTGACGCTGGCCAAGATCATTTGGCTGTCTAGTCACGTCTTTGGTCTAGTTAGAGCTACATACATATGGCAGCTCCTATCCAAAGTACACTTTCAAATCCTGTTTCAGAGACCACTGTCCTCGAGCTGACTGAGGGGAGTGCAGTTAGAGAGGAAAATTTCCAACAAGCATCTCCTGACACTCCTTCCTGATTGCTTAAAGATGTTAGAAGTATTAGGCCTCAGCTTCTTAAAATGAAAAATAAAAATGCTACATATTGGGATTGGTGAATATTGTTGTTTCTTGCAAGTTAATATTTTTGCTTTCTGTTTACCATGTTGTTCCTTAACATATGTTCAGGTGTCCCCAAAAATTTTCAAGGTATTTATGCAGGTTTCAAGGTTGATGTCAGAGTTGATAGTCTTAATTTCCAGAGTTTAGAAATGTTATTTTTCAATTACAATTCCCAGAAACCTCCAGCCAGCATGGATAGTAGCCATGGAGGATCCTGGGAGCTGTAATCCAAAAATAACTTTTCCATTCCATATCCTTATAAGAGTCCAGAGCTTGCCATTTAGATTTCATCAACTGAACTTGTGAGTCATTGCGATCTATTCTAGCAATGATATAAAAGGAAGGGAAGTAGATTGATTATTAATTCCTAAGCCATAAAATGTTTTTGCCAAGGGCAGTTTTCTGTGTCATCTTGCCCAGTTTCTCCTTGGGCCCATGGAAGCACTGTCCATCTAGGCTCTGCCACAGAATTTTGTAAACAGTTCAGTAATACATCTAACCAACTTGTGCTTTGGCTTCAGATATTTTGGTCAGTGTTTGCTTTGAAATTCAAGGCACTAAAAGCTAAGAAGCGAATGTGCCAGGTTGTGAAACTTGGCATACACTCAGAAGTGTAGGCTTTCAAGTCTGTACTGTTTGTTCGCTGGCTGGCAAAATACTTTGCCTGATGTGCTCCAGTGTACTTGTAGACTCTAGTGTGCATGAAATGTTTTATCCACACCATGTATGACTATCACAGTGTAGGGCTGAGATTTGTGATTCAGCTGTACAATGCATTCCCATAAACATTTTATGCCACAGGATTTGGCCCAGAACAATTTTGCCCTGATTCATTCTGTATCTTATCTGATGTTATGCTACATTGGCTGGAAATCATGTTCTATCCCCTTCACCAGTCTCCTTTTTATGTTATCTTAATTATTATTATTATTATTATTATTTATTTAATTTATATCCCGCCTATCTAGTCGTGGTGGACTACTCTAGGCGGCCAACAACAAAGATAAAATACAATAACATAAAACAGCATAATTACAACAACAATTAAAAGTAGGGAAACAATAAAGGAGAGAAAAAAATCAAAAGTAATCTGGAGAGAAGGCCTGCCGAAACATCCAAGTCTTTAATAAGTTCTTAAAGGTGCCCAGCGAGGGAGCTCCACGAATGCCAGTGTTACATACAGCACTGATGTTACCTGTCTGTCATGGGTTTGGAGGGAAAGTTCCATCCTATGGGGAGTGGAAGGCGGGACATCAGGAGGAGGGGCTGTACTGTATATATATGTGAAGCCTGTGTGGTGAAGTTTGGGAGACGCTGGGATGTGAAGAAGCAGCAGCTGGGAAGAAGAAGCTGGTGTGGGAGTCTGTGTGTCAGACAGGGTACTACTGTGTGTCAGAGTACCAACCTGATAGGTTCAGGTGTCTGTTGGTTAGCCAGAACTGATAGGTTCAGGGTCTGTGCTTCAAGTTAAGGGTTCTGTGTGAACCAAACTGTGTGTATGTATGAATGAGAATAAGCCACGTTACTTTATCTTATTCACCTGATTATTTTATTTTCCCTGTGTGTATTTAAATAAACCTTATTCTTTATTTGTTTGAAAATCCATCCCTGGTCTGTGTGACTTCTTATAGGGAATGGTTGGTGGCAGCTTAGTGTAACGTGTGGCAGATCCCAGTAGGTCTGGGTTTGTCACATTGATTGGTGTCCAGCGTGTGGGATACGACTGGTCCAGTTGTCCAGCGGTCCAGCAAAGCCTTGGCAAGTGTGCCCAGAGCAAGGGGGGTCTAGTCAGGGACAATCTGAGGCGCGTAGGTAATCTTCTAGGTGTACCTCACGGGGAGGTGCGCTAGTAGAAGAACGTGCCAACTGGGGAGACTAGATTAGGGTGCTCTGAGGCAGCCTGTTTTTGGCGGGAAAAAAGCTGAGGCAAAACTGTATAGTAACAGTGATTTAGCCTGCCTGCTGAGAGGCCCAGCAGAGGGGGGTAGACTCTAGCTCGCAACTGTTGCAAGTTAGTGCTGAAAGGACAGCAGCAATCTAGAGAAAGCTGGTTCTGAGGCAAAAGAAAAAAAAAAGTGGTCGCTTTATTTTGAGGCTTGACTTTTGAAAGCAGCCTGTTCTGGGGGGGATTATGCCCTTGACTCGAAGCCAAATGGTAGAAATGGGTGAAGTGAAAGACCCACAGGTGGACCAAGGTTCTGAGGAGGAATTTGGCTCAGTGCAGGATGAGAGCACGGGAGAGCAGAACCCAGAACTCAGAAAAATGCTCCTAGCCCAACAGCATGAACTGAGGGTGAGGGAAATGGAAATCAGAAGAAAAGAAAGAGCTGAAATCAGTCAGGCAGAGGCAGATGCCAAGAAAAGGGGAATGGACATGAGGATCAAACAGATGGAACTGAAACTCCAAATTAGAATGGTACAATTAGAATTGAAGTTCCTAAATAAGTTTATTAACAATTTATCAGTGGAAGAAATGTCAAAGAAAGAAAAGTATGAGGCTCAGGCCAGACAAAGTGAGCAAGATCTTGAAAAATATAATCAGCAAAAAGATATTAAATTAAAAGAAATCAGAGATAAGACTGAAGAAAAAGTAAAAGGGATAAAAGCTAGGGCTGAGGAAGAAATTTTACAGATCAGGGCTGAGTTTGAGGCCAAGCAAAAGGAGCTGGATTTGAGAATAAAAGGGAAAAGCCAGCAAGGGGGAGGGGCCCATGGTGAAGGGAAGCCCTCAGACATGAAACCAAGACCTCAGATTTTGGAGGGAAAACCAAAACAAGATGAGAAAGACGCAAAATATAGCAGAAAATGTTATTTCTGTCAGGGAAAGGGCCATCTAATCTCAGAGTGTGAGAAATTAAGGCAGCTAAAAGGAATTGTGCCTCAGGATTTGAGTGGGACCAAGCCAAAAGCTGTGTTCTGTGTCCAGAAAGAGCAAGGCTCATTGTCACTGAGGGAGCCTGTTGCCATGGCTACTCAATCTGGAACAGCTACATCTGCTGATCAGGCTGAGGAAAATGGTCCTCTTGTAGAGGTCAGGCGCTGCCTGCTGGTGAGAACAGATTCTCAGTTGTTTGAGACAGCAGGGGTGGACGTAGGAATACTTGACCGTCAGTATCGGGGGCTGCGGGACACTTGTTCTCAGGTGACCCTGTGCCATCCAGATATTATTCCTAGGGAATATGTAATCCCAAATGAGAGCATGAAGGTGGCAGGGATTGAGGGGCAGATAATCTCACTGCCAGTCGCGGAGGTACCTGTCAACTTTCAAGGCTGGAGGGGAGTTTGGCGGCTAGCAATTTCATCGACTCTGCCAGCAGCCGTGCTCGTGGGAAATGACCTGGCTGAACATGTGAAACGGGTGCTAGTGATTACACGTTCACAAGCCACCACGGGGACAGTTCAGGGGGGTAATGATGAGCCAGAGACGGAAGCAGGTGGGGGGAGTTCAGAAGCTGTGGTGGAAACCTTGACCACAGACAGCAGATTTGGACAAGAGCAAAAGGCAGACGCCACTCTCCAAAAGTGTTTTGAACAGGTGACTGACGCCCAGCTAACACCTGAAACCCCAGTGAGATTTCTGGAGAAAAAGGGGATTTTATATAGAGAGACCCTGAGGAATATCTCAAAAGGGGGAGATGGGATCAGAAGTCAGCTAGTGGTGCCTGAAAAGTATCGCCCCATGATCTTACAAAGGGGGCACTCTGACATGTTTGCTGCACACTTAGGGGTGAACAAAACACAGCAGAGAATCACACAGAATTTCTACTGGCCTGACATAGGGAAGCAGATCAGGGAGTTCTGTAAACAATGTGATGTGTGTCAAAGGCAGGGGAATAGCCGTGACAGGACCAAAGCAAAGCTGTGCCCTTTGCCTGTGATTGACACTCCGTTCAAATGCATAGGGGTGGATATTGTGGGACCTTTGCCCAAGGCCACAAAGAGGGGGAACAGGTTCATTCTCACCATTGTGGACCATGCCACGAGGTACCCTGAAGCCATACCCTTGATTAACATTGAAACTAACACAGTGGCAGATGCCTTGGTGGGGTATATGTCCAGGATGGGATTTGCCTCAGAAATAATCACAGATTTGGGCGCATCGTTCACATCAAAGCTCATGAAACGCTTATGGCAAATCGGTGGAATTAAGCACAAGGAAACCACTGCCTATCATCCTGAAAGTAATGGGTTAACTGAGAAGTTCAATGGGACTCTAATGCGCATGATTAGGGCTTACTTGGCAGAGAATCCAAACAATTGGGACCAGAAGCTGCAATCCCTTTTGTTTGCTTATCGATCAGTGCCACAAGCCAGTACCGGGTTCAGTCCATTTGAACTTTTATTTGGGAGAAGGGTGAAAGGGCCCCTTGATTTGATCAAACAAAATTGGGAGCAGATCACCCAGGATGACCCACAAGACATTGTGACATATATAGACTCTTTAAGGAATAACCTAAAGAGAAACCTAGAGCTAGCAGCAGAGACCCTGCAAGCTCAAAAGGTTAGAAAGAAAGCTTGGTATGACCACAAAGCTAGAGAGAGGCACTTTAACCCAGGGGAGGAAGTGCTGTGGCCTGGGCCCTGCAGAGAGAGCAAACTGCAGCTGGGTATCCCAGAAAGAAAATACTTGGGTCACATGGTAGGGGGAGGAGTGATAAAACCCCTAGAGGCCAAAATAGAAGCAGTTCGTGATTGGCCTAGACCCAACACCAAGAAAAAAGTCAAATCATTTCTTGGGTTGGTGGGCTACTACAGAAAGTTCATCCCGAGGTTTAGCGAGATTGCGGCTCCGCTGACCGATCTGACGAGGAAGAAGGCTGATGACCGCATCCCGTGGACCAGCGACTGTGAGGAGGCGTTCCAAAGGTTGAAGCAGGCGCTCATCAACTATCCAGTGCTGCGTGCTCCAGACTTCGACAGGGAGTTCATCATCTACACCGATGCGTCTAACAGCGGGGTAGGAGCAGTTCTGTGCCAGGAGGATGAGAATGGTGACCAGCATCCAGTGTCCTACCTGAGTAGGAAACTTCAAAAAGGTGAGAGACATTTGGCAACCGTGGAGAAGGAGTGTTTGGCCATAGTCTACGCGATCCAGAAGGCCAAGCCTTACATCTGGGGAAGACATTTTGTTCTGTGCACTGACCATTCACCATTGCAATGGTTAAAGACAATGAAAACCCACAATAGCAAACTTATGAGGTGGGCTTTAAACCTACAGGACTATGACTTTGAAGTGAAGGTGGTCAGAGGGTCAGTGAACTGTGTTGCTGACGCCTTGTCAAGAAGACCTGAAGATTGAAGACGGCGAAAGAACATGGACTATGTGTATATATTGATGACAAAAAGTTAAATGTACCTGTTTTTTGAACTTGGTTTGTATGAATAAAGGTAAATTGATGTAATGTATATGGTAAATGTTTAAATGCCTAATTACTATGGTTAACTTAGAATGTAAGTATAAGTAAGTATGATATGGTATGTATAACTGTTGTTGTGTGTTTTATCCAGGTTGTTTTTTTGGGAAAAAGCACCTTAGCTTTCCCCCTACAAAACAACTTATAAAGAGGGGAGGTGTTACATACAGCACTGATGTTACCTGTCTGTCATGGGTTTGGAGGGAAAGTTCCATCCTATGGGGAGTGGAAGGCGGGACATCAGGAGGAGGGGCTGTACTGTATATATATGTGAAGCCTGTGTGGTGAAGTTTGGGAGACGCTGGGATGTGAAGAAGCAGCAGCTGGGAAGAAGAAGCTGGTGTGGGAGTCTGTGTGTCAGACAGGGTACTACTGTGTGTCAGAGTACCAACCTGATAGGTTCAGGTGTCTGTTGGTTAGCCAGAACTGATAGGTTCAGGGTCTGTGCTTCAAGTTAAGGGTTCTGTGTGAACCAAACTGTGTGTATGTATGAATGAGAATAAGCCACGTTACTTTATCTTATTCACCTGATTATTTTATTTTCCCTGTGTGTATTTAAATAAACCTTATTCTTTATTTGTTTGAAAATCCATCCCTGGTCTGTGTGACTTCTTATAGGGAATGGTTGGTGGCAGCTTAGTGTAACGTGTGGCAGATCCCAGTAGGTCTGGGTTTGTCACAGCCAGGAGGTAAGTTATTCCAAAGGCGAGGAGCCACCGCCGAGAAGGCCCTATTTCTTGTTTTCTCTTTTCGGGCCTCCCTCGGCGTTAAGCTCCTCAGCCTCACCTCCTGGCTCGCCCGTGTGACCCGGGTAGAACTTGGTGGGAGTAGGCGTTCCGCCAGGTATCGAGGCCCTAAACCGTTTAGGGCTTTATACGTAAGCGTTAACACTTTGAAGTCGATGCGGAACCTGATGGGCAGCCAATGCAATGCGGCCAGAGTGGGCGAAATATGTTGGTATCTTCTCAGCCCACTGAGTAGTCTGGCCGCCGCATTCTGCACCACCTGTAATTTCCGCAGCAACCTCAAAGGAAGCCCCATGTAGAGCGCATTACAGTGGTCTAATCTTGAGATTACGAGCGCGTGTACTAAGATGGTGAGCGCCCCCACATCCAGGTAGGGCCGCAGCTGGGCTATCCGCCTGAGGTGAAAAAAGGCGGTGCGGACCACGGACGCCACCTGGGACTCCATGGAGAGCACCGGGTCCAGATGGATCCCCAAGCTGCGTACACCATCCTTTGCAGGGAGAGTCACCCCCCCAAAAGAGAGGGAGTTTCCCAAATCCCCAACTGTGGGAGGGCCCACCCTCAGTACTTCCGTCTTGTCCGGGTTCAGCCTAAGCCCGTTCTCCTGCATCCATTCCAGTATAGTCCCCAGGCAGCGCTGAAGGCACAGAATGGCTTCTCCTGCGGTTGGCGAAAAGGAGATGTAGAGCTGCGTGTCGTCCGCATACTGGTGACACGAAGCACCACACCCCCTGATGACCCCACCCAGCGGCCTCATATAGATGTTAAATAGCATTGGGGAGATAATCGACCCCTGTGGAACCCCACAATTGAGGCTCCACGGGGCCGAGACTCTCTCCCCAAGCTGAACTCTCTGGGGGCGGTCCTCCAAGAAGGAACGGAGCCAGGACAATGCCAGGCCACCTATTCCCAACTCGGAGAGCCTCCCCAGGAGGATACCGTGGTCAATGGTATCAAAGGCCGCTGAGATGTCGAGGAGGACCAACAGGGACACTTTGCCCCTATCGGCCTCCCTCAATAGGTCATCACACAGGGCGACCAAAGCCGTTTCTGTGCCGTAGCGCGGCCTGAAGCCCGACTGGAATGGATCCAGGGCATCTGTTTCATCCAGGAGCGCTTGAAGCTGGTCGGCCACCACCCTCTCGACTACCTTGCTAAGGAAAGAAACATTGGCGACGGGCCTGTAGTTGCCAATTTCGTCCGCCGCCAAACTAGGTTTCTTCCTGATGGGCCTAATGAGTGTGTCCTTCAGGGCAGATGGAAATCTGCCCTCAAGGAGAGACCCATTTATTATAGCCGTGGCCCACTCCGTTGTTAGCGGCCTGGCTGCTTTGATTAGCCAGGCCGGGCAAGGGTCCAAAGAGGAGGTGGTGGCACGACAGCGGTCAAGCGCCCTGGAGACAGTGTCAGGCGTAACAGGCTGAAAGGTGTCCAGGATCACCGGGCAAGACGGAGCGCTGGACATCTCAGCTCGACTCACTGTGCTCAAAAAAGGAGAGAGGTCCCGGCGGATGGCCTCCACTTTTGATTTAAAAAATGCTGCAAATTGGTCCGGCGAAAAACTAGGGGGAGGCCCATCGCCCGGACCAATTCCGGATAGGTCACGTACTATACGGAATAACTCCGCCTGCTGGTTGGACGCCTCGCTTATCCGGTTAGCGAGGTATGATCTACTAGCAGCCTTTACCTTAGCAAGATAAAGGTTAGTAGCGACCCTGACAGCTATCCTATTGAAATCCGTCGGGACCTTTCTCCATTTGCGCTCTAGCCGTCTCCTGACCCGCTTCCTCGCCCGGAGGTCCCGATTAAACCAGGGTGCCAGGCGGTCTCTGCAACGGAGAGGGCGTTTAGGTGCGATCATGTCAACAGCCCTAGTTGCGGCAGCAAACCAGCCATCCACCAGAGCCTCGACAGGAGCGCCAGCCAGGTCAGCCGTAACACCTCTCATGGCATCCTGGAATCCAACCGGATCCAGTAGCCTTCGAGGGCGGACCATAACAATAGATCCCTGCTCCCTGCAGGGGGGGAGAGCCATTTTAATGGTACACTTTATTAGGTGGTGGTCCGACCATGACAAGGGTCAAGTCCAGATGTGTATACAGAGTGGGCTTATTTCATCCGGCTCTGATATTTGTAAACAAAAGAACTGTATGTGAGTTAATTTTGGTTGACTAAAGTGGTCATAGTCTCTTTTTTTCTTTCACTGGAGAGAAACTGACATGTATTGTAGTGGTGTAGATGTCATTGTGCTCCAGTTTTACCCAGCCCAGTGGCCTGAAAATATGATGTAACACAACTCCCATCATCTGGCTGTGATGTTGAGAGTTGTAGTCTAATTTATCGAGAGGGCACCTGTTTGGATTAAGACTCTTTTGTCTGCACACAAATTATGACAGTTCCTTGACCTATTAAAAGACATATCCTCTTCTGGTAAATACAAAAAAAAATCGCATTACTCTTCAAACTTGCCTTCTCCAGTAATTTAATCTGAAATCTGAAATACTGTGATGTCGATTCAGAGAAGCAAAAGGAGAGGTATGTGATTATTCCCCTCCCTGCCCTCGATACAGCACAGCACATCAAAATAATAAGTTGGATTTTGGTACTGGGGAGAAATATTTTGTATTTGGCAAGTGATATCAGAAGAGACACTCTCAGCACAATGAGCATGGTTCCTGTCCTCCATCTACTCTTCTGTGCTCCTCTCCCCATCTTGCTCCTCCCCAAGCCCCTAGGTTTTCTTGGGCTCTGATCTCTTCATGCGAGACCACCACATGTTTGATGTGTGTTCCATGTGACTTCTCTGTAACCTGCACCACCTGTTTCCCATGCGCTGTAGGTGGTTCCTCTGTTCCAGAGTACTGCTCTTGTGCCCTACCCACCCATGCTCTTGATGTGCCACAGATGACCACCTCTGCACCAGGTCATCTGCCCGTGAGCAAAGAGGCTTACTCCACTGTCCTGCTCATAATTGTGTACAGCAGTGGTGTCGAACTGTGGCCCTCCAGATGTTCTTGGACTTCAACTCCCAGAAGCCTTCGCCACCACCTCTGCTGGCCAGGATTTCTGGGAGTTGAAGGCCAAGAACATCTGGAGGGCCACAGTTCGACACCACTGGTGTACAGGTACCACCAGTAGCTAACCCTTGGTGTCTTGTTGGCTCATGTGGCAATGGGTCTGTTGGTGGGACCAAGCTGGTTAATCTTGCTGACTAATCACAGGTTGGTGAGAAATTTCAGTAAGGTGATGATATAGCCAGAGAAAAACCCAAGCACCTCCATCACTGAGATGCTGAAAAACACCACTCTGGCACAACTGCATACTAGTGCTCTCCGCCTTGTGCTAGCCTGTGGTGGCCCTTCCCTTCCAGGCAAGCTGGTTCCCCAAGAGCAGCTCCCATTACTGAGGGATGTGGGGAGGGAACAGGGATCACTTCCATGTGCCTTGTGTCTGGCTGGGTGCCTGACTGCAGGAGGGTACTTTTCACTCAAGCAGCTGCAAGTCTGTTTGCGAGCCTTAGCAGACTGCTGTAATGGTAGAGCTGGTGAGAAGGGACCAAACACATACACATGCATACACACCTCTTTTGTTTGCCATTCTCCCCCCCCCTTCTATGTGAAGAATAGCCCAGAGACAAGACAGTGTGTTCTGGGGGGGGGGGGGAGAGAAAAAAAGCAACAAGTTCGAGTTAGAGAAACAAGCGCATTGTGATAGAAGGGTTTAGTTCCTTATTTTCTTTTGCAGTTGCTTCCCCACTACCACCATAAAATTGAACACCCACTGGGAGATCAGCGTGGGTGTATATTCATCATTTCCAAACTGGCACAGAAAGGATTCAGTCATCATCATCATCAACAACAAGCTCTTAATCCTGAATGCAACAGAAGCAGCCTGGGGACAAAAGTAGGAACAAGAGGAAGAAGAAGGGGAGGGAAACCACTGAGGAGAAATGAATGTTTGTAGTCGACATCATTCCAATTCTATTTAGTTTGAGATGTCCTTGTATGGAATTCCTAGGAGGAAAAAAAATAGATAGATAAATATGTGTATGTCTGTCAAATATTGTTGTCCACAATTGGCACAAGCCTCCTGACCCTTCTGCAACCTCTTCTCTCTCTTGGCCTCTTTCTTGGCAGCAGTAAAAATCAGCAGGCTGACAAGGTGTCATGTCAACTTAGTGCTATATCAGCTGCCAAGTTTTTTTTTTAAAGGAGAAAGAAGTCGAAGGGGAGGGATGTAGGGAAGTAGTGAGGATGAGGGTTGGAGTTAGTTATCCAGGTGAGAATTCCTAACAATTTTAGAGGTGCACTGTGAACTCTTGTTCTACACCTCTCCGGAATGATTAATCATTTCCATGTGAACAACAACAGCAGTTTCAGCAGCAGAAACTGCCAAGGGCATGGCATAGAAAACTCCAAATCAATGTGGGATAACTTCTGAGTGTAATTGAGCCCTCAATTTCTTCTTGTATTCTTATAGGAGATTTTAAAATCATCTACCGGCAGTAGACCCAAAGCACCATTCCTTTGTTGTTTAGTCGTTAAGTCGTGTCCGACTCTTCATGACCCCATGGACCGGAGCACAGCAGGCCCTCCTGTCTTCCACTGCCTCCTGGAGTTGGGTCAAATTCATGCTGGTAGCTTCGATGACACTGTCCAACCGTCTTGTCCTCTGTCATCCCCTTCTCCTCTTGTCTTCTCTCTCTCCCAACATCTGGGTCTTTTCCAGGAAGTCTTCTCCTCTCGTGAGATGGCCAAAGTATTGGAGCCTCAGCTTCAGGATCTGTCCTTCCAGTGAACAGTTAGCCCCATTCCTTTAACCGGGGCTAAATGCTACAGCATTCTTGCCTCAACTCTTAGTTTTCACCTTCAGCCAACATGGTCGATGTTGGTCCCAGGATTCTCCAGCCAACATAGTCTTTCTTTCATAGTAATGATTTTAAATTGGGTTGGGCCAATTGTGGCCCTTCAGATACAGTCATAGGATTTGGATTACAGTTGCCTTTAATTCTAGGTTGTATTGATGGAACTTTAGTTTAAGACTATTGCAGACCCATTGTTACATATCTTATTTTAGACCAATGCACATTCAGAGCAAGTCTCCTCTTTGAGAAATGTGCAGCCCAAGAGTACAATAAATAAGAAGAAAGCCCTTTATGTCCCCATTGCCCTGTCATGGCAGAGGAGGGGAAGGGGCATTTTCTGAACTTTCATTTTCCTACAGCCTTTGTAGTTTGTCTGTATTGCAGGAATACCTGTAATTAGTAGTTTGCTCTGTATTCACAAGCAGAAGTTGTTTGTTGGGCTTTTTGCTTCTCAGAGGCAGAAGATGGGGAACAATGAAGTACAGAGACTTTCAGACTAGAAGCATTAAAATCAGGCACAATTTCACGTTTTCTGCATTTCTAGCTAATGAAAGGAAATCTCTCTGATGATGCCCAGCTTTCTAGCTTAATGAAAAGTGCAGCTCTCAGCTGGAACAGGCAGATCATTAATGACTGATAATCAGTGACATTTTCCTCTGCACTCTACCACTGGGGGGGGGGGGAAGGTGGGAGGGAATTCTTCGGCCGCTTTCTTCTTCTTCTTCTTCTTCTTCTTCTTCTTCTTCTTCTTCTTCTTCTTCTTCTTCTTCTTCTTCTTCTTCTTCTTGTCACTGAATAATATCTTGATTTATGTTCATCTCCCAGGTTTTATATAAAAATTTTAGAAGCAAGGTTGCAGGTTGCTTGATTTGGGTTTACTGTATTTGGCTTCTGCAGAAGTACAAATGTGGGCATAAATAGATATAAAAATGCCACAGCTTTACTCTCTTCAGTTGAGCACACATGGCTTCCCTGTGAAAAGGACATGTCATTGATTTACTCCTTAGACGTGTCCCCTTATGGTTTAAAAAGGGCTGTCCTCTTTAAAAATCTTTAAAGCACCACCTAAACATTAAGTAATTTGTCTTTTTCTATAAAAAAAATAGAAAAGGTATTTATACCTACCCTTTACAATGTAAAGGTAGGTATGTTCCAATTAGAAGGGCGGTTAAGATTATAATTCTAGCTAATAAATGCTGTGGAACACCAGCTTCTGGTGAAAACAGATTCCATCACCCCACTCCACAGCGTTATGGGAGAGAAGATGGTGGACCTGAACTAGATACGATTAGTATACCTTCAAATTTGAATCTGCTAGAATTGACAATGGCTTTCCTTGAGTTGCATTGTTATTTTCCTTTTAAAAAAGATCTGCAAAGCTGAATAATGATAGGCTATAATAACAGATAGTCATCTGAAAAGCTAGAGTATCATCCTCAAAGGTTCACCCAACATGACTGCTGTGGTGCTGAAAGACTTGATATGAACCAGTGTCCTTGTATTGCATTCATTAACATTTTCCATCCTTCTGTTTTCTTTTTTCACTACTTGATATGTTGTAGAGGTGTTCTCTACTTGTGGCTGCTGTGGTGGGCTTGAATATTGAATGTGAGCCTCTGTATATATATGATCTCTAAATAGTGCTGGATGTGTCCACAGAGAGTTAGAAGATGTGCCGTTGTAATGCAGAAGAATGGGGGAAGGGGGAGGAGAACCTTCAAAGGAAGATAAGGGAAGAAAGTGGAAGTTCTCTGTGATGGGGAAGGTATGCCTTTCCATATGTTCTTCCCATGTCCCTCCTGCCATCCACAGTCACCAGATCCAGTAAGGAGGGAAGGCAGGAGTCACAGTAGAACAACATGTGGAATGCAACAGGTTTTGAATTCATGCCTTAAATAAAGCTGAGGAGAAAAGGAGGAAGTACACTGGTAAGGTAGTAAATAGCTGTGCATCGGCATACAGTTGCTTCTGGAAGAATAGCAGTCTAAACCATGGAATAGGATTGACAATGAGCGTAGTGAGGGACATTTTGAAATGTTTCTGAGAATGAACCTTTGCAGTGTTTAGGGCCCATGTAGCATAGCTGATTCCTGGTTTTTTTGTTAGCAATAAACTATGTAAACCCAGATATGAGCCATATATGCAATGGATTTTTTCTCTCTTAAAAATTAGAGGATATAGACTAATTACACTAAAATTAGTGGAATAAATTTGCTGAAAGTGATTTTCCTACCTGTAGTGTGTAATTTTTATTGATTTGTTTACCTGCCAGATATAATTTAGGGATACTGAAAATTTTATTAATATAAATAATTAAATGATAAAACGACATATCGATAGATTATACTTTTTAAAAAATGTGTTGTAGGCAATAGGGTGTATACGTATTCTTTGCTTCTTTAAAAAGAAAAAGAAAACAGTTTTGGACTTTTGCTTTGAAGTCAATGACCTTGCATTCAGGGCAAAGCTTCTCACTAGAAAGAAGGCATTGTTTGTGATGAGGCTTGAGATCCACCTATAACAGAAGCTTTCAAGTGACCACTTCTTGTTGTGCCCTTTTGAGTATTGGCTTTTATTTAAATTCCTGACACTTGTTTTTATTTGCTGTCTTATGTCATTCTGTGTAAGTATATGTTGCTGTTATTGTCTTGAAAGTTTATGCCAAGAGGCACATATTTGCTATCTTTCTCTGAATCTGTGTTTCCCTTGTTAATTGATGTAGCCAGCAGTTGGACAACTGAATATCTTGTGCCTGTAAAGACCTGTTCCTTTGGCATGCCCAAGCCCCTATCCTTGCCATCAGTAAGTACTTAGTGGCTGCTTTATCTAGTGGGATCCAAAAACAGGCTTGACTTTACTAATAGATCTACAGCCCGTGGTAACGTGAGCTTTCCCCTACAAAGAAAAGGTACAGAGTGGGAATGATGATGTCTGAATGCCTTTCTACAAGATACAATGTACAGTCATTCCCTTTAGAGCAGTGGTCCCTAACCTTGGGCCTCCAGATATTCTTGGACTTCAACTCCCAGAAATCCTGGCCAGCAGAAGTGCTGGTGAAGGCTTCTGGGAATTGTAGTCCAAGAACATCTGGAGGCCCAAGGTTGGGGATCACTGCTTTAGAGTGTCTGCCTAGTCTGCAGTAGTTGCTTCAGATATTTCTCTTGGAAATGTGGCTCTGCAGTGAGTGTATGGGTCATCCATGGTCAAGCACACCCTGCGCCACAAAGAGATCCAGCTTTTTGGAACCATAGAATGGCTGGGTTGGAAGGGGCCTGTAAGGTCGTTGAGTCCAACCCCCTGCTCAGTGAAGGAATCCAATTCAAAGCAGATCTGACAGATGGTTGCCCAATTTTCTTTTGAATGCCTCCAGTGTTCGAGCACCCATTCAGCACTGGAACACATATTCAGCTACTGATAATGTTGGGAACTTTGTGATTAGTGGTGGATGCTGCAAAGCAGCATTTTGGAGAGACCTTGGAGACAGTTTATGAGAATGGAGCCATTTATTAAAACTGTTGTTTACTCTCCCATTAGCTTCCCCCTTGTCTTCGCTGCTGTTTTGTTTCTACCAAGTGCCTTATTAAGCTCCATCCCTTGGAACAACCAGTGCCTGTACAGGCTACCGAGGAGCTATAGCTCTGATTTCTGTGCCAGGCAGTATATGGGCAGAGGTCATCTTGCTGTATTCACTCATGGTTGAATTTAAGACAAGAAACAAAGAAATGAATGAGCTAGAAATGAAGCCTCTGGGAGGGAAAGTCCAGGCTGGGGGAGCAGCTGTTTGTGTCCATCACTGCCTTCTGGGTATGTCCTGCTTAAAAAAATATGAATTTGACTTTGCTTGCAGTGTCCTTCCAGCTAATCCTAATCAAGAGGAGCATAGTTTACCAGGGAAATGCCTAACAGACTGCTAATTAATACTTACTCCATCCCATTGATTCTGTTTTCCCAAGAGCCGCCTTGTGCCATCTGTCTAAGGGGACTGTCCGAGGTCCTGTATCCTTTCCTTAATTATTCAGGCAGGCCTGTTTTGAAGCATCTGGCCACTTGGATGCAGCTGGAGAGAAGGCCCTTGTGGGTCTGACTTTTGAACCTGTTCCTGGCCTTGCTGTAAGGAATCCAGGTTCCTCAACCTTCAGACACTGGTTTTCATTGCAAATCTTTTAGCCAAGTGTCTTAATACAGTATATCCCTCTTTGATTATTTTTCCCTTCACTCTCAATTGCTTCCTGCTGGAATACTGGCTTCCAGTTTGTACAGAGTGTATCAGACGTGTGGGAAACAAACTGGAGAACCATTTCTTGGTGGAGAGGCTATTTTTGTTTCTTTCTAGTGGCTCCTCTCAGGAATGTGGGTTGCTATAGAAATAATAGCAACATTACTTCACATAATGAAATCCCCATTTGAATGTTTGGGAACTAGTTAAAAAGTTTAGGGCAGCTAAAAGGAAATCAGTCCTTGCTTCAGATGTAACTTTGAACCTATTTCCCCCCCCCAGCCCACCCCTCACCCCCCAGTTTGGTTTTACAAAGTGAGGTTTTCCTGGAATTGCCTAGCCTGAAAGAGTACACATGAACAGTATTTGTAGGGTGGATTTTCTTTTACTTAAACTAGTTTATTTTATGACAACTAAAGTATTATGTACTTATGATAAAGTGTTATTTTCTCTTTCTTTCTTTCTTTTGTTTGCTTCCTCCATCTTCTTGTTCTTGTTATGTGCCATCACAATAAGTTATTGCCACCCTAGTAGGGTTTTCGAGGTATGTGAGATATTTAAGGAGTGGTTTTACCAGTGCTGCCCCACAATGTATTTCCATGGCCAAATAGGACTTGGAACCTGGGTCTCCTGAGTCCTTTTCTATCTGTGCACTACTCCCACATTGCCTGTGGCTTGTTCTTAACTGGAGTTGAGCATGAATCACAGTGTGGCACCGGCACAGGTGTTGTGCAGGTGCTGCACACTCCCCTCTCATGCCTTCTCTGCACGCTTGCCCGTTCCCCAGCTGAAGCATGCTTCCCACCCCATGTCTTCAGTGCAGTTGCCCACTCACTGATAACTGTGTGCACCTTCCTTCTCCAGCGGCCACCCGCTCCGACAAGGAGGCAAGGCAGGGAAGCCCGCAGTACTGCCTTTGAGTGGGCAGCTGCTGGAGGAGGCAAGTGCACGTCAGCCGGGGAATGGGTGGAGTTCACATAGGAGGCAAGAGAGGGGAGTGGGCCGCACCTGTGGAACACCTGCATGGGGGTCACACCGAACTGGGCCAAACCACCAAACCGTAGTTCATGCCCATCTCTGTTCTTAACTCTTAAGAAATTGGGTACATCAGACCAAACAGTGTTGGTTATTTTCTGAAATATTTTTTAGCCTCCCAATATTTGCTAGGTTTGGACATAAATATGCAAATATGACCTTGTATCAAATTCAGTGGATAAGCTGGTACGTGAGTTTACATGTTATGTAGCCATATTCATATAACCAAAACAACTTGTGGTTGAATACTGTTGCTGTCTGTGTACTCTGTTGCATGTATGCATTTATTTGGAATAGTCAAAGATGATAAACATCAGTTTTGGTCCAATCATGCTTTCACTAGCATATTCTCTCAATCAGCATGTTTACACCTATACAATCAGTCTATGTGCTGGCATAATGTATATATAAGAATCTGGCATACTACCTCTTTTTCAAACAAAATGTATACCTGTAATCACGCCTCCCTGTTGTTTTTCTTAGTAGATATTGTTTTAATAAAATTGGCAGTTTCTGTGTGTCATATAGCAGGCTTCCAATTCAAGGTGACTTTCAAAGGAATCTGGTTTATATATAAACCATTTAACTGTGACTTTGCTTCTGGCTACTTCTAAAATTATCTGTACTGTCTGAACTCTAGCCCAAAGGCACTAACCATGAATGCAGGTGTGAGTGTTTAAATATTTCAAAAACAGATGTGTAGGACCTTCTTGGTAAAGAATTCTATTTATTTTAGCAGTATATATCTAGTTAAATCAGAATTAAATCCTTTCTTTTGCAGTAGAAAGGGGGGGAAATAAAGGCGTGTTTTTTTCCCTTCTCTGTAGGTGACGTTGTGGATATCTATCAGCGAGAGTTCCTAGCACTTAGAGACCGCTTGCATGCTGCTGAGCAAGAGAGCCTCAAGCGGTCTAAGGAGCTGAACCTTGTCCTAGATGAAATAAAGCGAGCCATCTCGGAGAAGCAGGCCCTGCGGGATATAAACCGGACGTGGAGCAGCTTATCTGGTAAACCAGGTTTTTAGGAGGATGAGCTCACAATGTGTGGAGAAGTGTGCATGTTCACCATGGAGCATCAGATAGAAAGGCATTCTGCGTGCCTCCCAGGGCAGACTTTCGGGAGGAAGCAGGTCACTGAATGTGGCACTGAGTACATAAATATGTCTGACATTGTTATTTGCTGGGAGATAGCATGGTAGCTTTAAAGATCGCTTGGGGTATCTTACGCTCACAAGGGATGTGATGTGAATGTGGTGAAAAATACCCTTAATCCAAAGAAAGCATACAGTAACTTTCAAAGTTTGGGAAGCTTACTTTTTTGGGGAACACAAATCCCATAGCTGGTTAGGAATCCTGGTTGCTGGAGTAAAATAATAATAATAAATTTTTTAAAAAAGTTTCCAAGCTCTGGTAATCTTGAGCTAACCAGCTGCTGTTAACACAGTTTGTGAAAACCCAGGGAAACAAAATCTCACCTCTAAGCACTTAGTCGTTGGCAGACTAATTATTGATTTGCTGCTCCCCGCAGCGTTTGTCCCTTGTGAGTCCCAGATGTGGTCCTTGGCCTGTCTTGGCATCCTTTTGCTGCTTGGGAAACATTTCTCCCATTCCATGGCGTTATACTTCTTGACGACTGCTCTGCTCATTGCAATGGCTCTGGCTTCCTGTAGTCGGTTATTAAAAGGTTGCATCTCTCCTCTGCAAAAAGCCCTTTCCTGTCCCTTGCAGCTAGAGTTTGGAAAAGTCACTTTTCTGGATTACAGTTCTCAGGATCCTGGAACCAGCATTGCCAGAGGCTGAAAGATTCTGGAAATATTTTTGTTACAAAAAAAGAAAAGGCAACCTGTCAAGCTCTGCTTACAGGCCAAGCTTGGAAGCAGAGGCTTGGTGCAGGATATGACCTCTGCTGCTTTAGCATCCCCTGGTGGAGATTCATAAAAGTCTCAGAGAGGTATCATCCTGAAAATGTAGGAGTGGACATGGAGGTGGGGTTGGTGTTTCATGATTTATAAAGATTTGTAAACTACAGCCATCAGGGATAAGAGATTCTTTTTAATCCCATTTTGCAATGACGTATGAATTACACTTGGTTTTTTAAACGATGGCATTCTGAACTTTTGTTGAACACTGACTTTGGCTTTTGAACCCTCTGATCACGGGTGGGGTTATTCAGTGGCATGGCATGGATGGCATGGATTTAGAATGTCTCTCCAAGGGCAATTGGATAAAAGTGCAAATTTGATGGAAGTGCAAATGCTAGGTGTGAATTTAACTCTTTTTGTCAGAGGTTTGATCTAATTTTATTTTCCTTACCTTACAAGACTTGTGCAGGATAGGGGCTTGCTTATCTGTCTTGAGCTAAGTAATTCCTGCTAAACTTAATGGGATTAGTGGATACAAGTGAAGAAGATTGGACTGATTAACCAAAGTTAAGTGATCATCTCTGCTGGCCAGATGGTGCTAGGAAGTGAATGTTCCTCGTAAAGCTTTACAGCCTCAGGATGGTTACATATGTCTTTTCCCCTTGTCAGATGAAACAAAACTGAAACTGTGGAATATCACTAACAAGAATGTGCTGCATCTCCCCACTATCTTTCATCATTTGCCACACTTGTTGTCGAAGGAGAATAGCTTGCAGCCAGCTGTGCATGTTGGACAGGGACGTACAGGAGGTAAGCAGGCATTGGCTTTTTACTGTTCTTTAGGTCATTTCCCTGCACTTTTGGCTTTGCTCAATTTACTTGTTCACAGACCTAACTGAGGGGTGAAGACAGGCAAGAAAGTCAAGCAACTTGTTTTTGCTCTCTCTTTGCACTAGTATAAACATTTCTGATTCCTACAACCACAAGAGAGGAACATTGCTCCTGCTGGGTTGTTAAGTCACTTGGTGACTGTCTCCATCATGGAGTGGTTTATAAGCAGCCTCCAGCTGACAGTAGTGCTGTGTGAATAGACCCTAAGACTGACAGATAAAGTTTCATACAAATGCTACTTTGATAAGCTCTAGAAAATAGCTTGTTCCAGCTGAAGGCATCTCTGTACAGGAGGAGGTTGCTGCTCCTGTTTTTATTTATTTTTTTCTTCCAGTCAGAAAATGCTGGATTAAGTTTCTAGAAACAATGTGGCTTAGGTATTGCTCTGTTCCTTTTTAATTGTGGGAACTGCACCACTTGAGTGCTTATCTATCTATTACCCATGGTGTGGTACATTCAGGCAGGAAGGCCTGTACAACTTTGAGCACATGATCCTGCTCATTAAAACACCTCCACACAGGTACTGTCTCAGGAAAACTATGTTGGTACTCAGGGTTTTTTGGAAGATCTGCTTAATTCTCTACCTGACAAAATAAATGTAATACCCCCATATATAAAACATTTGTCTTGTTCATTCCCTGAACACTTGACAATTTCCTTAAGTCAAAAGCAATTGTATTGTTAGAGGGCCAGTTTTTATTATAGTTATATGGTTACCTCTGACATCCATCAGTTATTTCTCTAGGGTTATTCTCTAAATGCATGGAAAATGTGGTTGGAAACAGGTAGAAAAAGATTGTGGATCCCTTTTGAGGAGGGACGTGTAAGATGGTGAGAAAGTTAAACTAAATTTTTCCAGACTTTAAAAACACTTTTTTCCCCTCCATTACAGTATCAGTAGTCATGGGGATCCCCAGTGTCAAGCGGGAGGTACATTCCTACCTGACAGATACCCTTAATTCTCTGATCTCAGAGCTCAATCAGCAGGAGAAGGAAGACTCTGTCATTGTTGTCCTGATTGCTGAGGTAAAATAATTCTTTTCCATCTTTTAATCTAGCCTTGCTAGCTAGCTCTGTGTCCCTTTATTGTGTGTCTGACAGGGACGTGATGCAGATCCAGGAGGCTATATGTAAGTCATAAAACAGCAGGATGTATCGCTATGTGGCTGTAGGCCAGCTCCTTCTTTGGCACCCGGAGATAAGTCTAACCTCAGGCTGCTGTCCGACAAGGATCATTGGGCACATCCCACAAATGGGGCCCAGCGAGCTGTTTCCAATGTGAAACAATGCTTGGCTGCACTCAGCTGTGGAGGGTAAATATGTTAGCAGAAGTCTGTGTAGCTGTTGCCAAGCTGGCCCTTGTGTACATCCTTTTAATTTAAATTTCGCTTGACTTGTTGAACCTCTGCCCTTAAAGAATGCAAGGCAGCCATTGACCGAACTCTCTAGAAAAAGAGACTTAGTAGGACATTTGCCTTTACAATTTTCTATCAGGAATATGTGCATTTGCTACCATCCCCTATTAGGTATCCTAACAGAAAGCTCAACTAAACTGAGTCTTGTTTTGCTATGCTAATGCCTTTCATCAGAAGCTTTTTCTGAATTCTGGGTTGGAATGACCATACTGTAGCAAGTTAACATACCACGGCTACTTTTGTTTACACAATGTTTATGGGTTTTCTTGTAGCATTCCCACAGGAATTATTTGTCTCAAGACTGAAATAAATTTGTTTTCCTTTCCAACTCCAGTAGCACATTATTGCTGAGAGAACAGCAGCCCCTAATGTCTCCTTCCAGGTTCCTTTTTCTAGCATTTTTGTTCAAGATTACATTTTTGTATTTTCCCATCTCCATGCATTGGCTTCTTGTTGCAAAGAAGACACTAACACTGTACTTTATTTACTGCCTGGTACATGCTTTTCGGTCATGGAAACAAACTGTTGGAAAAGTGACATGCCCAGCAATCTTAAGGAGTTTGATGGGCAGACTTTGACAAGGCATTTTGTCCTTTAGCTTTTAACCAAATTTTGTGAGTCTTCTGAGAACTTTATAGAGGCTGTCATATTTCTGTCTAAAGAAATAGAACAAGTACGCAGGCAGTTTTACAGGAAAAGACTTAGGAGCTGAATTTTCCTTTGCCAGTTATTCTGCAAGAACACAAATGCACTCACACATCATACTCCCATCGCAGTCTTCTTAGGTACCTACCATTTTATTTTTTTCAGGCATTTTATTTTGAGAAAGGCTGCATTCTAATGTGTGCCTTTAGTTGCTGCCATGTTTTATCATCTTTATTATACTTTTGATGTATATTTTAATGTTTTGTCAGATATTTATTGTTTACTGCCCTTGGACATACTGAATGAAGAATAGTGTAGGAATGTTTAAAATAAATGAAATAAAACAAATGAAAGGTAGAGCATTAAAACTGTACTGATAACTGCGTAGAAATAGAAGAGAGGTTCAGAATTTGTGACCTTGTAAGCTAAAGGGTGCCTCAGTTCTGAAAATGTTGTTTAGGATAATCCTTTGTTCATGGTGTGTTTGAGGCAGCTGATCTGCCTGATGGACTAGTTTATGAAAATCTTTTTCATGAAAACCACTGGGTTGAAGAAACTGACAATGTGATCACATGGGCATATAGTTCAGATTTTGGACCACTTGTGTTAGCTATTTCTGGGTGATCAAAGGATCTATGGATAGTAGTGCTCCAGCCCATGACCAAATTGGACCTTTTTGCTTCAGCAGTAGGGCTACTATTTTGGAGGGCAAGGCTGGAGTGATTTAGTGATTTAGTGTTACTTTAAGGGGGATCACTCCTGGCACAGTGGCCCTTTCTGGCACGATCCAATATGCACTTTTCTCACCATCTGAGCACACCCTCAGCTATTAAAGCAGAATGATTTTTTTTTTGGTAAAACATTTCTCTCTCATAGCTTCAAAGCCATTCTTAACAAAAATATCTGAATACAAACATGTTCTTATCTTGGGAACAAAGTTGCCAAATATCAGTTTTCAGGTTGTGAGGACCATGTTGATCTTAGTAAAACAGTAGAGTACTGTATAATTTGATAGAGTTAATGACCATCTGAAATAAGGAATTTGCAGGTGATGTACAGTATATCTAGTAGGTGTTCAAAAGAGATGGGGAAAAATAAGGCAACTGGTGTAATGAGGGTAATTTAGATGTAGAATAAATTTACTGAATACTGCCTATAGCTACATGTGCTCATTCTCTTTTTCTTTTTAATTTTCCTTTGCAGACAGATCCACAATATACAACTGGAGTGGCAGAGAATATAAAAAGCCTGTAAGAACACTGCTCTTCTGTCATTTATTGCTATTACTATTTATATGAAAAAAATACAAATTTGTTTTTCTATTAATAAAATTAATGTGAAAAGTGTTGTAAAATAATTTTTCCATTTTAAATAAAGTCTATACAGTGAGTCTCCACATCAGATACCCTTTCTTTTCCTGTTATGAGTCTGCATCAGCCACAAAACCAATCTTGGTATCCCTTTATTTTCCCACTGTTTCTCTCAGGCTGTTGGCTGACTGATTATTTAGAACAGCATCATGTACTATGTGGTTTATGGTCTGACTTTATGCTGCTGGTGGGCTGTATGGCAGGTACTGCTGACTTAAGATTAGAGATGGGGGTATTCGTAGTTGTATACAAATACCAATATCCATACACAGGTGGCGATAACGGGGGTCCAGCACCATGAGGCTAGACCAGGGGTTTTAAACTCAATTTACCTGGAGGCCGCTAGAGGCAGAGTCTGGGTGAGGCTGGGCCGCATCAGATTTTCCGCCAAGCGGAGCAAGAGCCCGAGGAAGCCGCCCAGGAGTTTCCTTAGCCTACAGACAGGTGGGCTGGCTGGCAGGCTGCAGTTCTGGATGGAGGGGGCAAGAGGTGCTGTCATGGGAGAGAGCCGGCGAGCAAGGCAAGGCTTTTTTTTTTACTCTTGACAGCAGAGGATTTGTGGCCGCTTTGGGGGGCAGGCAAGGTGAGGGCCACAAACTATCATCTGGGGGGCCGCAAATGGCCCCCGGGCTGCATGTTTGAGACCCCTGGGCTAGACGGTCCACTCACCAATCTGTCACTGCTGCGGAGGCCATAATTCTTCCAGTCGCTCCACAGATCTCAATCAGCTAGCCACTCTTAGCAGGAGGTGGGAGGACAAGCCTCGCTACAAGGTTGAAGAGTGGCTCGTAGTTCGTGATCTGAAGAGCCATTGGAAGAATAACGGCGTCCGCCTCCGCAGCAGATCGGTGAGTAGACCGCCCAGCCCCATGGACGGTCTACTCACCCTCGTTATCGCCACCTGCGCGGGAATATTCGAATAAGAATATTCTCATCTTTACTTAAGATTTACCTGAGTGTGCTTGTTAGGTGTGTTCCACCTTCACTCTGTTTATAGCAGAAGAGGCAGGTGGTAATAGGCAGGACTGACCTGAAATCAAAGTACAGTGGTGCCTTGCTTAACGATTGCCTCGTTTAGCGATTAATTCGCATAACGATGTGTTTTTTAAGGAAATAATATGCACCGTATAACGATGTTTCCTATGGGCGATTTTCGCTTAGCGAAGTTTGGGACCATGCTTCGCATAACGAATGCGATTTTAGGTCCCCTGCTTCACTTAACGATGTTTCTTTTTTCAATTAAAAAGGTGTCTTAGAAGGGTCAAAAACGGTTCTAAATGCTTGGATTCGTTAGAGGACCCCCTAAGTCATGTGCAAACCTGATTTGGCTTTGATCTGACTTTTCGTTAATTTATGGTTAATTTTTTTTTCCGGCCCATAGGAACCAATGGACCTGTCAAAATCTGAAAGCTCCATGCTTTCCTATGGGGGAGAAAACAATTCGCCATAAATTAACGAAAGTTCAGATCAAAGCCAAATCAGGTTTGCACACGACTTAGGGGGTCCT
The DNA here is from genome assembly GCF_051106095.1 of Pogona vitticeps. NCBI lineage: Eukaryota > Metazoa > Chordata > Lepidosauria > Squamata > Agamidae > Pogona > Pogona vitticeps. Next base: position 96,115,539 of record NC_135784.1, read on the forward strand.
CTAACGAATCCAAGCATTTAGAACAGTTGCTGTGTCTTCATTACTTTTTTGTGAATTTTTTCTTCCCCCATAGGAAATAATGGAGCTGTCAGATTTTGACAGCTGTCAAAAGTTGGGGGGAAAAATTCACCATTAATTAACGAAAAGTCAGATCAAAGCCAAATTAACTTTTGCATTCGTTTTAGAGGGTGCAGAAGCTAATCCAAGCATTTAAAACCATTTTTGACCCTTTTATGACACACTTAATTTTGCAAAAATTGACTTCACAAAGCCATTGAAATGTATTGAGTCAGCTACAATACATTCCAATGGAGGAAACATTGTATCGTTTAACGATGTTTCCTATGGTTTTTTTCGCTTAAGGACGGCAATCCGTGCCTATTGGAACGGATTAACCGGTTCCCAATGCATTCCTATGGAAAATGGTGTTTCGCATAACGATGTTTCACATAACATTTTTTTTTGGAACCAATTAAAATCGTTATGCGAGGCACCACTGTAAGACTTTCAGTGGAGTCTTTGGGGTTTGTTTCCATTCTGGCTGTCATCAATCTTGCTTCCCTGATGCCCTTTACTACCTTTAGTTGTATTCTTTTTCTCTCTCTTCCTTCCCCTGCACCCCTGTCAGGTTTGCAGCTCTGATTTCTCCAGTGCTCCATGTTGACTTAACAGTTAATTTCTGTCTTGGAGGTGTGTGTGTGTGTGTGCTTGTATTTTGCCATGTCAGGGGTTTTTCATCAGTCTGACTTTGTTGTTTTTCTTTAAGGCTTTGGATAAGATACTCTGGTGGATTGTATTTAATTATGACCAAACCTCTAAAAGACAGTGAGCAGGAATTAGCAGCATCAGAGCCTGGAGGATAGAAGTTACAGATGATAACAGTGGTGGAAGAGTCCCTGACTTCATTACTGCCGCTGCATTCTACAGGTTGCCTATTAGCAGCAACGGCTAAGATTGAGACTTGTTGGGGGCAACACATGGGAGGTTGCCGTTACCTGCTAGCTAAAGCTCTTCCTTGTGAGTCAAACAGGTGTGTGTGTGAGAGAGAGATGGCCACTCTAAAAGCTGAAGAAAGGGCCCCTGGGTTTTCTGTGCTATAAAAGAGATCCTTACTTGTGTTTCACTGTGTGGAGCCTGGCCCTCCTTTTGTGGCTCTTGGCAAAAGCACACAGTTGTCCAAAGATAACAGGACTGACTGAGTAGTGGACTCTGATGAAACTGTTGGTCATTGTTGAAGGAAGTAGCCCTCTATCAAGTGCCGGAAATGTAATCAGCTTAGTGATTTGTTTTCTCCATCCCCAGGAAAATTGCTTGTTTCATCTCCCTTAAATTGAATGGGCAGAAGTGTATGAGAAAGGGAGACATAAGGGAGACAAATGCGATCTTTAGCTTAGATGGCTTAGAGGGAAAAGCAATTGCTCCTGTATCAAGCAAACAGCATGGGCTATAAGAAGCCCCCCCTTTCAAATACTGAAGAAAGAAGATTAATTTAAAGCAACCCAAGATTGTCAACAGGAAATGGTTTGGGGTTTGTTTGGTTTTAATGAGTCTGAATATAGATATAGAAGTTAATTTTTTGTTCCTCTGTCCTGCCACCTGATTCTGTTTATCTTCTAAACAGTTGATGAGCTGATATGCATTACTCTAGGGCAAATGATAAAACTGTCTGTATGTAAATGTTGTTAACTGGTGCCTGGTTTAGAGTGCTAGGAAAACCCCCCAGCTCTGTTTAGATTCAAATAGCCATTGATGTATTTATGTAACTGAAAAATGTCTTTTCAGTTACATAAATGCAAAGATATCTCTTGGTAAAGATCCTTTTAGCCTACCCTTCACTGAACCATATCTTTAAAATATGGTAGCTCTGACTCAGCAGGGGAAGACTATCAGAATATCAAAAGATCAGATAACCCTCCCAAAGGGCAGGGCTGGGCAAGCTTTGAGGGCCCAATTTCTCACTCTGTGGGACTCTTCTGCTGCTTCCAGTTTTTTCCCTATTTTCACATTTTGGCAAAAACACGTTCCCTTCAAAAAAAGAGAAAAAAGAGGGAGGAGCTGAAGCATGTTTAAGGGAAAACTAATTGCCCTTAAGTGATTCATGGAGCAGTACTTCTTCCTTTTTTACTGATTTTATTTTTCTCTACAGTGAAGAGACTGGGAGGTGCCCAAGGGCTGTGAAACCAATTGGGGACCACATCACTTGTGCTCTTCTATGGGGGAAGCATAAGCTATTCTCTTGAACCCCTTCCAGCTAAATATTTTGTGGATACCATGACTGGATGTGCAGATGGTCAAACAAATGTTTTATAGTCCTGTTTATGGCCTCTTCAATATTATTGCCCAGAGTCCTGTTTATGGATGTTATGTAGATACAGTAATAAGGTTTCACAGGTTTTTCATTCTTTTAAATCAGAAATAAAAGAGACCAGGAAACATCTATCAAAACATTTATGAACAGGGACTGCTGTTAACTTAAGTCCATGCACATGCATGCACACTTACACCACTAACTTCCAGATTAATGTGTCCATTCTAGACTTTTGGTTCTCAGTTAAGATCCAGTACTAGATTGCAGCCTGATCCAAAGTGTGTCACCCTAGGAGTACTAATAGTTTTGAACATATTGCATGAAGTTCAAAAGTGAATCTCCAGATGCAGGTTTGGACTGTATGTGGGTTCTAGCTTTCAACTAACAATATCAAAACCCAATGGCATCAGACTAGTTTTACAGCCTATATCAGTATGAAAGGCTTCCCTAAAGAGAAATGTCTTAAGTTTTCTTCTAAATGGCAGAAGGGAAGCAGCCAGGTGTACAGTAGCTCTTCCAGGAGTTTGAGACCAGGCCATCATTGATTCTTTGTGTAACACACGCTGAGTTTGGCTACTCTTGTATTCACTACGCTATTTCTATGTTTGACTTGTGACTCCTGTGTAATTCATATTACCTTCAATATTATGTTGTGCACTAGGTAGTCAGGAGAAGGAAAACTCCGATTTCAAACCTCCACTGCCTTGTGGCTATATCCACTCATGGAAAAGGCTTCAGGAGTTAACCTCGAGGCAAAATCCAGAGCTGGAGTCCCGAAGGCAGCATGTGTCGTTCTGCCAACTCCTGCAACATTGCTGGAACCAGTTGTATTGGCTCTTGCCTTTCCATTGGACCTTTTCAGCAATGTGGAGAGGGGGCATCTGCTGCTTGGGTAACAGCCTATCCTCCATATTACCTTACCCGGGCTTCATGCTCTGGAGAGGACACTCCTCGATTCAGAGCATGTTACCATAGTCTCTTGAGACTGAAGGATGCCTATGCTATGTAATCAGCATCAGGCAGTAGATATCTTATATTGGCATTTGCATTCCATATATATATATAGGTATATAGATTGTATATGCATCTTTCTTTCCTCGCCTTTCTCTGGCTTCTTTTGAACCCTGCTCAAAACCTCCTGACCTTTGTGCCAACTACATTTACACCCATCATGTTACATTCTTGCATATCAAAGCATACTTGGATTCAATAGCCCTCAATAGCCCCAGTGGCCTTCTAGCTGGAATTACAGGAAGAGATAACGCCCCAGGAAAAGGACATTTAGGGTTCGTTTCTCACAACAAATGGGGTTTCGATTTCATCAACATAGTTGTTTGGAAGACCATTTGAGAGATAAATGGGTACAAGTGGTATGCGTAGGGAGGTAGATAAACCATCTGCATTTTGACACCACCAGAAAAATTGCCTTCCTTGAAGGCCATATAGTGGGGCCCAGGAAGACTCAGAGAATGTTACATAAACATACCAAAGGAGATAAGGAGAACATAGGAACATTCAAGCAGACACATAGACTCTTTTGGGGTATATCATGACCCTTAGGTCAAGGGGACACAGGGGCACTATAGGGATACCCAACTATGACCGATGGGTCAGGCTTACGGAACTTCTTTGACCAATGGACAGGAGGATCCAAATTTGCAGGTTCAAGGCACCATTCAGAACACTTTCTTTATGGCTCTTTGTGTTGGCCTTTAATCGGGGCTCTTCTCTGCTTTTAAGATGAAGGGCCCTAGCTGTGTTTATCAATAAATTGGCTTTATCAGCAGCTGGTTGTCGTGCATCTTCGTCTGTTGTCTTCGCCGGAGTTCTGCCCCCTAATTCTGGGGTTAACAAGTTGATTCCATAGAGTTGGAGCAACTGCGGAGAAGTCTGCAAGCATTCCTTGTTATGTGAATTTGGTTGAGATCTGACCTTACCCGCCTTCTGCTTTTCCTGTGCATTTTCTAGAGCTGTTTGATGAATGAGCTGCTGGGTTTATGCTGGTATAATATAAATTAGAAAATATATTCCATGCCATCTAACAGCCTTGCCACTACTCTGGACAGTTAAAATCCCAACAAACCCACAAATATAAAATAAATAAATGTATAATATATATATTAAAATGCCTAATTAGAAGGTAGAGTGCTCTTAGATTTGGCTGCCTTTTATCATGGTCAGGGCATTGTTGTACAATCTGCAAAAGAGTACTTAAAATGGTTGCTGTGGGTTTTTCAGGCTCTTTGGCCATGTTCTGAAGGTTGTTCTTCCTAATGTTTAAATATTTAAAATAATATTGAGCAACACTGGCAAGTCAGGAGGCCCTAGTGGGGCAGAAAAATCAGCTTCCAACTGCCCTGGTATTTTTGAGAAAGGGAAGGGCTTTTTTTTAAAAAAAACTCTCCCAAATGGCAACAGATACCCCTGCTGATGTTCTTTTGCTTAGAACAGGACCTAAAAGTGCAGCAATTCGTGTAGAGGCTTTTGTCCAGAGCTTTTTACTGTTGCTTTTCCCTGTGGTGTGCCATGATTTCTAGGCTTAATCACCAGTGTTAGATTGCTTTCTCCTCTTTGCAGAAAGTGACAATGATTCCCTTGCCTTGTTTCCTCTCTTTCTCTCTCAGATTCCCCAATGAAATACATTCTGGTCTTCTAGAAGTTATTTCCCCTTCCCCACATTTCTACCCTGACTTCTCCCGCCTTCGAGAATCTTTTGGTGATCCCAAGGAAAGAGTAAGGTAATTCCTGGTGACTTGATCTAAACTGGTAGAATCTATTAGAAAGGATATCTTATTCTCCCACTCACTTCACACAACTCTTATGTGTAAACTTGGAAAGAAAGAAAAATAGAAGGCATGAGTGGAGAGCAAGAACTGCTTGAATTGCCTGTGCATATGCTTCATTCTGAAACACTTGTGCCCAAGGAAGTCATTCAATTTTTGTTGAACTCTTTGCTTGTTCAGTGTCTGCAATGACTTCAAGGGAATATTCGTGCAATTAGCATTTTCAGAAACAAGTATTTCTTGTTAAGTAACTGGTAGCTGCAAGGTGGGTTGGAATAGAGATTAGAGTAATGGAGGAATGTTATCATTTTGTCCACACAGCCATCCTGATTCAGGTTTTGCAAGAACACACCTGCTTGGTTGTATTGGAAGCAAAGCTACCATTAGAACCAGTTGGAATGTCTTTTTAAAATATAAATAGCAGCAAAAAGTCAGGGCTGTGTTGAAGGGGAAGGTTAAATCTAGTCTGTATATGCATTGCAAATACATCCAAATAGGCACACTGTATTTCTTTATTTCCCAATTGGCAACAGACATGCAATACACAAATGTAAATACACACCCTGTGGCTCCAGTATGGATCAGGGCACTGCAGATGAAATTTTACATTTTTAAATATGCTCTGAAAAATCATTGAATCCAACTTGTTAGCCATGCATATACTATAGATCGACAATTCCTTAACACCCCCAGATATATGTGAAGATTCTCAGTTATCGAGGTGACGTTATTTGGAAGCTGAGTCGTGGCAATTGGACTTCTTTCTTATTATGTTGTAATGTTTCACTACTCATCCAGGTAGCTTCTTCAGTCTGAGGAGAGTTGGTAGGAGACCTCTGATATATCTTCCACCTTGGTTTCACTCCCCCATGGTCTGAATAGGCTCCTTAGATGGACAAGGGGGGGGGGAGTTGAGTGAAAATCCCACTTCTGCAGTCCTTCTCCACCTATTGTCATGGGTCGTTAACATCCCTTAACAATGGTCTTTCTGGTGGGTGTAGTCCTGATCTTTCTGGGGATGGATGAAAGGGCAGCATGATAAATAGGAGACAGATTGTGTCTAAGGCCTCCATCCATGTTGAGTTAGGGGTTTTCTGTATGCACATGTATGGCCTCCCTGACCCCTCTCTCAAATCACCTATCTTCTCTTAGACACGAGTCGGATTTTCATTCCCCCCCCCCCCGGCCTTTGTCCATCTAAGGAGTCCCCAGCCTATTCAGACCAGGGAAAACTGAAACCAACTTGGAGGATATATCAGGAGTCTCCTACCAACTATCCTTGGGCTGAAGAAGCTACTTGAATTAGTAGAGAAATGTTTCAGTCTAATAAAAAAAGAAGTCCAGTTGCCATGACTCAGCTTCCATTTAACACCCTAGAATTACATTATTTCTGGATTCTGTATGTTCTCTGGAATTTGTACTGTTACTCTGAAGAGAGTACCTTTGGCCTGTCAACAAAGTAACAGCTTTCTCTTTCCTTTGCCACTATAGATGGAGGACTAAACAAAATCTAGATTACTGCTTTTTAATGATGTATGCACAATCCAAAGGCATTTATTATGTTCAGGTAAGCTTAACATCTGCTGAAGTGTATGTGATATAACCCATTGCTCTAGGCAAGGAACCTTGGATTTGCATCCATGGGATGGAAACATGATGGAAAGAAAATCTAGAAAGTGTGGGGGGGAGGTTAGAAGGACAAAAATGGGCATGTGGTTTAGATAGGAACATAAGGTTCCTTATTTTGGATCCAGTTGTTCAGTGAAGGAAGTCTGATCATTTTGACTGTCTTGCCCCTTTCCTTCTCATGACGTTCCATCTTCGCTTGACAATGTGACATCTGTTTAGATTTAGATAGGGAAATTGTTGTTTTAAACCAAGGTGGTATACGAGACATTTTAATTAGAAACCAAGCCCATCAGCTTTGGCACTGTGTGGTCTTTACTTCGCAAGAAAATTTGGATTTAGGAATTGCTGATGGTGCAATACTGTATTGCGCGGTACCATGGCCTGTGATAACATGACCTATTTCTAGTAGCTGACTAGGGCCTTGGGAAAAATGTCCTGTTTGACTACACCGTTTTGGTATGTTGCACGGCTTGTTTCTTTCCTGTATTTATTGAATGAAATGCAAGAAAGGCTGGCTTTTTTTTTTTTCCTCAGTAAGATTTTCCCCTGGCCAGATGTTTCTTACCCATCTTCCCTTGTTGGAATGCTTTGTAGCAAAGAGTTTTTCTTCAGCGGTGTACATATTCTTTCCTGAGCACTGACATCTCCTTCTGTTGTGCAGCTGGAAGATGATATCATAGCCAAACCAAACTATCTCAGTACAATGAAGAATTTTGCTCTGCAACAACCATCTGAAGAATGGATGATCTTGGAGTTCTCGCAGCTTGGGTTTATTGGTAAGATCCCTTTCATGTATTCCTCCCTGCTCCCATTTAAATGCATTTTGCTTAAACCTATGCTGAATGTACTGCAGATCCTGAAGTATGATAATGGGCATTTCTGTTCCAGCATTCTGGAACAAGAAAGTATTGTCATAATTTTCAGTTGCACAACTTTGGTGCACAAAATTGCCTTCTTCCACTCTCTGGGGACAGTTCAAAATACTGACAACATACAGCAATGGCAGGCATCTCTAATTTCCCTTTATTTTTTATGTGACATAAATGTTTTATTGATGTGGCTTGTTAAACAGGCCAAGCATCCAAAGAAGCTCTTGTTACAAGCAGGGAGGAGCAGGTGTTTCATATACAAAGTTGTCTGTGGCATTAGAAGGAAAAAGAAGTGTTAATCTACTATGATTCTCCAGTGGCAATGGATAAATCAGAGGGTAGCTCTTTCTGTCACTTGCAGGGGACTGACAACGTATTAGATTGGAACTGGGAGAACTCAGGACAACGGAGTGTAGTACCAAAACAACACACACTTGAGCAGCATTGCCTTCTCCTGAAAAATGGTGGGCGGGACTGGCTTTAAAGAGAGCCCAGCTGGTGTGACCGCTTTCAGAGCAGCACTCCATTTAAGTTGCCTTGTCTAGTTGAGCGCATACAGAAGAGTCACAACAATGTGTTGAGTGTTAGCAATGTGCTATTGTTGAATGGATGCAAATTCCCTTTTTATCAATGGATTTAAATGCATTTTTTAAAAAAGGACAGTCTTAGAAAATGTTTAGGGCAAGGAAGAGATGAGCTCTCCCCCACCCCACACTTTAATCCAATAAATAATTTTCACTCTTCAATGTTGGGTCATGTCAGCGTTGTGACTGTGCTTAACTCTTGTTCTTCTCCATCCAAATATGCTTTCAGGGAAGATGTTCAAGTCACTGGATCTTAGTCTGATTGTGGAATTCATACTCATGTTCTATAAGGACAAACCCATTGATTGGCTCCTTGATCATATCCTTTGGGTAAAAGTCTGCAACCCAGAAAAAGATGCAGTAAGTCACCCCACGTTAGACAAAAAAAAAAATGGTCTCATTATGTTCTTTTAAGTAGAATTGGCTCCCTCACTGCTGTAATATTGTTATAAAAATAATGTGGATTCTACTACACATGCCTAAGTGGCCCATGTTTAAAATGTGTCTTTCTGTAGCTTTTTGTTGTTCCATGTATTTAATTTAAAATACATTTTATTCAAACAGTATAGATTCCCTTGCAAAAATGCTATGGACTGCCTGAACTCTGGGCATTAGGTAGAGGATGTATAGTACAATGAAGACTGGAAGATACCACTAATCATGGACTCCTTCCTTCTATGAGAGATAATGTCATAATGGACTCATGACACTGGCAGGTGTTGTTTTGCATTGTTTCTAGGCCAGATGTTCTGAAAGAAAACATGTAGTATTCTGACAGACAGAAGGGAGGTGGGGGGCAACCGAATCATACTTTTTCAGAAGTGTGTTTACTATCCAGCTGGAGAATTTGCTGCCACCTATCTGTTTAGCTCAGGGGTAGTCAATAGCAAAGCATTTGTGGGCTACATGGCTCTTCATTTGAGGGCTTTCCCCTTCTTTTAGTGATCAGAGTGATCTGTCCCAGGGGCATAATGGATGTCTTGGTGGGCTTTCCACAGTCCATGGAGTGCCCAGTTCCAATCCCTAATTTAGCTGGCATCACCCAATCTACAGCTGCAGCATTTTGTCTTTTCTGGCAAAAATACCAGGTCCATTCCTCCCTGAGCAAAATGTGCTTAGAATAGGGCAGCAGTTTCCACAGCAGTCAAGGTATTATATATGTCTATATCTATGGCTTGTTGTATATATTGCAATATATATATTTTGCAATATATATATATATTGCAGAAGTGGTACATGCAGTGGCAGTGGTAGTGGTGGTCATTGTGCTGCTGTTGTAGATGGCTAACTACCATTTGAATGGATGGGCAGTGAGTCTCTCTGGATCTCGAGTGCAAGAGGTGGGTTGAGGGCAAGTAAATGCTGGAAGGGCTCTGCAGTTGCAGCCTTCTAGGTTGGCCGCTAAGGGAAAAGAGAGCCTGCTCTCTACTTCCCAAGGCCTATCCAAACAGACTTGGTCCTAAACACCTCATTTTCTCACTAGGGAGAAGAGTGTGTTTTGGCCATCATGAGGTGTCAGCTGTGCTGCTGAGCCTGCTGCCATCTCTGTGTTAACTGCAGAGGGCTACTGGAGTCTCATGGGCTTGGTGGTAATGGAGGCTTGCATATGATTTATGGGAGTTGAAGTCCAAGAACATCTGGAGGCCCAAGGTTGGGGACCACTGTCCTAGAGAACAAAAGGCAGACATCCTAGGCCAGACTTGCATTGTGGTCTGCTCTGTGCCGGCATGGGGGGGGGGGCTATTGCTAGCTCTGTTTGTCATTTATAGAGCCTTAAACAAGTACAGTGTTTCAGTGTCACTGTATATCCAGGCTCTGTTTTCTTTTCTGCCCCAATTTGTTTTTCCCCCCTATATTGAGGCATTCCAGGGACTCCCAAGAGCATCGAAACTGTTGTCTGTTCAAAAATGTAGCCTACTTCCAGCATGGATTTCTGCCTCCCTCTCCCACTGTTTGCTTGACTAACTATCTTTTTGTGTACCAGATGTCTGTCTTGTAAATCCTGCTGGGTAAAATAAAATTGGCAAGGTGTAGGATTTGTCTCCTTGACTGAAAATTTGCCTAACCTGAAATTTCATGAGGAATGTTTTGCCTGATTTGGATGTTTGTTGTTCCCTTTGTCTGAGAACTCTTTGAATGCACTTACTGTAGCTGCTTTCATTAGCGGCATCTCTAACAGCAGCAACAGGATAAAAAAAAGATGGGGTAGGAGATAGCAGAACCACCCTTGAGTGCAATGGTCTCCTTTGTTACATGCAAGAAAGAGCTCCTTGCTAGCTGAGTTCAAGAGTTCTCCAGTGAGTGAGCCAGTTTGTTTGGTTTTTATTTTTGTTTTAATTTTCTAAAGCAAAGGGAGCTGGATTAGGGGATTAATTTAGAGCTTGACTTCAGGGAATGGGCCTGCAATGCGTCCCGTCTCTAGCGCTGCAGGTTGTAGTACAAATGTGTTTGCATTGCAGCCTGTGCCTGTGTGATCTGGCTGTTACGTAGGAAGCAGACAGCTCTGTTGGGAGTGGAACTGCAAAGAACTCCTAATCAGAAAATGTCTCCACCACCACCACCACCCCAATTTAGAAGGCATTGGAAGAGGAAGATGTGAGCACCGTTTGTGTTTGTTAGCAGGGAGGATTTTCTAGTGGTAGAGAACTCTGGGTAACTGTTCACTTCACATGAGTCATCTCTCAAGTGTGAAAAAGTTGAAAAGAACGCTCAGTTGTGACAGGGAGGGTTTCTGTGTTAAATGGAAATAAGATGAAATGTACTAGGGGGAAGGCTGTTTTTTAAAAAAGTGACATGCTACATAAACGGTGGCCTTGTCGTCAGTAATAAAAGTTGCTTTTCTAATACCAACATCTGTATTAGTCGCTCTTGAAATCAAATTTTTAGATACAAGTATAGACTCCTGCCAACCTAGCCGTCTGAAAGCATGTAAAAATGCAAGTAGATAAATAGGTACCACCACGGTGGGAAGATAATGGCGTTCCGTGTCTAGTCGCGCTGGCCACATGACCACAGAAGTTTGTCTATGGACAAAACGCTGGCTCTATGGCTTGGAAATGGGGATGAGCACCGCCCCCTAGAGTCGGACACGACTGGACTAATTGTCAAGGGGACCCTTTACCTTTACCTATATAATCTAGTTTAAAGTAACTTTTATGAACTGAAGAATAAAAAGTCAATTTCTTTTCATCTCCTTTCTTCACTCTCCAAACATCTCTCAAATCAGTTCTCCTTATCATTCTGTTCAGAACCGTAACATTATTATTTTTCTAAGCTTTAATAGGGCTTTATTTATTTATTTTTATCCATAGTAAAATCCCCTGCCATTATTACAAACCCCTTATCTCTTCCAATTCTTTAAACACTTCCTTAAAAAACTAACTTGATTTACATTCTGAGAGTAAATATCAAAGTATATACTTCTCCCCATTACTCTTTGTACCATCTATCTTCATTATCTTTTTTCAGTTTATTCACTTTTAAATCATATTTCTTAAAAATAATGGGTGCAACCCCTCTTGTCCTTTTATTTCCACAAGCTTTTTCATAAATATTAAACCAACTTAATTTAGGTTCATTTATGCCTTCTTTTGTTTGGCAAGCCCCTTGTAAAACTACTGCACCTGCTTTATCCTTATTTAACAACACCTCTATTCTTTTCTTCCTTATAACTCTCCCAAAGACTTTTACAGATACATTTGATATTCTTAATATTTTAATCATATTTATCTACCACCATTTCTCCCTTCTGTCTTTTATATTGTGAAAATCCCTCTAAATACCCATAACATCACAAACAACACCCCATCCCTAAACAAATGAATCAACCTCTTCCAAACACACCACTCCAATACATATTTATTTCTTCCCCTTTAATCCACTAGGATTTCAATACCCTATTGTTTGATCACAAACTCTTGTAGGAAGAGGAGGAACCACCCACTTTCCCCAGGCTAGCAGCTCCCCACAGCCACCCAATCTTCCACCATTATTTCCTATTCCCTTACTTCACTTGTTTTCTATCCCCTATATATATTCAAATAATAACCCCATTTTATCTAAACTTCTTATTTTATCCCCTTCTGCCCCACCCTGTTTAAGTGGTATCTTCATCTTATCTAAACTTTATTATAATCTATTAGTCGGACTTCCCATCTCTATAAATTCTAGCTACTAACAGCTGAATATGTACTTAATAAGTTTCTTAAGATAATCTATTATAATAACTTTCTAAATCCCATATATTTTCTTATCCTCTTATTTGATTAGAAAGTTTTATGTACAAAAAGCCAAACCTGGACCCAAGGCCGGTGGCTAACTATCGACCAATAGTGAACCTCCCTTATTTGGGCAAAGTGTTGGAGCGGGTTGTGGCTGGGCAACTCCAGGCGCTGCTGGATGAAACGGATTTTCTGGATCCATTTCAATCGGGTTTCAGGCCGGGTTTTGGTGCAGAGACTGCCTTGGTCACCCTGTATGATGACCTTTGCCGGGAGAGAGACAGGGGGAGTGTGACCCTGTTGATACTCCTGGACCTCTCAGCAGCTTTCGACACCATCGACCATGGTGTCCTTCTGGATAGGCTGGCTGGGTTGGGAGTTGGGGGCACTGTTTTACGGTGGTTCCACTCCTTTCTGGCTGACCGTGTCCAGAGGGTGGTGCTGGGGGACAGTTGTTCTGCCCCATGGCATTCATGTCATGGGGTTCCTCAGGGCTCGATACTGTCCCCCATGCTGTTTAACATCTACATGAAACCGCTGGGAGAGGTCATCAGGAGGCCCGAGCTGAGGAGTCAGCAATATGCTGACGACACTCAGCTCTACCTCTCGCTTTCCACCAATCCAGGTGAGGCGGTTTCTGTGCTGAACTCGTGTCTGGACCTGATAATGGACTGGATGAGGGTCAATAAATTGAAACTCAATCCAGACAAGACGGAAGTGCTGTTAGTGGGTGCTTCGCCAGACAGGCTGGAGGGCCATCTCCTTGCTCTGAATGGGGTTACACTCCCCCTAAGGGACAGGGTCCGCAGCTTGGGGGTGCTCCTGGACCCCTGTCTAACACTGGAAGCCCACGTGGACTCAGTGGCCAGGGGTGCCTTCCTCCAGCTGCAGAAACTATACCAGCTACAGCCTACCTGGACGAGGGGAGTCTCATGACAGTTACACATGCACTGGTAACATCCCGTATAGATTACTGCAATGCACTTTACGTGGGGCTGCCTTTGAAGACGGTCCGGCGACTGCAACTGGTCCAGAATTGAGCGGCACGGCTGGTGAGTGGTGTGGCCGCCAGGGAACATATCAAGCCGATTCTGTATAAGTTACATTGGTTACCAGTTGCTGCCCAGGCCCAATTCAAAGTGCTTGTTTTGACATATAAAGCCCTAAATGGCTTGGGCCCTGGATACCTGAAGGACCGCCTCCTTTCATATGAGCCTACCCAGCAGTTAAGATCTAGCCAGGGGGCCCTTTTGAAAGAACCGTCCCTCAAGGAGGTAAGAGGGACGGCTTCTAGACAAAGGGCCTTTTTGGCAGCTGCCCCCAGACCAAGGAATGCCATCCCAACTGAGATTCGTCTGGCGCCGACACTGATGACATTTCGGCGCCAGGTCAAAACCTTCCTGTTCCAGAAGGCTTTTAACTGAAATAGTATTAGCTGTGGGTCCGATGGCAATTTTATATATATTTTAATTGTATTTTAATTGTTACATATCTTTATTGTATTTTAAATGCTGTAAGCCGCCCAGAGACCTTTGGGTAGTGTGGGCGGCATATAAATTAAATAAATAATAAATAAATAAATAAATAAAATGACTTCCCCTTTATAGCTTCTTAATTTATTGACAGGTTTAAGACTCAAATACATCTCCCCCTGGGTTGATAGACCAATCCAACAATCTTTTGACAATAGCTCCTTCTTGATCCTCTTGAATTTTTCCCTCTGAAGTAATAGACTAATCTTGCTTCTGCTTATCCATTTTGGCACTCTCTTGTTGATTATCCATCAAACCCCACTCATGAAGCAAATTTAAATTGTGATCCAATGATGTAATCCTGTAGTATTTTCCAGCATATAAAATTCTCAAGTATATTGGGTACCCCAAAATGTATCTAATTTAGTCTTTGGGAGGATGATGGTGACCAGTCATATTGTGTCACAGTGACTCCATTTGATAATAAAGATCCTGGTACACCTTGATCAGTGCATCTCTATACAGCTGTCCAAACGATTTTTTTCCTTCTATAAATTTGCAAACCTAACAATAGGAGTCCTCTGACACTGACACTGCTTGAGTTCCCTTCAGTGCAATCTCTACAAGTCTTGAACCAAACCCAAATTTGATGTCACTGTCTTGATACATTACAATATCATATCTGTAAGATTTATTCCATCTTCAGCACCACCTTCTGGGAACCCATGCAATTTCACATTTTCCTTCCATCCTCTATCTTCCAAATCAAACAATTTATTAAAATCAGTTTCAGTAAACTTGACTTTATACCAGTATAATTTTACAGTATTGACTTTAACCATGTTATCAGTTTCTTTCAGTTTTGAGCCTAGTGTTTTCATTTGATCTATAATGTCTGATATTGTTTTATTTAATAATATTTTAATTTCTGTTACTGTCTTCTGGTGCATTTATCTCATTTGTGTTTTATTTATTTATTTTTTTTTATTTACTTATTTATTTATTTATTTATTTAAATGCCACCCATCTAGACATAGTCTACTCCCAGTAGAGCAAACAACCAGCAGTGTATAATAAAGTTAAGTGTGTACAACCCTGCCTGCAGCTCAGAAACCTGTGTCTATTTGTGGGCTTTTTTTTTAATACTTAGCTTTTTTCTGCTGAGAAAAGTCCTTGTTCATCTACTTCTCTTTCTTAAAGTTGAGTACAACAACCTACAGAAAATGAACTCTGAAGAAGATATTTGTGGGTGATCTTTTTACTATACAACCTTTCAACCAGGCTGTGGGAATAAGCTCACTATGGATGGATGGTACCAGAACTGAGCTATACCATGGAGCCCAATTCATGTCAATCATTCTGAACATCTAAAATGTTTAATAAGTTCAGTTGTGAGTCTGGGCGGTTGTTATGTTGGAACAGAACAATTTTATGAATTTAGGTATAGATGAAAACAGATGTAAGCACATTTGTGGGAAGTGTTTTGAAAACACTTGCTGCGTTCCGAGTTTTGTTTTTCAGGGCAATTGGTAGGTTTAAATATCAAATATTTACACCAGAACCCTTTAAATCAATTCTGCTCACGTAAGTCCATTGCACATGTGGTCTGATGCTCTCTGTCTGTATACCTTGTGCTTTCTGTGTTTCAGCAGGCTGAATGGCAAGCTGGAGAGAATGTGGA
Source organism: Pogona vitticeps (assembly GCF_051106095.1). Classification (NCBI taxonomy): domain Eukaryota; kingdom Metazoa; phylum Chordata; class Lepidosauria; order Squamata; family Agamidae; genus Pogona; species Pogona vitticeps. The sequence continues at coordinate 96,131,085 of NC_135784.1, forward strand.
GTGCTATGACACCAAGGCATTAGGCTCTGCCATCTTAAACAGGACACTGGGCTTAAGATGAAGGGCGTAACAGTTGAGCGTGGGTTGAATGCATGGGCATTCTTTGTTCAGAAAATAAATACCTCAAAATGCTGCCAGTATAGGTTGAAACCACCTGCTTGATGGAACATTGAATAGTTGTTGGGCACACCCAGGTGAAAGGAATTAACTGACATTTGCTCTTCCAAGGGGGAAGGTGAAACCCTGAGTTCCTGTTGTGCTTTTTCTTGTTTCAGAAACATTGTGACAGACAGAAGGCCAACCTCAGGATCCGCTTCAAACCCTCACTCTTCCAACATGTAGGAACTCACTCCTCCCTGGCTGGTAAAATACAAAAGCTAAAAGTGAGTAGGCAATGTTGTAGTGCTGGTTATGCAAAAAATTGATACCCCAAACAAACAAGCAGGAGCAGCAGTTTTGCCCTGACCTTTATATATTTGCTTGTTAGAGTTCCTCATGAGTGCATATTCCCAAGTGCTTTCTCTAATTCTCGCTGCATCTTCCATCTGTTCTTCTGACAGGTGGAATAATAAATCTGTCTGCCAGAAGTGAATGGAAACCAGTGTTAGGTAACCATCACCTTGTTTGTAACATAGACTTGCTGGAGGTTTTCTTATTAAGGCAGCCAAGCTTGGGGTCGTGGGAATGTGGCTCCCCAAGATTATTTTTGCAGCCTCCCAGACTCTTCCGTCGACCAGCCCAGTATTTCCCCCCTTTCTGGAAAAATTGTTTCCCCTTTTAATTTGGCTTAATCTTTTAAAATAGGCAAGAACCCCTCTCTGTTTTCAAACCAGAAGCAGCTACTTCTAGTTTACTTTCTGTTGTTATTCTTTTTTACAGTCTCTGAAGCAGAAAACTGACCCTCCCCCACCCCCCACCCCCCGGTCCTGCCATAATTGTACACACTTGCCATTGAGTGTGACAAAATGGTGCAGCATACCTCCACTCTCTAACAGGAGTGCTCTTTCCAAGAAGTCTCATAGTGATGTTTGGGGCTTGCAAGGGTTAGGCAGATTTCAGGAGAGAGACAAGTCCATTTGTGGGGGAAAGGCTGGGAAGGGTGTGGGTTTATGGGTGGCCAAAAAGGTGTGAATGTGCTTGTTGTTATTCTGTTTTCAGACTGGTAGTAAAACTGCCTGGGAACACAAAACACAGCTCCTCAGATATCCATGAATAAGGCTGTCACGAGGGCAGGAAAGCTGGGGCATTGCTCCAGGTCATTAGAGGGAACCAAAATCTATAAGTGAATCTACAGATGAGGGTTAGGAAATTAAACTGCAACACTCCCGGTATTATTCACTTCCCTGCCCCTTTTTTTATTTGGAAAACATAATCTTCCTCTTTCTTTTTTGGGGGACACACCACATTCTCCTTTTTTTCAGGGTGTGTGTGTGTTACACTCATGCCTCAGAGCAGTGTAGGTGGGAGACAGTGCCATTTATCCCAGGTGCCAACATGGCTAGTTATGGCTTTGTTGATGGAGAAAGGCAGGGTATTAGCTTAGCAAACAAAAACTGATAGGAAAGGGAGAAGTAAAAGGTATGGAAATTGTACTGTCTGACTATTTGTGGTCTTGCTGTCCTCAACACATAGAAGCTGAATTTTTATGCTGTATCTCACTATGCTGTGTTGGATGTAAAGTGCAGTTGGGCATTTGAATGTATGCAGCCATATAGGTGAGGCAAACAGGTGGTTTCAAATGCAGGTGTGTTCCCTGGAGAGGGAGGTCAGCTGTGTTGTTCTGTTGAGAGGGAGCAGATGCTTCATTGACAGAAAATGGAACAAAGTGTAAATGGTTTGGATGGAAAATGGAGGCATCAGGTCAGAAGACAAAGGAATTCAAGCATGGGAGGATCAACTTTGATTAAGAGTAGCTAGGATGCATTCACCAGCTATGTTTTGCAGCATTTTAAAAAGCCTTAGAACAGCAGTGTATAAGGCTGTCCAGAGGACAGTGGCTCATTGTAGATACTTTATGGTAAGTCTTTGTCCTCAATACCCATTTGAAATCGTTACTATGGGACATTTTTATTTCCACAAGCACTCAGAGCTCTAAAGCTATCATTTAAAAAAAAAAGCCTGCAGACAAATATTTGCTCACTTGAGTAGCTGCTCAGCTACCTGACCTGTCTGCCTGTTTTCCTATTTCTGTCATTTTTTTTTTCTTTCAAGTGATTTGGTACAGCAACCTCAGGAGCTCCAGGAATTTTCATTTTATTTTAGATTTTATCACCCTATTTCCTAAAGGCAGAAAGAAGTTAGCATTCATTAAAGACACACATACACACACACACAGAGAAACAAACATTATTTTAACTTTTAATCTTAAATTGAAATTATCTTTTTCTCTTCAGCTCTGACAAGTAGATGCTAGCCCCCAAAACAAAATATTTATATAAATGCAGGAGCAGGTGATACCATTATTAGATCACAACAAAAAAAATCAAGCAAAGAGAGACAGCTAGCTTTCAATTATATATATATATTTTCCGTCAGAGAACTGGGATTTATAGATAGATAGATAGATAGATAGAGAGAGAGAGAGAGAGAGAGAGAGAGAAACAGATGAATGATATATATGTGAGGACGAAATTGTGACAATACTAGCTCAAATATAAAGTTATTAGGATGTGAACCTGTCTTCTTGCTATGTTTCTACCAAGGGGTGGGCAACTTTGGTGGAAATAAGGGCAATTTTGCAATTTGCTGGCAGCTCACAGGCCTCACTTTCAAGGGGGTGGAGCTACAAAGTCCAATTTTGCACATTTTGTCATACTTGTAGTTGGCATAATAAAATTTTAAACCAGAAGACTCAAAGCCAAAGTGAAAGTTTTGTATCTGAGAGACAGACTGGCAGCTGATAATTGCAGTGGAAGCATGAGAAAGGGAGAAAATGAGGAGAGGATGGCTAGGGAGAGGAAGTGTGTGAGTCCCTTGACTGAAATCACTACAAGAGTTCAGAAAGGGATCACTTACATAAAATGGGAATAGATTGCACATTTGAATAACATGGTCTGAATTGCTGTGCTTTTCTCTTGCATGTTGAGGACAAAGATTTCGGAAAACAAGCTCTTAGAAAAGAACATGTCAATCCTCCTGCAGAAGTGAGCACCAGCCTGAAAACGTACCAGCATTTCTCCTTGGAAAAAGCATATCTAAGAGAAGATTTCTTCTGGGCATTTACCCCCACAGCGGGTGACTTCATACGCTTTCGCTTCTTTAAGCCCCTCCGCATTGAACGGTGAGTCTGTGCAGCTTTGTGGAGGCAAACAACAGGAAGGATAAGTGTGACATTTAAAAGTCACTTATTCCCTCTCCTCTGTGCTAGAATGGAGTTCATCCGAAAGGCAAGTTGTATCTCATTCACTTGTTGCCCTGCTTGTCCCACTTAGGATTTTTTTAGTTTTCATTTCTATCAGAGCCTGGCAGAGAGCAAACTAGAGCAGAGAAAAAAAAAATAATTGGCTTCCTCCAAGTTATACTCCTGAGTCTCGCACCTGAGTCTCACTGGTGCCCAAGACATGACCCCCATCTTGTTTTTTCTTAGGCTTGTTTCCATCATGAATTCTATTGTGTCTCTCAGTTCCGAGAGTCATGTAGTGATTAGAACGCAGGGGCTGTATGGATCATCAGCCAGTGTGCATTTCCTCCATCTATGGCAGGCGTGGGCAAAGCACAGCCTGGGGGCTGCCTATAGCTCCCAAGACTGTTTTGATAACACAAAACAAAGCAAATCCCCGACCATTGCACACAGAATTCCCAAGAAAAATGCATGTTCCTGCTGCTTGAAGTTTCCAGGAGTTGTGATTCACCTTTTAAATACATGACACAAATATTTTTTGTAAGGCACTTGTTTTTGAATATGGAAAGTATGGTTGGTTGTTTAGGCACTATTGAGAGGGATCTTCCATGTGGCCCCTGGAGGATGCTAGAACCTTGAGTGAGTTTCTCTACTTGGATTTCATTAAAAGATGGTGGTTGTTTTTGTTTGTTTTTTAACGAGCAGCTAGTGTAGCTGGAAGGCAGACTGAGCCATACCTTTTGTGACCCCTGGAACAACTTAAGGAGGCCTAAGGAGCCCCTGTAAAGTTTCCTGCCCACTCTTTGCCCCTTGAATGCCCCTGAAAGCTTGTAGATGTCACCATGCTGCTTCGGAAAAGATGGTTTGAGAGTCCCCTGTAAACATAGGGCTATAGGGGAATATTATTATTTATTTTTTTAAAAATATTTTTACCCCGCTTTTCTCCTTTAAAAGGACCCAAAGTGGCTTGCATCATTAAAAGACAATACAGTGGTGCCTCGCTTAACGATTTTAATTGGTTCCAAAAAATTCATCGCTATGGGAAAACATCGCTAAGCGAAACGCGTTTTCCCATAGAGATGCATTGAAAACTGGATAATCCGTTCCAATGGGAACGGATTGCCATCCTTAAGCAAAAATCACCATAGGAAACATCGCTAAGCGAAACACGGTTCCCCCATTGGAATGCATTGAAACCTTTTCAATACATTTCAATGGGGGAGAAAAAAAATTACCAAAAATTCAAAAAGAGTCAGAATGAAGCCAAATTTGGTTAACAAAGGGTTTATTAAGTGCACTAATGATTTCAAGCACTCTAAACCCTTTTTAAACAATTTAACACCTTTTAAAAATAGCGAAAACGGAGCTGTCAAAAACATTGCTAAGCGAAACAGGGGGACCTAAACTGGCATTGTTAAGCGAAGCAAGGTCCCGAACATCGCTATGCGAAATTCCCCCATTGGAAACATCGCTAAACGGAGCGCAAGATCGCTCCTAAAACCTCATTGCTAAGCGAATACTGTACATCGTTAAACGAAGCAATCACTAAGCAAGGCACCACTGTACAGTATTTAAAACTAATAACAGTAAGTATACAAATACAAAAAAGGATCAAACAAATACTGGACAAAAAGGTAATCAAAAGCAATGCCTACAACAGATTCAAAGCAGTGAGGCACAACCATCCATTTAAAAAGCAATGTTTAATTGCTTGTTTAAGCTTGAGGTATGCAGGTCTCCATGTAAGGACCACGTCTTAGATGTACACCCCCCTACCCCACTGAAATCAATATCAGAAGGGGCTGCACAGTGCCTCTCTCCTGCCTGAGTTTGGTGGGTGGACACGGAGCCTTTGTGGAACCTATGTAGTGAAGTGCTTCCCCCAGGGAGGCCTGCCTGGTTTCTTCATTGTTTTGATTTAGCCATATAGTTAACATTTGGCTTTGGAAATTTGATATATGGATGTAGAGGTGTTGCTGTTACTTTTCTGTCTTCTTCTGGTGTTTGTGATGGAGAATATTGTGGGTTTTATGGGGGTTTATTAGGTTTTCCTAGAAGTATGTTGTGTTTTAATTTGGATTTTCGTTAAGCAAAATGACTTTCTTCAGAAAGAAAGGTGGGGTAGTAGCTAATTAATTTCCATCTCTACTGTTCATATATACATACTGCTTTCTGTAAACTCTTGCAAGCATCCTTCTGATTCAAACTCAGCTTTGCAAAATAATTGTCTTGAAAATGGTAAAATGGTCTTGGAAATAGGGCTATTCGTGCCCTCTTTTCACCAGCTTGTGGATAAAATAGCACTGTGGCCATAGTTTTAAAAGAGCATTCGTTTTCATTTTATTGATCTCTTTCAGTTTTATTGATCTCTTTCATCAGGGGAGATCTGGTATATGAAAGGATAGACTCCTTCATCAGCTTCCTCACTTTCTGTATAAATTATAACAGCTTTCCAGAAAACATACATCTGAACTCCAGCCTCCTTCCAAAGCGGCTGTCAGGCACCTCCTGCTGTTGAATCCTTTGGGCCTTCTTCTGTACTTATTGCTCTTTAAGTTGCTGCACCTTGAATTTACTGCTACACTTTAGACTGTTGCTTTGGAGTTATCAAAAACAGAGGGTCACCTCTGTGTTTAAAGGAATCTTATATTCTGTCCCTCTCCACTGGCTTTACTCAAGAACAGAATGCAAAGGTAAACTTTGCTGCAAATGATGGAGCACGACTAGAGATGGGGGTATTTGTATTTGTATACGAATATCCCCGCATAGATGGCAGTAACGAGGGTCCAGCTGATCTGCTGCTGCCGCGGATGCTGCAATTCTTCCAATGGCTTTGCAGATCACGATCTGCGAGCCACTCTTCAACCTTGCAGCGAGGCTTGTCCTCCCGCCTCCTGCCGGGATTGGCTAGCCAATTGCAATTTGAAAAGCCATTGAAAGAATCACAGCGTCTGCAGCAGTGGCAGATCAGTGAGTGGGCTGTCTGGCCCTGTGGGGCTGGACCCTCATTATCGCCACTTGTGTGGGGCTATTTGTATATGAATACCCCCTTCTCTAAGCACAACCCCTTTTGAAATTCTTCTGTGCTTGTGGCAGCCTGTCTCTGTTCTTTTTCCAAGGGACATCATTTCACTCTTTTTGAGCTGCCACTGGTTGTAAGAAATCCATACATTTATCTATGGAGTGTCATTGAGTGTTTAATGGAGAAAAGTTTTGTTCCTATTATCATTATTCAGATGGGAACATTATCCAGAATCATATTGTTCATGCCTATAGGTGTTAAGTCAAACCATGTAAATTGCAGCAACAAACTTCATTAAGCTGGGAAGCTGATACAGTTGCATAATGTGGTGTGCAAGGCAGCATTGACTTAACCAGTAGCAGTTCGCCACTGTGATTTACCCCATTTGACTTGCGTCAGTGTATAGAACTATTAGGATTCTGGCCATCTTAACTTCAACCTTCCCAGAAATCATTCTTGCATTCAATATTCATGCACAATGACTTTTTATTCTCCTGCTTAGTACAGCTGAACAGCAAAGTGTTTTCGCTATGGGAGCAGATATTTGTGATTCTTGCTTAAATTCATTCAAATGCAGTGGAGTGCTTAATTTGCAGGCACAATCAAACAATAAATCCTTAATTGGTTCTTTGTGTACTTAAAGAGCCTTCTGTCTCAAAGTGGGCTTTCTGTGAAAGGGGAGCCACCTGTTGGATTCAGGCATTTTGGGAACCTCATTCCTGGTGTGATACTTTTCCATCGTAAAATGCCCCGTGTGAGGTTCTGCAGTCATTTTGGATGTTTTTTCCCCCTTTCTTTTTGTGCAGGTTTTTCTTCCGCAGTGGTAATATTGAACACCCTGAAGATAAACTCTTCAACACAACGGTGGAGGTCATGCCCTTTGATGTAAGTGTGTTGAGCATATGCTAGAAGCTGAAGAATAGACGGGCTTCTCCAGAAGCTTCTCAACACCAATTGCTGACAGTTGTTTTGATCAATTCCTAAACCTCGTACATGGGAGTGGCAGGGCTTTTGCATGGCAACGCAGGGGTGCCCTTCAGGATATCCCGAGAATAAGTGACGATGTCAGACTTCTATAGAGATCACTTGCATTAGAATTTTGCAGACATCACGGATTGTTAGGAAGTGATGACCTGGTCTCTCATTACAGTATTTTATCCTCGGTTGTCATTCCAAGTGTGTCTGTTTAGGGTCGAAGACATCTAGGATGGAAGACATAGCAAGGATATATTCTGAAAAGTCTGTGTCCTCAAGTCAGCTGAAAGAGACGCTGTGATGTGATTAGAGTGTTTTACTGGGACTTGGCAGACCCAGGCTCTTGTCCTCCCTGAACCGTGAACCTCAGTAGTTGAACTTGAGGCAGCCTCTCAGGGTGCTGTGAGGATGAAGGAAGGAGGAAGGAAAGCATACACACCACCTTGAGCACATTGAAAGAAAGGTGGGATATGTACATACATTTTCTAGCAACTACCAAATTGGAAACAAAAATAGAACCTAGAAGCTAGCCTTCTTGATAACTCCCAGTTTAACGTACAGACCCTGTGGCAGGAAAAGTCTGATGCTTACCGTAATAGACATCTTGATCGGCCCTTGAAAGGTGCAGAGAACGGCTTTCTAACAACCCTGCCTCTTAGAATAACCTTCTGTCTCTGAAAACACAAATATCCTCTCTGGTGCTTTATGGTCGTAGTGGTTCAGGCTGTACCTGCCACAGCAGGCTGCCTAAATCCTTGTGGTTGGCTTTTCTCAACAATTGTCTCTTTTGCTGCGCAGAGCCTCCAGTCTGATAAAGAAGCCCTGCAGGAGGGGAGAGCAACAGCATTCAGATACCACAGAACATCTGATGGCTACATCCAGATAGGTAAATTGCTGGTTTGAGACTGACAGTCCCCTGCTGGTTGTGGATGAAGCACTGAGTGTGTGTTGTTGTTTGGATTACACATTTGCAGACTGTGATGACACAAGGCATTGGAGGGGCAGGACAGGTTTTTTTTTTCTGAATCAATTACTGTTTTTTTCCCCACTTGCTTTTGCACTTAGAGGGAAGGTTCACTTCAAACACAAATAGGTGCTTTCTGTTATTTCCTAAGCACGGAAAGCTATATCCCAATCATTTTCAGGTCCCAGCTAAAGTGGATGTTCTCATTTAACCCTGTGCAGATGCATATATTGACAGAGCTGTAGCAAACAAGTGATAGGGACAAATCTGAAGGACATAAATGATAGCCTGCTTAGAGGATCTCTACTTAGTTCTTTTAGGCAGGGAAAATGACTACGTTCCCCTAGTTTCAGAATGATATTAAGTGCATTTATGTGGTAATATTAAAACCCAAAGCGCCTGCTTCCACATGGTGTCCTTAAGATCAGAGCTCTGACCATTTGTGGTAGAAGCTGGTTCTTTATTTTTAATTCATTTGCTTTAGCTAGGTAAATTGCATTGTCCTCTGCTCACCTTTGTGTTCGGAAAACAGAGAACCGGGTGATAAATGGTTAAAGGTTACAGTTTTGTAAACAGGGCACAAGAAGCTGTCCAATGATCAGACCCTCATCCAAGCTGTTTCCATAAATGTAAGCCAGAGACTGTTTCCTAGTTGATATCTTATTCCTGGTTTTTTTCTTTTTAAAATAGGGTTATTCAATTATATGGTTCTAAATGCATCAATGCAATTCAAATGAGAAACAAACAAATAAAAATAACATTCTTAAAAGAAATAACCAAACCGAACTAAGAAACCTGTTGACAGCAGCAGTTGCAAGAGTTATAATAAAGCCATTAAAATCATCACAATCAGCCTCTGTCATTTTTCTGTATTGATTCACGATGAGTCATTCAGATATACAGTAAAGTGTTTTCACAGGAGGTATGAGGACTTTGAGGATGATTTTGGTCACCTTGTCCTTTTCTTCTGAATACAAGAGGAAATCTTACAGTGGTGGCACTTAGGTCTGTCCTTCTGTTTCCAACAACTGATTGACATTTGAAGGGCAGGGGTAACAACAGGAGAGGTGATAAAAGAAAATAATCTTTCCTAATTTAAAACTTTGCAAAACCTTTGATAGGAAAAAACAAAAAGGAGAAGTAACTTCAGCACTGCTACTCAGCGTGTCCATTTCTGTTCTTGAGTACAGAGAGAAATACTTCCAGTGGCTCAGTGGACATAGACCAGGATCCTGTTAAAATAAAGTATATGTATCGGGGCAATTGTGTAACAGCTCCCCTCCAGCAAGTTCCCTGGTTGCATGATTGACCTTCTAGTCTTTGTCATACTGGGCACAAGAACTGAGGCCTGTGGAAGCAGAGGAAAAACATGACTGCCTTTTTGTTCCATGTTCCCTCAACAGGATTCTGACTATGACATCCTTTTTTAAAACCAACCCATGTATTCTTGTTCCTATTGAAATTGCTTGATGCCGAGTTAAATGTGATGCACAGTGCTTAGCACACCTAAATGGCATGTCCCAGAGGAGCAACAAGGCTCTTTGGGGACTTGTTCATAATGATTCGTGAATATGAAATACAAATGTTGTGTGACTTTGTTTGAGCGACATTTATTTGGGATTATTTGTCTATTTGAGGGACATGGTGGCGCTGCGGGTTAAACCGCAGAAGCTTCTGTGCTGTAAGGTCTGTAGATCTTCAGTTGTAAGATTGAATACACGTGAAGGAGTGAGCGGCCATCGCTTGTCCCAGCTCCCGCCAACCGAACGGTTCGAAAGCATGCAAAATGCAAGTAGATAAATAGGGACCACCTCGGTGGAAAGGTAACAGCGTTCCGTGTCTAAGTTGCACTGGCCATGTGACCACGGAAATGGGGATAAGCACCGCCCCCTAGAGTCGAACACGACTGGACAAAAATTGTCAAGGGGAACCTTTACTTGTACCTTATTTTTCTTTTACAAACACATGTAAACAGGAACCTGGTCCACCTTCGCGAATATATTGAACGCCTCTATGGGGAGGAAACAGTCAGACAGACCCGGAGACTGGAAACACTCCGAAGCAAAAGAGTGCACCTACTATGTTCCTTAACATTTCTGCTACGCTGCAGAGACACAAAAACCATACCAGCCTTCCTCAGGACAAAAAGGACCATCATTTCCCCACAGGCCAGCCGCATCTACGACCGCCTGGAACATGCCCTCCTACGGGAAAGAATCCACACAGCCCACAAAAAACTGGACTCCACAGACAAAGAACTACTAGGCCTACACATCACTATCAGCAAAAAAATGAGAAGTCAAGACTGGGACAAGATTGATACCCTCTCTTACAATAAGATGGAAAAAGAAATGAACCACACAGCCAGACAAAAACAGAAATTCAACAAATGCCAAACTAGCCAACAGAAACCTACACTAGACACCACGCACATCATCATCAACTTATCAGGACGCCAACTCTCCCCAAAGGAAACCTCAGTCTTAACCAAAGGAAGAAATTTTACAATCACACCCAGTAAAATTCCTGTGGAAGACATAATTGCCAACGTGGAATCAGCATTATATCATCTTCCAGAAGAAAAAGCAGAGGAAATAAGAGGGGAAGTGACTAGGATCCTATGGAAAGCAAAAACCCCCAAAAGCAACATAACAAGAAAGGAGAGAAATGCCATCAAGTCCCTGAACTCAGACCCGGACATCATCATCCTGCCAGCAGGCAAAGGCAACGCCACGGTAATCATGGAAACAGAAAAATACAAGGACAAAATCAGAGAACTTCTAGACCCCACCACCTACAGAAAACTGGACCAGGACCCAACCAACAAAATTACAAAACAAACAAACATGCTGATCAGGAGTTCCTCCCTGCACCCCAACGTCCCTCAATGCATCTGCAAGACAGAAGCTCTCCCACCAAGACTATGTGGACTCCCCAAAATCCACAAGGACTCAATCCCACTCAGACCCATTGTAAGTGCCATCAGCTCCCCAACATATGAATTAGCCAAACACCTAGCAACCCTCCTACAGACCCACATTGGACAAACCTCATCCTACATCAAAGACTCAGGACATTTCATAAGCAAGATCAGCACCCTAAAACTCAACCCTGGGGACAGACTGATCAGCTTTGATGTAGTATCCCTGTTCACTAAGGTACCGATAAATGACACCCTGACACTCATCCAGCAGATATTTCCAGAAGACATCAAGGCCCTCTTCCAGCACTACCTAACGACCAGCTATTTCCAGTGGGATAATGAATTCTATGAACAGACAGATGGAGCGGCCATGGGCAGCCCCCTCAGCCCGGTTATAGCAAACGTCTACATGGAGCATTTTGAAAAATTTGCCCTGGCTTCGGCACCCCTCGCACCCACAGTCTGGTTCCAATATGTGGATGACACCTTTGCAATTTGGAGTCATGGTGAAGAAAAATTGGAAGAATTTCTCAACCATCTCAACAGCATCCACCCAAATATACAATTCACCAAGGAAAAAGAAATAGACGGCCAGCTCCCGTTCTTAAATGTTATGGTCCTATGCAAAACTGATCTCCGACTGGGACACAAGGTCTACAGAAAACCCACCCACACAGACCGGTACCTACACAAAAACTCCAACCACCACCCACAGCAAAAAAGAGGCATAATCAAAACATTGGTAGACCGGATAAATCAGAACTGTGAAGCTCAGTTTCTCAGCACTGAACTCAGTCATCTGAACTGGGCCCTACAGGCAAATGGCTACTCCAAAAATGAAATCACAAGAGCCATCAAACCTAGAAAATAACACCGAACTGAAGAAGAAAAACAGCCACCCACAAATAAAGTATTTCTGCCATACATCAAAGGGGTCACGGACCGCATGGGGAAACTTTTGAAAAAACACAACCTACAAACAGTATTCAAGCCCACCACAAAAATACAAGAAATGTTACGGTCAGCAAAGGACAGAAGTGACCCCCTCACCACCACAGGAGTGTACCGGATACCTTGCAGTTGTGGCCAGGTATATATTGGAACCACAAAACGAAGCATCCACACCAGAATCAAAGAACATGAGAGACACTGCAGACTAAAACAACCAGAAAAATCTGCAGTAGCTGAACATGCCCTGAAACAAGCTGGACATTAAATTCTATTTCAAAATACTGAAATACTGGACACCAGCAATCATTACGTCAGACTGCACAGGGAAGCCATTGAAATCCACAAGCACAAGCACAGTTTCAACAAAAAAGAGGAAAGTATGAAGCTCAACAAAACTTGGCTCCCAGCTATCAAACATACTACATGCAAAAGGTCAACGAACTCTACCCACCCACAAGGACAGGGGATCACTACACACAAAAGACCAGCTAATGACACCCATCAACCATAGGAACAGATAATCTCTTCCCCTTAGCACAACAATACACCCACAACAATACACACTAATCACTCATCTACAGAAAAAGACAAAAGCCTGTCTCACAGCCATAAATACTGCACTCCCAAGCCAACTAGACCAGAGCACAGGTTGCTGTCCTCTGAAGATGCTGGCCACAGAGACTGGCGAAACGTCAGGAAGAACAACCTTCAGAACATGGCCAAAGAGCCCGAAAAACCCAGAACAACCACTGGTCCACCTTCTTCTTAAATAACATATGTGCCACTTTTCAAACTTTTGAAGGTGCTATATATACACAACATACATATTTTTACTGCATTGCAGATTTTTGCAGTGGCTACTCAGTGTGCTCAGACTTCATTAGTCGGGCAGTCATGTGGTTTATCTACTGGTCCGCATATGTTTCTAAAGTGTTTAGTCCTTCTGCGGACATCAGAGTTGATACACTGGGGCTAATGGTTCTGTAATCCTGACAGTGATATCAAGCCCTGCTTGGTACTCTCCTCTTTTTTCATATTGATGCTGTTGGGTTTGCGACAAAAGGATTTGGAGTAGGAAGAGGTGTGCATGTACCTGTGTATGTAAAAATTGGTTGTTTTGAAGATGATTGATGATGAAGCGGTGCCACCTGCTGGGCAGCCAAGGCTTTGGAAAAGAAAACATCACAAAAATCCACTTTGTGAGGAGAATGCGATCAATCTTCCTAGTCTTTGCCACACACCACCTTCTTGATATTGCATTACCAGGGCTTGTGTGTGTAGACATATTTCTTGGTGCTCTGATCCATCATGGATTCATTCTGTTTGTAATCTATTTCTAAACCAAGAAATCCCCAGCCATTTGATGCAAAGCGTCATTAAAAGCACAGGCACTGCTGTTTCACAGTACACTCTTACAGTGTTCTGTCCCAGAACTAGCATGCTTATTTTTTGATGTTTTAACAATAGAAGCCACATGCCCTATGTTGCACAATATAATGTTCCCTTTTTTTTGAGGACATGAAAGGAGTCAGAATGCATTCACAAAACCACTCTTATTACTGTACATTTCGTAGCTGTTGGAAAGGAAGAAGTCATATTTGTGAATGAGTCAGACAGGGCAGTTTCACAGAGAGGGCAAAGCCGAGCAGAGTCTCAAGTATCAGCAGCTCTTTTGGAGCTGTGGAGTAGTACATCCTCATTACTTATCACAGGGAGTGTAACCTATAGAACATACACATTTTGATGGGACACATGGCATGTGTGTATTAAACCCAAGCATGCCATTCTTGCCCTACATATTTTAGATGAGGGTAAGGCTCTAATAACAAGTTAACCTACAGCAGCATGACTGTATGGTGTGATGTACTCATTGCTTGAGAACCTAGGTGTCTAGTTTCTTCCAAGGTGTAGCTTATTCAGAGGTTTGTGTGAAATGGGCCAGTTCACAAATTGCTGTTTGGATTTCTTAAGAGAGAGGGAGAGGGAGAGAGAGAGAGAGAGAGAGAGAGAGAGAACAAATGTACTGAGCTAGAACCAGTCAGATCGTAACTTGAAAACATGACTTGTTTTCTGTTGATTCCTTTTTGGAAAGGAGATGGTTGCTTAGGAATGACAGGTATTGTTGTGGCTGATTCTTACATTGCTAACAGCATACTTTTGAATGCAAAAGTACTACACACTGTCTAGACATTCCTAGAACTTGTCTACAGGAATGGTCTACTGCAGTCTAAATGCAGTTATATTGCTGTTGCCAAGAGAATGTGAGGTTCATCCCAAAGATGTATTCTCTTTCCCCTCAAAGGCTCCTTTTCAAAAGGCATTGCAGAAGGAGAAGTGGACCCTTCCTTTGGGCCTCTGGAAGCAATACGTCTCACTATCCAGACTGACTCGCCTGTGTGGATCATCTTGAGTGAGGTAAGGTGCTTTCCTGGAGGAGCAGCTCCTTACAGGTGTTGACAGCAACAGCTCTCATCTGCCATCTCTTCCACCAAACTTGTCTGGGCAGATTCCTTACTGTCCAATTGCACTGGGAACAGGAGTCCTTAAGTAGTGTGGAACACTCTAACAAAGAGCATTCTCTTACATCTCCTTCCACTGTGTGAGTTATGGGCCATCAAGTTGTTTCCAGTTTATGGTTACCTTATGCATTAATACCTCCATAAGGTCCTATCATTAACAACTCTGTACAAACTCAAGTGTGTTATCTCCCTTAGTAAGTGAATCCGCTTCATATTCAGTCTTTTTTTTCCTGCTGCCTTCAGATTTTCCCAACATTGTTGTTTTTCTGAGTGAATTTTCTCATGATATGCCCAATATACAACAGCATCAATTTAGTCATTCTAGCTTCTAGTGAAAGTTCAGGCTTGATTTGATCTAGAACCCATGTATTTGTCTTTTTGACAGTACATGGCATAAGAACATAAGAAGAAACTTGCTGGATCAGGCCAAGGGCCTGTCTAGTCCAGCTTCCTGTATCATCCCAAGAGAATTACATCTTTTAAGACACTGAGGAAAGCCAGGCCAAAGTCTTCTGAAGTCTCTGACACCTGCTCAGGCCCCCCAGCAATGAATGCCAGCCACCCAGCCATCATTTAAATGCCCTACATTGTCCTTGTGCAATGCTATTTGAAGCATTCCAGGGGACCTTCTGTTGAGGAAATCAAGTTTTATCTCTTGAAGTTTGCTTTAAGGCAGAGATGTCCCATACTAGTGGTAAGAAATTGCATTCACTGCTTGGTAGACTACAGATCTCATCATCCTTGATCATTATCTGTACCCAGTTGGAGCTGAAGGGACTTCACATCCAGAAACATCGGGGGGGGGGAGCTAGGGTTTTCTCATACTCCTGCTCTGAAGCAACAAGCAGTAAAAAATAGTTTTCTGATACTTTATTTGCTTACTTTCAGATATTCCTGAAGAAAGCGGATTGAACTTTCAGAGCAATGTGTCTATCCACTCTTCCCCTCTTCTTCCTCTCTTCTGCGAAACTGCAGAACATGGCAGAACCTGAGCAGCTGATTCCTGAGGTAAAGGTGGGTTGCCCACGAAAGGGCACCTGCTGCTCCAAGAACAGGAAGAAAAAGGTGGCAGGGAAAACTGGGCAGGGTCTTGGTGTTTCCTGGCTGCACTTTCTGGGAGAAGAGAAGCATTTTTCACAGAGACCCATGGCTGCTGGACTGAATAAGAAGCAGCAGCCCCCGTGTTGGTCTCTCATGGACTCGGCTGCCTTTGCAGCTGCAGAGTGAGAACCGAGGAGATGAACTTCCCGTGTAAAAGATCCGGAGGGTTTTGAACTCTTGAGCAATTCCCACACCTTTCCCTCCCCACCCTACCCCTGAGTGCTGATGCCTGAATGTATCATTCAAGGGTGCATTTAGTAATACGGGTTGAAGGAGCGTTAAGGCTAAAGCTAGAGGGCAGCCTGACTGTCCAGCTCTTACCAGCTGTGGAGGAGCACTGAGGTGTCGAGCAAGAAAAGCAGTCACACCTCCAGGCCTTCTGTAAGTACAAGTGGTTGCTTCAGGCCACAACTGAGGATTAAACACGAAAGAACGCATTTGCAGATTGGGGAAAGAGGGTGCTGGGTGGAGGTGACAGAATGGCAGGGATACTAATAATACCATACTGTGCCTGCCAGGGCTGTTCATGTCCCCTTCATACAATACAATACAGTTTCATGCTGAAGTTGCCAGTGTCTTCATGCCTCAAGAATGAGTGCAGAGCCCTTCCTTTTAAATCCATATCTCTGTTATTTACTGGTTGGTGTGAATTTTGAAGAAAAAAATTGTAGGGCAGTTCTCAAATGGTAGGGATTAGAGTGTAATTTAAAATAAAAACCCAATGTCTCTAGTTATACACTGGAATGCATTATACTACTTTAATGTGCTGTATTTTTTATTATTGGATACATTTGATTTTTTCAAGTATATCTATATATATAATATATATATATATATATAATATATATGTGCACTGTATAATTTTAATTCTATTTAAGGACTTGTGTTTTGTTTTATTAGCTCTCCTCTGAAGTGGGAAAGCCTGACCAACTGGAAGTGTTTTACTAGGGCAGCTGTTAGAAATGTGTGATTGGCGTGCCTTTTTTCAGGAAGATAGAAGCCTAGCCAAGATAGATGTGGTAATAGGCAAGATTTCTATTTAAACCAAGACAGACAGCCACTTCCTCTGTATGGTGAAGACAGTGCAGTAGACCAGCACGGACTATTTTCAGAATGGGTGTTGTGCACTCTTTTGCCGCAGATGTTAGAATGTTTTCATCAGAAGCATCCACCAAGAATCAAAACGGGGTTGGGGGGGCCGCCTGCCCCTAACAAAGATGAATGTTATAATTCATCTTCATCTTCTGTATGTCATGAAGAGGGCAATATATACTTCCCATTTATTTTCTCCTGGGACAGATTCCTCCTGTCGACTGGTTGAAGACACTGTGCAAAATGGAGATAGGGCAATTTATACACCTGCCCGAATGCAGACCAGTGTAGTGTAGTGGCCAAGTGCAACTCGGTTAAGCTTTCCTGCTTGGCAGAGCAGAAAACGGCATGCCCCTCCCACCAACCTGAACAACGACTTGGCAAGCTGCTTCAGAAAACAAACACAGACCTTTGATACAATCTCTGCTTCTGGGTTGGATGCAGGTTTGGTGTTTCCCTGCATGCTTTCTCAAGGTGATGGAATTGGGTGGAGGCTGTTGGTCCCAAGACGCCTGAAACAAAACCTCTTTTTCCTCTCTCTTGTAGTGTGGCCAAGAACTGTGGAAAATCTCATCAAATAGTTTCTATGCTTTGATCCTTCATGTCACAGTAGTTTTAAGGCAAAGACATTGCAACAGTTGTAAAACTCATAGTAGCCACCCAGAAGTGTAAGAGATGTTAAAGCTTTAGCTCATGGCTGTAAAACAATTACATAATTTCAAAGATCTGTCCCATGCTTCCATGGAGAGCTGCTAATGTTGTACAAAGCAGCTTCACAAAAAAGATGTCCAAAAAAAAAAGCCAGAAGGAAATCTCTAAGGGATTTGGAGTAGCAGTATAAAGAAGCTATAAAAAGGGTAGCAAACCTGAGGCCCTCCAGGTGATGTTGGACTACAGTTCCCATCAGCCCTGAGCAGCATAGCAAAGAATGAAAGATAAAAGCCTTTTCAGTCCAGCAACTTCTGAAGGGCTGTATTTTCTCTACCCTTGAGTGGTTGTATAGACCAGATGGGCGGGATATAAATCAAATCAATCAATCAATCAATCAATCAATCAATCAATCAATCAATCAATCAATAAACAAACAAACAGAGGCAATTTCACTAAATTAGATATTAACTGTATAGTGGCCAATTCCAGGTTAGGATAAGTACACGGATCTAAATCTTGTTTGTTCGTATGCCCCCGTCTTAGTGCATGCAAGCACTGATGAGAACAAGGAAAAGTAGCATCTACCAGGAGCCACATAAGTGACCCATAGGGAGAAGGGACTGAATGGTGACATGATTCCACAGGGGAGGGTATCTTACCCAAAGTGCCTCCCCCCCCCCGCCCACACACCAATAATAGATACCCAGAATGTTTCACCACTGTTGCTCAGGCTTCTGACTTGTGGAAATAACTCTGTTAATGATAGAATCATAGAACTATAGATATGGGAAGAGCACTTTACCATCTTGGTTGACTTCCTTCAGACATATTCCAGCTTTTTAATATCCCTTTTGAACTATGGCAGCCACAGTTAAATATTAAATCTAAACAGTTCTCTTTTCTAACATCAGATGCTGATCCAATAATATTTTTGAGGTGAAATCCATAGCAATAGTAACATGAGTCAGGAAAAATATTGCACATAATTTATTTTAAATGATCAGTATATAGCTATTGTGACGAGAAAGGAAAAGTTGAAAATGGTGGTACAATATCAAAGAAAGTTTACCATTGGGACTGTGTACTTAAGTGACTGCAAAGCTGGAATCAAAAATACAAGAGTGACACAAAATGGGTGGTGAGGCCAACCACAGACAAAACAATGAGAATGCAGAGAACTCCAGTGCTGAAGTACATGGGGCCCAGTCTGTGTGAAAAGAACAAAAGATGTTACCATTAGTTCAGGTGGTTAGCTGTGACATTGGTTACAAGATTCTGTTTGCTTTTTAAAAAAATCCGTGTTAACATTAATAGGTTTGACATGACAGCTAATTTGTGTTAGGAGCTGTTGGACTAAAGATTCAGTTGTGAGAGCGGTTAAATGGAAAATGTGAGAGGACAGGAAGATGTCCAACTATCAACCTAATTTTTAAGATATGTTAAAGGCGTGACCTAAATTGCCTGTGGCTTCAATTAATTTGTTCATTGGTTTTCAACCATTAGGAGTATAAAGGGATAACATAGGCCACTGGGTCAACTAATTCAGTGCCAACTGTTACAACAAAAGAAACAACCTAAAGAAGTGTTGCTTTGGAAACTGATGTGTTCATGAGCACATGGGAGGGGTTTCAGTTAAAAGAAAGATACTCCTCCCCTCAAACATTGGAATAATTGAAATACTAGGACTTCTATAATAACAGTTTTGGAATTGGCAAGCATCATATGGATTGCAGTCCTAGGCACACCTACTGTGCAGAACGTATATGAGCAAGTATGCAGAGATTGTACTATTCATTTATTTTATATAAGGACTGAGACCAGGAAAATTGAGAGAGATTCATACAACAAGGCAACATTACTATGCTTAGCTATGCCCCAATATTGTTGTTATGTGCCATCAAATCACTCATTTATGATGATCCTGAGAAGGTTTTCAAGGAGTGGTTTAATCGTTCCCGCAGTAAGCTTCCATGGTTGAGCAGAGATTTGAACCCATATGTCCTAGTACTGTACATTATTCTGGCCACTACACCACACTTGTTCTCTGGCACCAATATAGGGCAATAAAAACCAAGCTCCTTTTAACTGCATTTTCCCAGCTGATCTCTTATACTGCAACATTGCTCAAATGTAAATAGAACACTATTTCTTTCCACTTTTCTTTCCTATTATATTGTTTTCTGTTACTTTCCTGTCTCTTTTCTCCCAACATATTTTCATTTAACTCAACCTGTTGTTTTACCTATTAAGGTTTTACCTGTTAGGGTTTTTGTGAGCTTCTTTCACAATTCTAATGACAAAGCCAAAGGAAAACTTCAGAATAGCCTTCCAGGTAGACAGAAGCCTATAGAACTGAAGACCAGGAGCCATGTGTGGATTGCCTGGACCTGGGAGACTCTTATTTAGCTCTTCCAATTTCTTGGTCATTCTCTCATTTCTAAAAAAAAAGCCAACCATAAAGCCCCTCCCACCCACCAGGAAAACGAAAGCCTATGGTTTGTCATAGCTGACATCACAGCAAAGGACTAATCCCAGAATCAAAATTAGACAATAATGAGCATTTCTAAACTATGGGTTTCTAATAATAAGTCTTCGTTGCAATAATGCCAGGCAACTCCAAGACCTTCCTATTTCTATAAGTTTTATTTCTACATGGCATCTAGGCTTCATAACATAAAATTACATCATAGCCATTGTAACATCCAAATATTTTATACTTGTAAGAAAAATTGTAGGCACAAATACTTGTAATCCAAAATCTTACATTTATGTAAAACTGTAGGCACATAACCTAAGCCTATATGAATACTAAACTTACGCTTTAAGCAAATACTTAAGTTATTTCAAAATATCGTCATCTAATCGTTTAGTCGTGCCCGACTCTTTGTGACCCCATGGACCAGAGCACGCCAGGCCCTCCTATCTTCCATTGCCTCCCGTAGTTGTGTCAATTTCATGTTGGTTGCTTCGCAGATACTGTCCAGCCATCTCATCCTCTGTCGTCCCCTTCTCCTCTTGCCTTCACACTTTACTAACATCAAGGTCTTTTCCAGGGAGTCTTCTCTTTTCATGAGATGGCCAGAGTATTGGAGCCTCAGCTTCAGGATCTGTCCTTCCAGTGAACACTCAGGGTTGATTTCCTTTAGAAATTATGGTCCAGCTCTCACTCCCATACATCACTACAGGAAAAACCATAGCTTTGACTATGCGGACTTTTGTTGGCAAGGTGATGTCTCTGCTTTTTAAGATGCTGTCAAGTTTTGTCATCGCTTTCCTCCCAAGAAGCAGGCGTCTTTTAATTTCGTGGCTGCTGTCTCCATCTGCAGTGATCATGGAGCCCAGGAAAGTAAAATCTGTCACTGCCTCCATATCTTCCCCTTCAATATCCCAGGAGGTGATGGGACCAGTGGCCATGATCTTAGTTTTTTTGATGTTGAGTTTCAGACCATTTTTTGCACTCTCGTCTTTCACCCTCATTACAAGGTTCTTTAATTCCTCCTCAATTTCTGCCATCAGAGTGGTATCATCTGTGTATCTGACATTGTTGATATTTCTTCCAGCAATCTTAATTCCACCTTGAGATTCATCCAGTCCAGCCTTCCGCATGATGTATTCTGCATATAAGTTAAATAAGCAGGGTGACAATATACAGCCTTGTCGTACTCCTTTCCCAATTTTGAACCAATCCGTTGTTCCATATCCAGTTCTAACTGTTGCTTCCTGTCCCACATATAGGTTTCTCAGGAGATGGATAAGGTGGTCAGGCACTCCCATTTCTTTAAGGACTTGCCATAGTTTGTTTTGGTCCACACAGTCAAAGGCTTTTGCATAGTCAATGAAGCAGAAGTAAATATTTTTCTGGAACTCTCTGGCTTTCTCCATAATCCAGCGCATGTTAGCAATTTGGTCTCTAGTTCCTCTGCCCCTTCGGAATCCCGCTTGTACTTCTGGGAGTTCTCGGTCCACATACTGCTGAAGCCTACCTTGTAGGATTTTGAGCGTAACCTTGCTAGCGTGTGAAATGAGTGCAATTGTATGGTAGCTGGAGCATTCTTTGGCACTGCCTTTCTTTGGGATTGGGATATAGACTGATCTTTTCCAATCCTCTGGCCACTGTTGAGTTTTCCAAACTTGCTGGCATATTGAATGTAGCACCTTAACAGCATCATCTTTTAAGATTTTAAATAATTCAACTGTAATGTCATCACCTCCACTGGCCTTGTTGTTAGCGAGGCTTTCTAAGGCCCAC
This sequence comes from Pogona vitticeps, assembly GCF_051106095.1. Taxonomy (NCBI): domain Eukaryota; kingdom Metazoa; phylum Chordata; class Lepidosauria; order Squamata; family Agamidae; genus Pogona; species Pogona vitticeps. The sequence goes on from NC_135784.1 coordinate 96,152,872, forward strand.
TTGACTTCACTCTCCAGGATGTCTGGCTCAAGGTCAGGAACTATATTGTCTGGGTTGTCCAGGATATCCAAATCTTTCTGATATAATTCCTCTGTGTATTCTTGCCGCCTCTTCTTGATGTCTTCTGCTTCTGTTAGGTCCATCCCATTTTTGTCCTTTATCATGTTCATCTTTGCACAAAATGTTCCTCTAATATCTCCAATTTTCCTGAACAGATCTCTGGTTTTTCCTTTTCTGTTATTTTCTTCTATTTCTTTGCATTGTTCATTTAAGAAGGCTCTCTTGTCTCTCCTTGCTATTCTTTGGAAGTCTGCATTCAATTTTCTGTAGCTTTCCTTATCTCCCTTGCATTTTGTTTCCATTGTCCTCTCTGCTATTTCTAAGCCTCGTTGGACAGCCACTTTGCTTTCTTGCTTTTCCTTTTCTTTGGGATGGTTTTTGTTGCTGCCTCCTGTACAATGTTACGAGCCTCTATCCAAAGTTCTTCAGGCACTCTGTCCACCAAATTGAGTTCCTTAAATCTGTTCTTTACTTCCACTGTGTATTCATAAGGGATTTGGTTTAGATTATACCTGAGTAGCCCAGTGGTTTTTCCTACTCTCTTCATTTTAAGCTTGAATTTTGCTATGAGAAGCTGATGATCAGAGCCGCAGTCAGCTCCAGGTCTTGTTTTTGCTGACTGTATAGAGCTTCTCCATCTTTGGCTGCAGAGAATATAATCAATCTGATTTCGATATTGCCCATCTGGTGATTTCCATGTATAGAGTTGCCTCTTGTGTTGTTGGAAAAGTATGTTTGTGATGACCAGCTTGTTCTCTTGACAAAACTCTATTAGCCTTTGCCCTGCTTCGTTTTGAACTCCAAGGCCAAACTTTCCTGTAGTTCCTTTTATCTCTTGGCTCCCTACTTTAACATTCCAGTCCCCTAGAATGAGAAGAGCATCTTTCTTTGGTGTCAGTTCTAGAAGGTGTTGTAAATCCTCATAAAATTGTTCAATTTGAGTCTCCTCAGCACTGGTGGTTGGTGCATAAACTTGGATTATTGTGATGTTGAATGGTCTGCCTTGGATTCGTATTGACATCATTCTATCATTTTTGAGATTGTATCCCATTACAGCTTTTCCCACTCTTTTGTTGACTATGAAGGCTACTCCATTCCTTCTACAGGATTCTTGCCAACAATAGTAGATATGATTGCTGTCTGAATTGAATTAGCTGATTCCTGTCCATTTTAGTTCACTGACGCCCAGGATGTCAATGTTTATTCTTGCCATCTTCTGTTTGACCACATCCAGCCTACCAGGGTTCATAGATCTTACATTCCATGTTTCTATGCAATATTTTTCTTTGCAGCATTGGACTTTCCTTTCACTTCCAGGCACGTCCACAGCTGAGCGTCCTTTCGGCTTTGGCCCAACCACTTCATTAGCTCTGGAGCTACTTGTACTTGTCCTCCGCTCTTCCTCAGTAGCATGTTGGACGCCTTTTGACCTGAGGGGCCCATCTTCCAGCGTCATATCTTTTAGCCTTTTGTTTCTGATCATGGGGCGTTCTTGGCAAAGATACTGGAGTGGCATTGCCATTTTCTACTCCAGGTGGATTGCGTTTAGTCGGAACTCTCCACTATGTCCTGTCTGTCTTGGGTGTCCCTGCACGGCATAGCCCATAGCTTCTCTGAGTTACTCAAGCCCCTTCACCACGACAAGGCAGCAATCCATGAAGGGGATTACAAAATATAGGAACATACATTTTAAAATACAGGAGCCCAAAAGGGCAGATAATACATCTCCATAACATCTCATTGAAAGCAAAAAACAGTATAACTCCAAAAGCTTTAAATATATATATATATATATATATCCAAAACCTTTAAATATATATATTTAGCTCCTGTTGCTTGTCCCAGCTCCTGCCAAACTAGCAGTGCGAAAGCATGTAAATGCGAGTAGATAAATAGATACCACCACGGTGGGAAGGTAACGGCGTTCCATGTCTAGTCGCGCTGGCCATGTGACACGGAAACTGTCTACGGACAAACGCTGGCTCTACGGCTTGGAAACGGGGATGAGCACTGGCCCCTAGAATTGGACACAACTGTACTAAATGTCAAGGGGAACCTTTGCCTTTACCTAAGCATGTTTAGACACACATAAAAATCAATGTCATATTCTCACCCATTTTTCCAGAATATAGTTAAAATCTTAAGTGAAAATGATTACTTTCTGGTGCCATGTCATTATCTTTTCAGCTGCTCTAATTATGCTTGCCAGGCATAATTTTCATTCTCTGTCTCACACTATTTCATCCTCTTTGGATAATATGTCTCATACAACTGTGTGTTTCGTTGCCCATCTATATAGTACTCTGTGTATGCTCCAACTAATTCCTATCCTGCTGGGGTAGCAGATAGCTGTGAGATTTGATAGCAGTCCCGGTGATCTGCTGGGGAGTCCACTTGGCTACTCCTGCCAGCCCGTCTACCAGTGTTCCTCTGGTATAGTCCAAATTAAGCAATTTACATTACTGTCAAAAGATAGTGTTATGAGATAACATATAAATTCTATGCTTTTTCTTTAAGCGCAATTGTGACATTTTAAACTGCACTTTCACTCTTGTTTCTGTTTGTCCTTTTAACATTACACCCTTCTCTTTCTCAAGAAAACTGGGACACAATGAATGAGATACTTCTGTCATGTTATCTTATCAGTAGCTCTGTTCCTAGTTGTTTTGGAAGGTAGTGGAGTTATTTAGAAAACAGTTATAACTATTGTAAACTATCTTTTTATTAAGTACTTTTTCAATCATACTTTTACTTTTTGAACAACCTGGGAGGCACTTTTTTTCTGGCTCTCCCTTAATCATTCCAGCACCCCATAAATTCAAGATTTTAAAATACTGACAGGACTATCATGACCAATACGAAGTCTTAGAACAAGAGACTTGTATTTCAGCAGAAATAATTGGTAGAAGGTGGCAAACAGGCACCAATGAGACACAAAATAGTACACTGCACACAGAGTGCTGTGCTTGGAGCTATTCACCTTTCTTGAGCAGATCGTGCATATCCAGTGAAGTACCAATAGCGAGCATATAGATAAAGTAACCCACAGAATGCAGCCAAAACTACAGGAAAAAGAGATAAAGCAAAGTAGTTACTGCAGGACAACTAGCAGACACTGACCTTACTTTCGAAATGTCATAAAATCCTGTTGCACACGTCCTCTCCTGTACAGTCTGAATGATGTCATCATCAGTGGCACATTGCCATTGCCATTCCTTCAATTTTGGGATGCACATGGCTTGCACATGATGAAACAAAGTTGCATGCACCCCAACACTGAAAAAGGAAATCTTTAATCAGTAGCAATGCGCCACTAAAAATGATGTCATTCCTATTGTTCTGGTGGAATCGATCCAATAGGATTTTATTCATTAAGTAATAATCCAGGAGAAGAAACTGGAATTAGTTGCTATATGAAATAAAAGTGTCATTTTGCAATTTGAAATAACATCTACAGCTTCTAGCTCCTGTCCTTAACTACTGTGCTACTACTAAAAAAGTATAGCTTTTGCTAACAAGTATGCATGTAATATGCATGGACTTGTGGTGACTTCCCACTACAAATACACTAAAAAGTGGTGTAGCTGCATCAGGGCTCCCTGCAGCATGTGTGAACAAGACAGTTGCATCTTTAATGGTCCACACACCTACATCTTTGTTTGGGCAAGGACTTCCTGATTGACATTTGCAATCTGCACTTCTGACTGGGAAGTGCTGACCTGCAGCAACCACCTGGATCAACCACATAGCATGGAACACCCCCCCCACACACACCCCACTCCATTGCTTTGTGATTGACCAAAAGTAAATCACAAAAGAGCAAGCATTAACACGCCACCCCCAAATGCATTAAAGTCCTTTGTTTTCATTCAGTTATTTTATGACTACACAAACAATTCGATAGTAACAATTAAAATTTACCTTGATGGGAAAAAATGCCAGATACCCACAATAGTGATATGAATATTGGAAAGTATTCTGAGCAATTGGTTCTAAACAAAAATGAAGAATATAATTACTCCACACTTCAGGGACAGGCAATACTTAATACATTGAAGCCTGGCTAGCACTGAGATAATGTTCCTCTGGAAAATCACCAACTAATTCACATTTATGACCAGATTTATCTCAAAAGCAATGAGAAGGTGCCCCACTGTTTTTGTACAGAGAGGTACTGTGCAACTATGCAAGCTCGGAATTCTAGGCTGACCAGATAGGGGTTCACCATCTCACTAAGAACTAAGAATGTCCATAACATAAACTCTCTGGCTTCTCTTTTCATTCTGACTCAACACTGACATCTGGTCAGCTAGCTTCAGAGTTGAAGCAATGTCTCAAGGGAAGAAAAAGATACTGCAACTATGGCTAAATCCCTGTTCCTTTTGACTGACCTGGAAAACTTATGTTCTGTTTGGATTCAGCTTCATTGTGTTTGCTTTCATGACATTCATTACTGTAGGGATGAGCCTCTTGTATTTTAAATTAACCACATCCACATTATTTTGGCAACTGTCTCCTTGAGATTATTTTCTGGATTTTCCTCTCCTTTTCCTTTCATTTCTTGCATCATTTTTTGCTACTGGCTGATCTTGGCTTGCCAGCTGCTTCCTGCTCAACTCAGAGAAGATAGGATATTAAGTAGTAGGGGGAGAGACATTTACCCCATTGCAGGGGTGGGTGGGCTTTGATTGTACTCTCTCTCTATCTCTCCTTTTTGTCTTTATTTGCTTGTTTGCTTTTCTTGGTTTTTGGCAGTGTGTGTGCGCACACTTGTTATTTTGTGATTTGTTCCCTTTGGTGGTGGGACACTTTCCCTGTTTGATTAACTTTATTAAATTGTTATTTGTTTGATTTACTGTGTATTTATTTTGTTATATACATATATTTTGTTGGGGGTGCTGGGACTGTTTTGTTTTCTTCTGAGACATGGAGTTAGAGCCCAAACAACTTCCTTTCATTTCTCTCTAAAGGGGAAGTAAGCATCTTGTATTTCTTTCTCCCCCCCCCCCCCAAAGACTCTTGTTTATTTCTAAGGCAGCAAAGTCTCCCGACACCATAAACTAAGGGAATAAAATGTGTGGGGTTTTTTGCAGCTTTGTATGATGGGGCCAAACTGAAGCCAATTTATCTCAGAGAGGGAATGGGAATCTTAATCTTATATTTGCCAGTCAAATCATTTTACCTCTGAAAACCTTCCTTGCAGCAGTTTTTACTTCCAACTACTGTACCTTTGAGGCATGTATTTATTTCCCGAACATGGCTCTGAAACCTCTGTGGGTAGAAGAAGGCTGAGAGAGAGAAACATTCAGGAAGAAACCGAAGCAGTCCCAGGAGAAGGGTGACAGATTCCCCCCTTGCTCTATTTTTTTTTAAATCCACTGCAATTTGTTCAGTCCTAAGAGCACTGTGAACAGCAGAAAAGGCCAATGGTGTAAAGAGCAGGCAGCTGTTAGCAGGTGCAAGATGAGTCCACATCCATAAAGAATGTTACCTATATTTAATAATATTTAAAACTTCCCTCTTGATGGTGGATCCTCTCCCATATTAAAGGAGCGGAAGATAAATACACATGCTGCTAGCGGTTGGCTTGCCTAGGCAAACAGTGCTTGAAGTTTTCATGTGAATGTTGGTTTCTCCTTTGAGAGCACTGTTTGAAACCAAAGTAGAGCAGGAAACCACGAGCTTTCCAATACAGTGGTGCTATCAAAATCTGGCACCATCCTTTTCAAAAATGCTAAGGGCTGGGCAGAATCAAACAGCCATGAAGACTCTGCAATGCCAAAAGTTCACTAGGATGTGAACTCCAAGGTTTCCATTTCCATTAACGTAGCCTTTGCGGAACAGAACAGCATATCTATCAATACAGAAGTCTTTGATATGGATTCTTCTAATGCAGGGGTGGAGATGATTTTTCACTCTACACTGTCCATTACAGAGACTTCAGGTGGCAGAGGAGCAGGTGTGGAGAGATAAGAAGGCTCTCTGCATATTGTAATAACCAGTGATACCCAGGTCAAATAAAGTGAGCATAAACAGAAATAAGTCTGCTGATCATAGTCAAAGTGTGACTCAGGTATAAAAGTCATCAAGCAATCCATCCCAACCCAACTTGAAGATGTTTAGCTTACTGGGCTCTGAAGATCCTTTCAAATTCTGGTGGACCTAAAGTTAGAGGAGGGGTGATTTTGCACTTCCTTCGAACAGAAATCACCTGCAGGGCAAAATAGGCTGGAGGGTGGGAATTGGGGAGCGGAGAGGAGGCAGAGAGAAGACAGGTCATTTTACTTGGTACAGGGCATGAAACATTCACATACATTATTCTGCATGAGGATTCAACTGCAATTTGGGCGCACTGATATTAGTCTGACTGGCAATTTTGTCACGCTTTTTAATTTGGCAGTTTTGCTTTGTTGTTTTAGATTTGTTTCTTTTAAAGCATCTGACAAGAACTGGAGAATAAAGATTCTTGCAAGTATGTAGAGAGATAATTGCTGCACGAAAGATTAGAACTTGATAACCTTCAGTTCCAACACCACTCAGACATTCCTAAGCATTTAATTGAAATTGCCCATATATTTTCTTCCCAACCACACCAGCCAGAAACATTCCAACTTGTAAAATTAAATGTCATATTCCACTGCATCATAGCTGAAATCATAGCTAAAACACCCATGACAGAAGGCTACCTTACCTCTATTTAAGAACTTCAAATGCAAATGAGTCCAACATTTTCTGGAGTACTCATTTCACTGTCAAATTGCTTTTACTGTCTGTAGGTTTTTCCTAATGTTCAATTGTATTATCATTTAATTTAATTTGAATTTATTCATCTGGGTTCCATCCTCAGAAGCCACATAAATTAAATTTGCTCCATCTTACATGTGATAGCCATTCACATATTAAGATATTAAGATGGCTACCATATTACCTTTCAATCATCTTCAAATTAACAATATCCAACCCCCTCAACTTCTTTTCAGAGGCCTTTAGCAACTTGGTCATCCTCTTCAGGGTATGTTCAACTTCTTAATATCTTATTAAACTGTTGTGCTCAGAACTGAACAAGAGTATCTTACACAAGATCTGACCAAAGCAGAATTGAGTGATACTGTTACTTCCTTTGACTTGAACACTACAATTGTTGAGGTGCAGCTTAATATTGCATCTGCTTTTTTGCTGACTTATCATGCTTTTGACTTATCTTTAACTTGTGAACTTGGGATCTAATGAAACTGATAGAACCCTTACATACAAACCACTGTCAAGCCATCTGTCACCCATCGTTCAGTTTTACATATGATTTTCCCCCTAGTTGTAAAAAGATCTACATATTTTCTAGTTTCTCATTTTCTTTCTTTTGACTCACTTCTCTAATCTGTTCGGGGCATCTTGAATCTTAATGTTGTCTTCTGAAGTAGTAGTTACCTCTTCAAATTGGTGTCATTACAAACTTGATGAGCATCCCCTTTATTCCTTCATTCAAGTCATTTATGAAGATGTTGAACAGCACACACTGCTCCAAAGACAGGACCCTACAGTACCCAGCTTCACATTTCTTGCCAAGATGACGACAAATAGAGGTGGGCATGAACCTCAGTTTGGAGGTTCGTGCTGGTCTGTACACATGGCACCAGAGGTGCTGTGCGTTCCCTTCCCCCGCTTCCCTGGCCAATGACCCACTCACCCATCGGAGCATGCTCCTCTCCTCCTCCCCTTTGGCTGTTTGCCCAGTCCCCAACAAAAGCACAAGTTTGCCTGTCCTGCCTTCTTGTCTGAGTGGGCAACCAGCCAAGGAGGCAGGGCAGGGCAGCCCATGTGGTCCTGCCACAGACTAGTCAAACAGGCAAAGAGAAGGAGGAGAGGAGTGTGTGGCATTTGGTGAATGGGGAATCCAGCCAGGGAGCTGGGGGAAGGGAATGTTTGTGATTCCGTGCATACGAACTGGCACAAACTTTTGAACTGAGATTTGTGCCCATCTCTAATGACAAAACATTGGATAGCACTCTGACCATAGCCCATTAACTGGTTACCAATCTAACAGCAGCGTCACCTTGCTCTGCATCATCCAGCTTGACCACAAGAATATCACATGGTATTTTCTTGAAAGCCTTGCTAAACTCAAGATACAACTAAACAGTCGCAGAAGTTTTCTGATCTGTCAAGTACAACGCCCCGCATTAGTCTGGCATGGCTTGTTTTTGAGAAATCCATGATAATAATCATAGTGTTATTGTCTAAGTACTCACAAACAATTATTTAATTATAGTTCTAGAGCCTTTCCTGGTATTTATGTCAAGCTGCTAAGTTGGTAGTTGCCCAGAGGTTCCCCCTCCCTTTTTTTAAGATAAGGCCAACAATTTGTGTGCTAACCTTTGCTAACCATTTACTTCTTACAAATACTTCTTACTGCGTCTAAAAAATATTGTGCAACACAGATATGGAAGTGGTACTCTTCTCAGCCAAGTTTTCCTTAAGTCAACCTTTTCTGCTGTGTTTCCCTGAAAATAAGACAGGGTCTTATATTAATTGTTGCTCCAAAAATGCATTAGGGCTCATTTTCAGGGGATCTTTTGTTTTACAGTCATGTCATCTTCTGATTGATGCACAGTGGGGGAGGGCGGGGCTTCACTTAACTAGGGCTTATTTTGGGGGTAGGGCTTATATTACAAGCATCCTGAAAAATCATATTAGGGCTTATTTTAAGGTTAGGTCTTATTTTCAGGGAAACAGGGTAGAACTTTAGTTTTAAACACTCAAACCAAGTTACTGCAATACAATGGCTAATGATACAGGCAGTCCATTGAAATAAAATATGTTGGAGTTATGAACACATTTGAGATTGCTGCTTCCTGCTATTGAAAGCTGCAAGATACATTTTAAGTTTTGTAACAAAACCATTAGTTTCTTATTAGTATGCCATTTAATGTGGGATAGACCACTAATGTGAATAGACAACTCTTAAGAGCAAGCGGTACCATGCATATTACCAGAACCAACTCTCATGGCCCACTAGAACACAATAAATATGCTATTCCAGTTACTGAGTTCAACTGACCACAGTGTCAGTGTAGAATTATTAGGATTTTTATACTGCCTTTTCAGTGCCAAGATAAGTCACAACTAAAGATGTTTTTGGTTCCTAACTGGCAAATTCTATGGAGAAGCAAATTTTGGCTGTGACCAGGACTGCCTTCTTTCATCTATGGCAGATTGCGCAGTTGTGGACAGGAAATCTGTGGGATCAGCTTTTTGACCTTTTCAGAAGATTGGGTGATTATAGTGATAAGGGTTTTTTTTATGGTTGTATTGTTGTGATAAACTTTCTTCTTTCTGTAAGATGGTGCAAAAAAGAAGAAAATCTAAAACTCAACGAAGCCTGGCTCCCAGCACTGAAAAATACAGCCTGCAAAAAGGTCAACAAACCCTACCCAGTCACAAGGACCAGTGATCACTGCACACAATAGACTAGATAACGACACCCACCAATCATGGTGACAGATCATCTCCCCCCTTATCACAGCCATATACCCATAAAGAAAAACACCCTGATCACCATAATCACCCAAACTCCTAAAAAGGATAAAAAAATGATTCCACAGCTACAAATAGTCAACTATCCCACACTCTACACCAGAACACAGACAGAGTTCTAGCTCCTGTCCTCTGAAGATGCCGGCCACAGAGACTGGCGAAATGTTAGGAAGAAAAACCTCCAGAACACGGCCATACAGCCCGAAAAACCTACAACAACCAAATAAATCTATCATTACATGGGGATGGGGGAGAGAGATGCAATGTTTTCAGTGTAATTAGTGTTGACCCCTTTCCCAGTTTTGCTTTTTATCGAGTTACTGCTGTTTCAACCAAGTGAGATTTGTATATTGTCATCAGGGCAAGAATGGGTTTCATTTTAATTCCGGTGCCCCTATTAGAAGAAGAAAACAAAAGCCACCTTTTAAGACTTCATGCCAGGGTATCTCAAACCCATGTATATTACTCACTTCCTCTAGTCATTCGACAGTCCCGTACATTTTTCCTCTTTACCAATCTCTTAATCCTAGAAAGAGGCAGTCACATTAGATAGATTTCCTCTTTGTAACATTGGCTCTATCTTCCTTACCTTGTTCCAGGACTCCCAAAATGGTAACAGTGGCCAGCCAGGCTGTCTGATGCAGCATGTTGGTGAGGAGAAATAAGCCAAGGCAGTCAGAAAACTAGACAGCTAAATCAGTGGGTTTTGTGCTTGCAACACCGTGGCTGTTAATATAATGGGAGAGCAAAGCCTTTATTTCCTCTTCCTGAGGGCTGGTTAGTTAACTCCATGCTTTCTGGAAAGTTTTGACGAGATGCCCAACCCACATCGGAGCTGCTTTGGAGAGCTTCCATTATCCATAGGCATTATCTTTTTTTAAAAAATCTGTTTTATTATTATTCATACATACAAAACAGCAAAGAAAAACAAAACAAAAACAACATAGCCATTATCCATAGCTCACGGATGCTTAGCCTCCTGGCCAGCTCTTATCGACACAGGTGACATTATTTGACAGTGCATAAATATGGACTACGCCATGGATTGTGTGATGGAAATTAGTTCTGTTTTTAATATTTATTTATTTGAGAGGAAGTTTAATGTCCCCTTTTGGGACAGCCTGCTTGTTGAGACAAGCACACACATGCAAGTGAAGGATGTGACTGATCTGACAGCAGCGGGTGGGAATCCCAAATCCCACCCTTCCATTCTTTTGTTATCTCCTTTACAAAAGCAATGCTTATTAGAGGTGGTGTGCTTTAGAAATTAAGTGGAAGAACAGAATATAAACTACACACACACACACACACACACACACACACACACACACACACACACACACACACACACACACACACACACACACACACACACACACACACACACACACACACACACACACACACACACACACACACACACACACAAAAACTGAGTACATAATTGGTACAGAAAGGTCTCCGAGTGTTGTCTTTCTCATACGAGCAACCTTTGGATGGGTAAGAGAAACATCTGGTTGGGCCACATGCAAAGGTTGGTTTGGTCTTTTCTCTCCTTCTGCTCTATTATGGTGATTAAAAGGAAGACAAGGGTGTTATAAAATCCACCTAGGCCAGGGCAATGGGGCAGGCAGCCCTCCAAGAGCCACTAAACCAGTGGTGTCCAACCTTGGTCCTCCAGATGTTCTTACACTATAGCTTCCAGAAGCCTTCACCACCACTTCTGCTGGCCAGGATTTCTGGGAGTTGAAGTCCAAGAACATCTGGAGGCCCAAGGTTGGGGACCACTGCACTAGACTGTAGCTTCCATTCATGGTGAGGAATGATAGGAGATGAGGGAATCTGTTCTGTTCTCTAAACACACATCCCCTTCAGCTGGTAAGGCCAGATCAAATCCCTGTTTTAATGAGGTGAAAGTGATGAAAATAGGAGAGAGGCTAAAGCATCATTGGTGAACAGCCTTGGACAAATGTGATCATAGACGGGCTGCAAACTATGACGTACACTGTGGTAGCAAAAGCAATGGAGTTTATCATTATTATCACCACAACATCTGCACAGAGTAGACTGGTGGTGCTCTTTTGACATACAAACAGCTTTTTTCATGAGGGTACTGGAGATAAATTGCCAGAGCAGTTGATTCCTTGCTCTGAGCAGTTTGCTGAATGTTGCAGACAAAATCAGCCAGAGTAGCCTTGACTTGGATTCCAATGCAGAGGCAGTTCCTACAGAACCTTAGCAAGCACGCTTCCTGTCACCTGGGACTGTTTTCAGTGTGTAGATATTGATCATATAGACAAGGTCTCTAGATCAGTGAGAGCTACCACCTGTCTACTTGCTCCTTTCTGGCTGATTAAATGTTCCTTCTGGCTAATTGAATCTTCAGAGATGGGACTCATGGTCAAGGTGAGTGATTAAAACCACTTTACAGGAAAAGGATTCTTCCTCCTTGCTTAAGAGAGGCAGGAGGAAGAATCCTGTTAAAGGAAATTGTCCTCAACGCAGATGTTTTATCTACCTCTAGGTTGGTCTCAAATCTAGTAATGTTGGCTAAGATGGTTAACAAGGTGGTGGCGGCATTGCAACTCCAAACAAATGAGAATTGGTTGCAACTCTGAAGGAAGTGCCTTCCATTGTCAGGAAGCGACATAGGAGAAAAGGCCCCCTCTGGTGTGCTCCTCAAGGAGGCCCTTCAGCAAACACTGGTCCTCTCCTGAAGATTGTAATGTTTTACAGGTACAAGCAGCTGATTCCTTAGACAGCCAGGTCCCAAGCCTTTTATGACTCTATGGTTGATGGGGGAGAGAGAAAAGTAATAGATTTAAACATAATTTAAGATAATATGGGGAAGGATTTTCAGAGTAACAGCAGTTCTAAAGACAAACTATCTGCCAGGAAAGGAATGGCTGACTAAGCCACACAGATGATTAATACATCACTACATATGAAAAAAAAAAAAACATAGTGCAGCCCATTTTGAAAAACATTGCTGGCTCCAGAGGATGTAACTAATTCCAGACCTGTTGCCAACATTCCATTTCTGAGAAAACTGATAGAGAGGGTTGTAGCAGACCAGTTGCATTTTTGGAGGAAAGTGATGCTCTGGATCCATTTCAATCGGGGACCAAGACAGTTCTGGTCACTCTGCTCGATGACCTGTTAGAGGCTGACCAGGGGAGTGTGACCTTGTTGGTCCTCCTGGATCTTTCAGTGGCCGTTGATACCGTCAACCATGGTAGCCTCCTAGACAGACTTTTAGGTTTAGGGATGAGAGGCTCTGTATTACTCTGATTCTGGTCCGTTCTCGAGGGTGGTGTTCAGAGTGTGCACGGGTTCTCCATTGTGGAGTCCCACAGGGGTTGATTATCTCCCCAATGCTCTTTAACATCTATATGAGGCCACTAGAACAAGTCATCTGGAGATTTGGAATTCGCTGTCATCAGTATACTGATGACACATAGCTCTATCTCTCCTTTTCCTCTTCAGCAGTGGAAGCTGTGCAGAACCTAGAGTGATGCCTGGCCTCAGTTATGGACTGGATGAGGGCTAACAGATTGAAATTGAATTCTAATAAGACTGATATCATGCAGTTGGGTGGAGAACCTGCTCACTATATTGCCTGGCCTGGGCCCGGTAACACTGTCCCTAAAAGACCAAGTCCACAACTTGGGTGTGCTCCTAGACCTGGTGCACTCTATGGAGAAGCAAATTTTGGCCGTGACCAGGACTGCCTTCTTTCATCTATGGCAGATTGCACAGTTGTAGCCCTACCTGGACAGGAAATCTCTAACACCATTGGTTCATGAGTTGGTAATCTCTCAGATTGACTACTACAATGCTCCCTATGTGGGGCTGCCTTTGAAGGCGATATGGAAGCTTCAGCAGGTGCAAAACGGAGTATCCAGCTTCATCTTACGAGCACAAAGATACAATAATATCTCCACAATCCTGGTACATCTGCATTAGCTCCCTGTATGCTCCCATCCCAAATTCACAACGTTGCATTTGCAGGTGGCTACCCCAAGAAGGGCTCAGAAAACTACTACTAGGAACTGGGCCCTCAGTGGTGACTGCAACGCTATGGAAAGCGTTACCTGCAGATACATGCCAGGCCATCTCCTTCTTGTCCTTCCAAAAACAGATTAAAACCATACTGTTCAAAGACGCCTTTGGAAACATCTTACCCTTGTAACATCTTAATGTGCAGAGTTGAGCTTGATTTTGATTTGCCATTCAGTTTTCCTTCTTCTTGGGGGCATATCCTGGGTTTTTAATGTTTCTTGGTTCTCTGTTGATGTATTCGTGGGTGGCATTGGATTGTGGTATTTTAATTGCTAGCTGCCCAGAGTAGTGCCCTGGCATTAGATGGGTGGGATATAAATGGAATGAATGAAACGACTGAACGTAGTTCAATACATTTTTCTTTTCTGAACGTCTAGTGTTTCTGGTTAACGTCTCCATATTAAAATGCTTTAAATTTTAATCAAAACTTTAGATTGATCAAATAGCATCCCCTTCTCATTCTGGAGAAATGAATACAAAGCTTTTTTTCCATATTATAATTGCTAGATTCGTGATCTTAATCCTTCTGCTCCTTTTCATGCTAAAGTGAGCTGAAAGTGAAGGAAATGAGCTACATTCAAGCTACATTTTCTTGGAAAGGCCAAATGTTTCAGTGGGATTTTTTGCCAAGTAAATCTGCATAGGATTGTAGTCCTATGAGTTTTGTACAGGGAGAAGCGCTGGATTTGTACGTGTAAAGATTGGCAGTTACCTACTCATTCATTACCAAAACAGGATTGTGGTATTGATCTGATGTCATCATCACAGTGTAAGCCTTTCCAAGAACTTCTTCAAACACTTCCTCCCAAGAAACCTCAAAATAACCCAGATTTCAAAACACGAACCTAGCATCCATGTCAAGTTTTTAGTTTCCTTAAACAACAGATTCTAATAGATAAGACATGGCATTTATGAAATTATAAGTCAAGACACCAAGATCCTTTAATATGGCTTAGATCTTGAAATGCCATTAGAACTGTGAAGGTTGCAAATTGAAAACGTCTCTACATTTTGTCTTTTTTAAAAACAGGACTACTCGTACCTGGTATTTTAAAAAACATGGACAATATCAAATACACAGATCAAGACAGGCCATGCAGGTTGTAACTGCTCTTAATGTTAACAGGATCTAGCAGTTTCTGCTCAAAGCTTGGTGCAGGGTTCTGAAATGCCAATTAAAATTACTAGCACCTACTAAATTAAAAAAGAGAGATTTGAGCTGTTAAGTTTAGTAACTTGCACTGTGGTGTTTAAAATCATATGGCTTAAAATGCATTCTTACCTTCATTGCTACTGGACTCCCAATTTTGACGTATAATTGAGGAGTGAGCAGAACGAAGTCTGTCAAATCATTTCACTAACGCACAAATAAAAACCTGATGGGGAGTACCTGTAACAGACCAATGATGCCAAACAAACTGAGGCTTAACATCTGGATTTAGTGCTGTTGTGGGAATTAGAAATCCTTGTCTTCTACTGTTAATCACCCACAGGTCTACCGGTTGATCTTGATCAATCTTCTAGAGAAATCATTATCTCCACCCTGGTCCTCTGTAGGAACATATAGAGGAAGTATCTGGAACAAAACGTATTTTTAAAATCTCCATATGATATTTAATTAAATATTGCTTTGTAATGGAACACCCAGGATCCAATGGAGTACTACTGCTGGATTCTGCTGCCCCTTGCTGCAGTCGGTAATCTCTCCTGCTTCATCACAGAGAATTGCAGCAGGAAGGGAAGGGGAAGAAAGTCCTGATTCCAGTGACATTTGATACTGAAGTACAGTGTTGAATCACATTTAACCATTGTATTTTGAAACCGACGAACAACTTGTAACAGACCGAACAAACTGCTTCGACCTCAAAACATTATTTCTCCCCAACCAACTCTTTTTGTCAGCATTAAAACTGTGGTTAATGTGTCTGGGGATAGTGGCCAACGATTCATACTTGAGCAGGTATCAGAAACAGTGTACTGTTGTTCTGATGCAAAGAATGAATCTACAGTTTTAAGCAGGAAATAGAGCAGATAAAGGTACTCACTATGTGACCCAGCTCACTGCTATCACTCTGATCTCTGAGCTCACTATGCAAATCAGCAGCCTACATATTTGGGTTCTTTGGGAGGCAGCAGAGGAAGATGGTATATGAAAATGAGAGCAAACAATTGACCCACACCTGGTATTACACCAAACTGACCATGGCACAAGAGCCTTAAGGGACTCCAACATACATTAAATTGTAAGCATACTCTAAAACATGCAAAGCATGAATGAAATACACGTTCCATACAAATCAAAAAGCCTGAGCTTAACTCTGAATTGGGTATAACATGCCCCAAAGTGTATGAAAGTAAAACTATGTTAATCAACAATAATTTCTATTAAAGAAACCCAGCAATGTGATGTGAAATATAATCAAGTGTAAAAGCTTTTAATATCTAACCTTAGGATTTTTGTTCAAAGCGGTAACCTTAACTCAATGGATATTTTACAAAAGGGGAAGCAAATTTGGAAAATCACAGCCAAGAGCAAAGATAGTGCAGGGAACTACAGTATGTTTGGTTCACGCAATGTATCAAAAACCACAACCACTTGTCTAATACACTAGCAAAATATTTATTTTTTTATAATGACATAACAGAAGTGAAAGATTTCTTTTTG
Source organism: Pogona vitticeps (assembly GCF_051106095.1). NCBI lineage: Eukaryota > Metazoa > Chordata > Lepidosauria > Squamata > Agamidae > Pogona > Pogona vitticeps. Next base: position 96,169,190 of record NC_135784.1, read on the forward strand.
GTGTGCCACAGTAATTGTAATTAAAGAAAAACTGGATTAATGGGCTCTTTACACATTACAATGAACAAAAAAGGTTAGCAACATATTTTAATTGTTCACCATTTAAACAAGTAAAACTTATCATAACCACCCCCAACATATATATAAAGAATTATAGTTTTTAAATCTATAAAAAGTAAAAAATATACACTCAGAAGATCTAACTCTTGTTCAATCTTTAATATAAAACTGTAAACATTTATGTACACAAAGAAAATGTGTAGAATAGAAAACAGAGCACCCTTTCAATGGAGTTGTGGGGGTATCAGAAGGCAGTGGAGGTTGAACAGTAATGATTTCACACCTTGTCACCTGTTCACGACCACAGTCTATAAATAAAGCCGAGGCAGCAGGCTAGGTAAAGCTCAGGAGAGCCACATCTTATTGCTCTGAAGCTGCAGCAACTGGAAAGCTCAAGTGCATATATTCATTTCTGAACTGCCATAAGCGGCTGAAGGACAGCACTCAGCCTTCCCCACGCAGCCTCCATGTTTTACTGATCACTGAACAGCGTGTTCATATTGTCCCACCAATGCTACATTTTAAAGATCTGAATAATTTCAGAAACCAAATGGCTACTTTGTGTGCTATAATTTAGAAGTTCTTACATCCAAGTTGAAAGCAATTTTTTTTTACAGGTGCTATTCCAAAAATATTCTAGACCAATTTGCTTAACACTTTATGTGCTCACAGTTGACAATATTCTGTGTAACTGAAGAGGCACAGACATATTCCCTTCTTACTGAACATTAAAACCTGACTGTAGCATTAGAAACATAAGGTGTTACATTTTCTTTTCACCCAAATTCTAGTTGGAAAATCCATCTAGAATTGAATACCATGAATCAATTTCACCTGTCAACGGGCCTCAAGGAGAAATCAGCAGAAAACAAATAATTAAGAAATATGAGGTCCCAAGCACCTCCAATAAGAAAAGGAAGGCACACTGGTGCTAAATTCCCAAGAGTGTACAAAACAATTACAACTATATCCACCCTAGCCCAGCATCTCCCTGACCAAATATTAAAAAATAAAATAAAGTGTGTGTGGTGGAGGGGAAGGCAGCTACAAATATTAAAATATTTTCCTGATGACATTCATCTTGGACCAAATCCTTAATTAAACCAAGCTCAATGAAACAAATTCACTCAACTGCTGACCTGTGGAAAAGATTAGTACAAATGTAAGTCTAATCTATTTTACCTACAACATCAGTGACATCTATGTTTCTTTCATTAAATTAATCACCACTTAGAAAATGGTGTTTTTAAAATATACAAGCAATGCAATTTGTTTCAGTTCGGACATTCAACAGTAGAACCACCCAGCAACATGCAGCTTTCATCATTTATCCCCATTCAACCAACTGTCCATGAAGAAGATACAATCAAAAAAACTCTGTGTAGCATGGTGTACAAACTTGCTCATGTGTGGCAAATATATGGAAAAAAATGGGAAAAGATTAAATAAAAAGTAGTGTTAAAGCAGTTTTCTTTTCCAAAGTGCACATTTGAGAAAAACACTGAAGATACAGTAAAACAATTTCCTTCCCATAATTCAACTGTTTTATCCCTTAACTCTTCCCAGTTCTAAAACATACCAAACTCACATCTCCTCACTTTTTTTGCACAGAAATGCTCCTGAATGTGCCTGGTGTGAAGAAATTCTTTGATTCTCAATTGCAGGTATGATGATGCTAAATATCCTTATAACAGGAGATAAATAGTCCTGTTCATTAAAGAACAAAAGAAAACCCAGAGTAGGGAACTGAGAGGTATCTGTGCATCTAAAAAACTTTCAAATTTATTACCTTTATAAACTAAAGGTTAAGGCAAAAGGTGGCTTGTTGGCAAGCAGAATAATTTTTTGGTAACATGTTAAGAAAAACGCTCTCTTTTCCTTGCCCTGTATAGTACGGACCTACACCATCCACGAAAGCTGCTTCATGGACCGCAAGGAAACAGCAGCATCTGCTTCACTGGAAATTAGTCTACTTGCATCAAAAGAGATTTAGTTCATCCTTTTTTTCCTAAGGGGTAGAGAGAGGGCTTTCACGATAGATCAAACATTATCAAAGTATTCTGCTTCTTCTGGCTCCTTGTGCCATTATTGCAAAGTTTTCCATGTTTCAAACAAATCCCAAGGCACAAGGCTTGCTTCATATGCTGACCAAAGCCAATACGTCCTGTTCTTACTGGTACAGCATGCATGTGACAGCCTGGAGATTGCTTATTACACATGCCCTCAGCAACAAAGAGGACAAGTAAGCTGCAATCTGTCCATCTCTCTCATTTAACAAATGCTGGAAAGGAGATGGAAAAAGTGCACAAACTTGATTCTAGTCTGATTCTCCAATTTTAAAAAAATCCTCTAAAAACCAAGAGCTCAGTCTCCCCCCCACAACAGTGCAAATTATTTAGCTTAGTAAGTTATAAGCCAATTAAGACTGAGGTGCTCACTTTAGGTCTAGAGGAACCTATGCTGGAAACTGTTTTAATATTGGACAATTCCAGCATAAAAAAACCATTAGCTATTAATTGTGAACTCTCACATCTTGTTTGCTGAGAATGCAGGCACATGTATCACTGGTGACTAGAAAATTATCCCCTCCAAACTGGAGATGATCTGACAAAGGAACAAGGGTTGCACTTTTTTTTTTCCTCAAAGTTGATAGGATGCTATTTTCATTAGTTTTCACTAGGACAAATTAGGATCAAGAAACTTGTCAAGTAATAACTGTAGGAAAGAATACCTTAACACTGAATATGTGGAGTCTTCCTTGCTGGCTTGTTTTCTGCACCACTACTGCACAAATCCACTTTTAAGTCTTCTAATTCAAAACACTGTTACAAATGGAATTTCTGGAGGGCTACTGGGGATACATACCAGATTGTTTGAGACTGTTCTCATGTGCAGTGTTTCATACACACTGGGAAAAATGAAATTATTTCCTATCAAACTGGTGCATCTTTCTCATCTCATCAGACCCGGAAGGGAGCAGCTCCAATACATTCCGACTAGTGCCTGTGTATCTTTTCAATGCCACAGGTATTTGGTCCAAAGATACTTTTTAATTTAAAAAGACTGAGAGGTGGGGGCAAACCGTATTTCAATGATTCCCTAATAACTCATCCAAGTCATTCATCCATTCTTCTGAAGTCCTGTTTTTCAACAAAGTGTCTATGAGATCTGTCTCCCCAGTCAAGTTCTGTAGCCCATTTCCCCCATGTGGGCTATTATAAGCGAAAGGCAGTTCCTGGCTGGCTGTCCTCACTGGATAACCTTGACTACAGTGCAGATTGGCTCTGCTGGGCATTTGTTGATTTTGATTCTGGCTGAAAGAAGTCAGATCTGGGACAGCCTGGCTCAAGCCTGGCAAAACCTGCTGTGACGAGACCTGCTGCTGGGTAGGAGGGTTCTTCCTCTGCTGGGCACCAATGGATGACAGCATCTGTCCAGAAACAGTGGAGTTCATGGAGGCCATGGGCCTGCTGGCGTTGAGGCTTACCTGAGGCATCCCCTGAGCAAACTGTTGACCAGTTAACTTTAGGTGAGTGGGCTGCATGTGGAAAGTAGAGCTGGCAGTAAAAGTTCCCAGACCACTATTTCCTTGTGCCTGGCTGTTCATGTTGGACATGCCTTGATGCTGCCATGATGGATTTTGGCCCCCAATAGCTGTTGGCATTCTTGCAATCTGGGGTTTGGGTAAAGTAGGATTCAGTCCTCCTTTACTGTGTTGCTGAGAGATGCTTGAGTTTCCCAGAGTGCTTTGTCCATACCCAGCAGCAAGGGGAGTCCCAGGAGCCAAACTGGGTTGTCTCTGCATCTGCGGTTGTCCACTGGCACTGGGATTTGTGTGCTGGGGGACCATTTGTGTCATACCAGATGCCATATTGTACAAACTACCTCGCTGAATATTCTGTAAGCCAGCATACTGTGTTACTCCACGATCCTGTTGATTGCTACTTGCTGAGACAGAACTGTGCCCTGTTCCAATCTGGATCATATTCTGGGTCTGAGAAAACATGCGTGGGCTACTGGAGTTGGACTGGCCTAAGTTGTTTACTCCTGCAATTGCTGGAGATGAGCCTGTAGCAGAAGAAAGAGATATTCATTGTTAGTGTTTATCCAAGAAGTAACTCAACACCTGTCATTAGCTGAGGAGTAACATAACATATATCATTACAATATTGGAACATTTCATAGACATATTTTGTATATACTAGTTTGAGTCTTGAGATGTATAGCTGGGAAGGGCTAGTAGAAAATTGCTTTATGGGACCCTTCTCTCCACCTCCACAGAACCCCTAAAAAGGCTTGTCCTGAATATACTACAGGCCTGGCCTGAACATGGTAGGTTGGGTGGGTGGGTGAGGACTGCCAAAAATTTGGTAAATGCAACTTCTCTCTGAACATGCCTTTTCTTTAGTCATCTGATCTGTGCCACTGAAAAATCTCCCATGTGAATAAATCCATGCCTCAGAAGATTACAAAGTACAGGAATAAAAACTGTTGAATAAAATTGACTACATGACTACATAAAATTGATTCATGTTGGATTTTGGGTACCTGCACTATGGTACAGTTACCTAAAAAAACAAGAGAAACACATTGCACTGAAAGCCTAATAATATAAACAAAACCTGTGTTATCTTACTAAACACACCCACTAATAATTTATATGCTTTTAGATATACATGTTATAAAATACCAGTCATCTATACAAAATAAATATTTGTGATATTCAAAAATATATACAACCACAGGGATGCCTGAAAGATTATCTCACGTGTTTATAATATATACTGTACAATTCTTTCATTGACAGATAACCATCTGCTGGGAAGCTGAATATACATTCTGACAAAGTGCTAAATTCATTCCTTGAAGTGCCTAATTTGTATAGTCTATATCCTGTTATGCTCAACATTTCCTTGAGAGTTTTCTCAAAATCCTCACTGCTTCTCTTCAGAATCTAGTTTGCTTTGACAACAAACTGTCCTTGTTTCTTGGTAATAAATTGTCTGTTGCTGCTGACCAAGATGCTTGTATATTAACTTGATTTCCATTTCTTTTATCAAAGCACTAGGGCTCAGTATTACCAACAAGTAATCTAAAGCATAAACAATATTCACATTCCATGCACTTTATTAATAAAGGGATTCAATCAAATCGTTGCTATTATGATTATTATATACTCACAAACTTCAGTCTAGATAGGCTTCCCGGAGAGAAAACTTTTGCCAGTAATTAGTTTGCACCTGTCTTTAAATATTTTCAAGGCTAATATATATTATAAACACACGTGAGATAATCTTTTAGGCATCCCTGTGGCTGTATATATTTTTGAATATCACAAATATTTAATTTGTATAGATGACTGATATTTTATGACCTGTATATAGAAAAGCATATAAGTAAATTATTAGTCGGCATTTGTATTTAGTAAGATAATCAGTACAGGTTTTGTTTATATTATTAGGCTATATGGTGCAGGGGCAGGCTCAAGATTGCCACCTAGGGGTTGTATAAGAAATAGTCATGTAGTACTTTTAACCCTAACAAATTTATTTTATCATCAGCTTGGATAGGCTGCTACCCGCATTCTCAGATGCAAGGAGGACCCAACCCTCTTTCACAACCACTGCTTGTACATTTTGTTGCTGGGACCTACACAAACTGTCTTGAATGAAACTCAATAACAAGAGAGAGAAAAATCAGTATTCATTTCTTTTTAGCAGAGTTTGGCAGTAATATCCACAATCCAATGTACATCAGACTAGAAGTGGCTTCCATGGATGCAGATTTTTTTTTTTAACAAACCCAAGATTTGTTACAAGCAGGATACAAATTCTACCTGCAAAAGTGCATGTAAAAAGTAACTAATGACTAAACTGAAAGAATCTGTAGAACGGTTGTTGTGGTTTTTTCGGGCTCTTTGGCCGTGTTCTGAAGGTTGTTCTTCCTAACGTTTCGCCAGTCTCTGTGGCCGGCATCTTCAGAGGACAGGACTCTTTCTGTAGAACATTTCCATTCCCTCCCATGGAATAATTGTAGGTCACTCCCAGTGTCTCCTTTACCTGTGAACTGTCCAACCTGCTGTTGGTATGGATTCTGTGCCTGATCTTGATACTGAGGGGGTGGTCGAGTCAGATGCCTTTGCAGCTGTTGTTCCTGATGGTGCCTTTGCTTTTCCTACAATAGGGAAGATATAAGGTTATTAGCAGCCATCTACATTTCATCAGAGTATCTTGGTGTACAAAGCAATGGTTGGAAACATTACTGCTTCATGAATCATCATCCAAATCACTGAGAGAATGGTATTTTATGCTTGTACTACTTTTACCACAGGCAGGATAGGAAAACAGTAAGAATATAATTGTGGTCTGCAATCAGTAATAAACAGATACTCCTAAATCAGTCCTAATACACCAACCGGTGATAGCTTTAATTGATCATGAAGAATTTTTAAAAACACAGAAAACAAACGACGAGGTTTTGATGATAAAACATCTTCTTCAAGGCTGTGCATCAAGTGCCTGGGGGTTAATTCCAATTTACATGCTATTACTAATGTCCCAAATCCACATGGCTGATGCTGTTGAGGCCAGGTTCGCTTCTGAGATGGACAGAGCTGCAGTATATAAGTTGTTTTTAAGCAACTTCCCAGCTCACAGTTTGGAATTTATGGCCCATCTCCTAAAACAGAGGAAAGGTAGGCAATCTGCCCCCACCCCACTCCCCAGAGCACAAAGATTCCTGCTAGTTTGGCAGGCACTTGAGAATCCCAGCAGCAGCTTGTGAAATGCCAGCTAGAAGCTAGTGAATGTCACATTGGTTGCCTTCTGCATGTGTAACAAAGTAACAGGATTTAGCTACTTGGAAGTGTTAGTGAATCAAAGATTACTGTTTCCCCGAAAATAAGACCTAATCTGAAAATACACCCTAGTATGATTTTTTAGGATGGTCGTAATATAAGCCCTATCCCCAAAATAAGCCCCAGTGAAGTGAAACCCCACCCTCCACCAGGGACTCTTTGTGCAGCAACCAGAAGATGAATGTATTTGAATAAATGCAGATTGTTGTACATGAAAAAAATAAAACAAACCCTGAAAATAAGCCCTAATGCGTTTTTTGATCAAAAATTAATATAAGACCCTGTCTTATTTTCAGGGAACCACAGTATTATAGATGGAGACAATCTGCACAAGGTGATTGTGAAATATATGGATTGTGAAAATATATATATAGTAAAGTTATAGCGGGACTACACTCTGGGCTAGTCAGGTATAATCTAAATCAAATCCCTTATGAATACACAGTGGAAGTGAAGAACAGATTTAAGGAACTAGATTTGTGGACAGGGTGCCTGAAGAACTACGGATGGAGGCTCGTAACATTGTAGAGGAGGCAGCAACAAAAAACATCCCAAAGAAAAGGAAATGCAAGAAAGCAAAGAGGCTGTCCAACGAAGCCTTACAAATAGCAGAGAGGAGAAGGGAAACAAAATGCAAGGGAGATAAGGAAAGTTACAGAAAGATTGAATGCTTATTTCCAAGAACAGCAAGGAGAGAGAAGAGGGCCTTCTTAAATGAACTGCAAAGAAATAGAGGAAAAGAATAGAAAGGGAAAAACCAGAGATCTGTTCAAGAAAATTAGAGATATTAAAGGAACATTTTGTGCAAGATGGACATGATACAGGACAAAAATCGTAGGGAATCTAACAGAAGCATAAGACATCAAGAAGAGGTGGCAAGAATACATAGAGGAATTATACCAGAAAGATCTGGATGTCCCAGACAACCCATATATTGCTGACCTTGAGCTAGACATCCTGGAGAGCAAATTTATTTATTTATTGGATTTTTACCCCGCCCCTCTAGACCATGTCTACGAAGTCAAGTGGGCCTTAGAAAGAATGGCTAACAAGGCCAGGGAAGGTAATGGCATTCCAGTTGAACAATTTAAAATCTTAAAAGATGAGGCTGTTAAGGTGCTACATTCAATATGCTGGCAAATTGGGAAAACTCAGCAGTGGCCAGAGGATTGGAAAAGATCAGTCTACATCCCAATCCCAAAGAAGGGCAGTGCCAAAGAATGCTCCAACTACAGTAGAACTGCACTCATTTCACACGCTAGCAAGGTTATACTCAAAATCCTACAAGGTAGGCTTCAGCAGTATATGGACCGAGAACTCCCAGAAGTACAAGCTGGATTTCAAAGGTGCAGAGGAACCAGAGACCAAATTGCTAACATGCACTGGAATATGGAGAAAGCCAGAGATTTCCAGAAAAACATCTACTTCTGCTATGCAGAAGCCTTTGACTGTGTGGACCACAACAAACTCTGGCAAGTTCTTAAAGAAATGGGAGTGCCTGACCACCTTATCTACCTCCTGAGAAACCTATACGTGGGACAGGAAGCAACAGTTAGAACTGGATATGGAACAAATGATTGGTTCAAAATTGTCTCCCTCCTTATTTAACATATGCAGAATACATCACAAGAAAGGCTGGACTGGATGAATCCCGAGCCAGAATTAAGATTGCCGGAAGAAATATCAACAACCTCAGATATGCAGATGATACCACTCTGATGGCAGAAAGTGAGGAGGAATTAAAGAACCTCGTAATGAGGGGGAAAGAGAGCACCAAAAATGGTCTGAAACTCAAAATCAGAAAAACTAAGATCATGGCCACTGGTCCCATCACCTCCTGGCAAATAGAAGGGGAAGATATGGAGGCAGTGACAGATTTTACCTTCTTGGGCTCAATGATCACTGCAGATTGTGACAGCAGTGACAAAATTAAAATATCCTGCTTCTTGGGAGGAAAGCGATGACAAACCTATATAGCATCTTAAAATGCAGAGACATGACCTTGCTGACAAAGGCTGGCATAGTCAAAGCTATGGTTTTTCCAGTAACGATGTATGGAAGTGAGAGCTGGACCATAAAGAAGGCTGACCGCCGAAGAATTGATGCTTTTTAATTGTGGTGTTGGAGGAGGATCGCGAGAGTCCCCTGGACTGCAAGGTGAACAAACCTATCCATTCTGAAGGAAATCAATCCTGAGTACCATATTTGCCGGCGTATAAGACAACTTTTTTTGCCCTGAAAAACATGCCTCCATGTGGGGGGGGGTTGTCTTATATGCTGGTTGCACTTCAGGAGGAGCCACCGCCGCCGCTGTGAGTGATGCGGGGCCGCTGTGGCCAGGGAGGAAGGCAGGCAGGCAGGCAGCCAGTCCGGACGGAGGGAGGGAGGAAAGCAGAGCCGGCCATGCCTGAGCAAAGCTGTTAGAAAAAGCTGTCTCTTCACAGGAAAAAGAAAGAAAGAAAAAGGAGCACATACTGTATGCAAGCTTAATTTTAAGACAGCATTTGAACAGCACCTATGATTACTATAAAACAGATCTCTCTTTTGTCCTCTAGTTTTAGTCTTCAAGCACATTAACTGCCAGCCAGAACCTCTTTGACACACCAAAACAGAGTGAATTTCCTTTAAATTGCTAACAAGCATTGTACATGCATCGTCTCATGCACAAATCAGCAATAACTTTCTAGATTCCATTTAACAGGGGATTCTTCTCAGAGACATACTATCGAACCAAACAGCATGCAACTCTCTGCTCAATGAAGAAATTCTCGAATGACTCCACCAGAGATTCGTCTAGCCTTTGTCTGAAGAATGAAACCCTAAACACTCACATTATGAAACTTTCAGTCCAACCCTATCCCCAAATTTAAGTCTAAAATACAGTATTCAGTCTTGGGCCACCCAATAATGTCTCTCTTCTATGCAGTAGTATTTCCATATTTTCAGGGATAGGCAATCTCCTAGCTAGGAGCCCAATACAGCCTGCAGGAGTTCCCCAGCCAGCTATCAGTTTCTTCTCCTGGTATCTCCAATCAGTGACTGAAAACAGGAGACTACTGAAGGATTTAAACTTAAATGTCTTGCATGTTATTAAGCTATGATCTGCAGACGAGAATACTGTGTCACTGACATTACTCATCAGTAAATGTACACAACTGAGCTTTGCCTGTGCAACTGCTGGGGAAACATCAACATGTTTAAGAATTACCTCTAGATTTGATCACATCTAAACATTAGTAGCAAAAAAAGAACGGTTCATGTTGGCTGAAATCTAGTAATAGCAACTGAAGTGGGCCCATTAAATCAGTGGGGGGGGGGTTTGATGAGTCAATTCCTCTGTAATTGCCACTGACAGCTGCAACTTACTTTCAGCCTGCATCTTCTCACTGTCACCTCAGAAACTGAAGTCCACTACAGATGTTTGCTTCACAATACAGCACACATTTTCTATAAAATTCTTCATGGCATTTTACCAGCATCAAAATTTAAACTTATACATTATTCCATAAATTCTTAACTACTAAGGCAGGAATGTCTCTCTTCTATAAGATTGTGAAAGGTTCATTCATTCCCACCAGTTGTTTAACTGCTTCAAACTGAAATGAGATTTATTATCTCACAAGGAATTATGCTTCCCACAAGACAGTAACCTGGCACTGTTTGCTATGAATTCTGAAGGCTCTTCTGCCTAGAAACAGAACAGCAGGGAGGGGATGGAAGGAAGACATCCAGGGAGAGCCTTGATCACTTCTCATGTCTCCTGTTTACCTCCACCAACGTCTCTAAACAGCAACTGACTCTCCCTGTTCTCTGGAAAATCAGGGAACACAAATGGAGCTTGCTAGAAAATGTCACAGTGTGGGGTATTCCTGTGGATTCCTCCAGACAGTCATGCTTTCTTCCACAATATTCAATGCAACACACACACACATACACTAAACAGAAAGCCCGATGTTTTATTTCTCCCTTTCATCAGTATTATGTCACCACTGAGACCACTCGATCCTCACTGGACAACTGTAAGCCCCCTTGATGAGCTGCCATGTCCCCTCTTTTACAATGAAGGGGCTGATTTAGCATTCACAAGGATCCACATTCACCTCTGAACTCTGGAAAGAGAAGAAATGACTAGCTACTTTTGGTCATAAATAATGAGTGGGAATGTTTTTTCTTTTCCTCCCTGTGCAAATGCAATCCTTTTCTTCTATCCTGTTGGGATGAGTGGGGAGGCCTTGTGGAGAGAACAAGCTGCAACTTCACTTTAGCAACAGTGGCTGAAATCCTGCTGCTTAACATAGTAAGTCACAATAGAGTAGAATCCATGGGAATCTGGTGAGTCAACTTCTCTGTAAGTTCCATTGATTCAAAGTTGATTCACTACATGCCTGTTGATTCAATGTGCCTACTTTAGGATTTAGTCAATATTTAATATCATGTAACAAGCCGTGCAAGTCCATCAAAGCAGTAAGACAGGACACAAGAAGTACCATATTTTCCTGTTTATAAGACCCACACACACACACACACACACACACACTTTTCTAACCCCCAAATTAAGAAAACTTAGTTTTGAGAATTCAGCCTCTGGGCTCTGAACAACAGACATTACAAGTCCCTGTTGCATCTGAGCCTACGAGGTGTGTTCCAATGGGTTTGTTCAGCATCAGCTGACATCACTTCAATAAGGCATGTGACTGTAGGGAAGCTAAGCCTCGTGACTGAAGGAAACCTGTTTACAAAGGCAAGGTACAGGCCATTTTGTTCTCTCCATGTTCTCAGCTTACTTTCATGTGTAAGATGCCCCTCAATTTTTAGTGTAATGATTTTAGGAAAAAGTAGTGTCTTATACACAGAAAAATATGGTGTGTTTTTGCATTCTGAGGTCTATTACCTGTTCAAGAAGCTGCCTCTGCCCCATCAGAAACTGTTTCTGTTGTTCCATTAACAAATGCTTTTGTTGTTGCTCCCTCTGCTTCTGCTGATCTAGCAATATTTGGTGCTGTTTCATTACAGCTGCTTGCTGTTGGCTGTTGAGATAGGCTGGGCTCCCATGGTTACCTGCCATGGAAACGTTCGAAGGCTGTGCATTCACACCAGGACCAGGAACAGAAACAGCAGCACGAGGAACACCAGCAGAAGGGTTCTGATCCTACAAAGACAAAGACATTGGTTAGACTTCATTTACCAAAAGAACACCAGACCTTGGAATATAGAACTTCATAATGTCACAGTTCTTTCACAGCATCATTCTGACTGAAGTGGGCCACGGAAGATGAAAACAAGGTATTGTGGATTGGTAGCAGAATACATGTTCCATCTGCAGGTTGCAGGTTCAATCCCCAGCTTCTTCATGGATGGAAAAGAATCCTGCCTCAAACCCTGGACAGCCACTGCCAGTCAGTATCAATAATACTGGGCTAGAAAAAGCAAGTATAAGGCAGCTTTCTAGGTGGCCTATGAAACACCTGACTATGTGGAACAACTACCATCCAGCAGTAATTTCAAGATGACTCAATGTGAAAACCATATCCCAGAATATTTAGTAAAGGGGACTGAATAGAATTATAACATGTCTTCCAGGGACAACTACAGACCAAAAGCAGAAGCACAGTGACAGATGTGTATGTTCAAGTAAGGGGTGGAAAGAAGATGTGTATTCCTCAAATTCTCTCATTTATTACAGGTCTCTGTCACCCCAACAAACAGGAAGAAGGTGACTAATGAAACTCTACATGAAATCATAAATGAGAATGCAGTAAGAGACAAAGTGTTTGGACACATCCACGGTGTCTCTATGCAGTTGAGATGACTTTCAAACTGCCAACTATCGTAAATCTTCCACACAAGTAATAAGATCTCCAAATCCCTTCAGCTCTAGGCAGGTAAATTCAAACAGAAGAAAGCAAATACAGTGGACCCTTGACTTACAGATGGCTTGACTTACAGACTTTTTGAGTTACAGACTTCTCTGGCCACAAAATGTAGGTTTGACTTGCAGCCTGAGAATTGACTTACAGACCAGAAAAAACCCAAAATGGAACAAAAACAGCCTGTTACGGGATTAATCGGTTTTCAGTGCACTGTAGCTCAATGGAGACTTGACCTACAGACTTTTTGACCTGCAGCCACTGTTCCAATACGGATTACTTCCGTAAGTCAAGGGTCCACTGTAGTTCAACTCAGAAAAGGTGTCTAACCAATGAGTACATTACATCAGGGTTTACAAACCATGAGGGCATGTTTTCAAAGGAAGCAGGAAAAACAGACTGCTTTGGTAATGAAACCCTGGTGCTAGTAGTCACTTCTTTACAATAAGCCCTACCATATAAACCTTACCAGTATGCCTATACACACCACTTATTCAATCATTCTTGCTTGCTATAGCCAAACTGCTTCTAGAAGCACTTACCTGGCTGTGAGGTACTAGAGGCCTGTAAGCAATACTTCCAGATTTCTTCAATGCAAACATCCCATTCTGCTCATCATTCATATGAGGCAAAGTGGGTTGCTGCCGCTGCTGCATATATGCTATCATGGGGGATTTGTTCTGTCCTGGTATTGTAACTCCTTGTCCACATTCTTTGTAATGCGAAAGCGGCTTTGTATTCCCATAGTCTAGCACAGAACTTTGACTAGACACAGGGTTCTGGTTCAAGCTGTTTGGCTGATGGCTCAACATAGACCCACCATGATAACTATTTCCAGCCCTTGGAGAACTCTTGTTTGGTATACTGGGCATTATGAGTTTCTGGTTACTGAAGTCCTGTTGGTAAACTGAAGGGCTAGTGGGATTTTCCATAGTGTAGGGAACAGCTAATGGACTGTGAGAAGACCCAGACTGCTGCCAGCTAGAAATCTGGTTGGGTTGGTGGACCTGCTGTTGATTCTGTAACAACTGATCTCTCTTCTGCTTGGCAGCTATCTGCTGGAGTTGTTTAGCCGAGGACATCTCTTTGGCACCCCCTGTATTTTGTCCAGATAACAATGAAGTAGGTAGAGGCCTTTGTACATTCGGAGACTGGCTGGATGGTTGCATCATGGACTGGTTGGGATTTTCACTTACTGGCTGGCTGGAACTCTGAAACATTGTTTGAGAATTACTAACGGCTGGAGAAGCAGCACTAACTGGAACAGAGGAAGTAGCAATGAATGTTGTGCCAGCAGAAGATGACCTGACCTGTGGAGATCCCATCTGCTCTTGTTCAAAATCTGCTGAAGAAAATTCAGTCTTTATAATGATGTCTTGTGGTAATGGAGTCTGTGCAGCTGAATTTGAAGAATCAACATCCTTCTTTTCCTCAAAGTCTTCAGTAAATAGATCTTTCATGTCTTCATCAGGCACTGATCTATTAAGTTCATCAATGAGCTCCTTCCACTCTTGCTCATTAAGGTTAAGATCAGACATCAAATTATTCTGAGATATAGAACTTCCTGGTCCCGTGATCATACAAGGTAGATCATCTGGTGGTTCTTGTTTGAGATCCTTGTTAATAACCAAAGCAAATGAATCATCAGCATCATTGCTTCCATTCAACTGAAGGCTGGAGTCTGGTAGACACTTTTTGTTGATGCCTTCTAGCCCCATGGAATGTTTTCCATTAAGCTGTAAAGTGTCTCCGCTGGAAGGTTTGCTATCAAGCTGGTGCAGGGGTGATACAGGAGGAATTCCATTGGAGGAGCTGGTCAGCCCACCAAGATTATCATCATGACGCAATTTCTTGGGCACAGAAAACATGTCCCCGTAGCCATTCTGCTGGTCGTCATTCTGAGGTGACACCGAACTATCAAGCTTCCTTTTAACTGTTTCATGAAGCTGCTAAAGAGAAACAATTCTAAATTAGCTTTATGCCCCACACAATATGACCATCTTGGTTTTCACAGTTAGCAATCACTCTGCCAAAGATAATAGCTTTTACCATATACTGTAAATTTTTAAAAAAAACATATTTAAATGTTTGAGAAAACTAAAATTCTAAACTAAACACATAAGGCCTGGGAAAGAATTGAAAATTGAGATACACATTCCCTTCCCCCTCCTCTTCCCATCTAAAACCTTTCGATTCCCCCCCCCCCCAGAAGTCAAAAAAATCATCTGTATGTCTTTCTATACTGCTTGCCTGAAATTTGCCTCCTATTGCTGTGGAGTATATTATATGTTCCCATAAACACAAAGGGGACATCTGAGCTTGCAGCATTGCTAATGCCGTTTTGGATCTGATCAACCCTTTTAATAGGTGACCACTGGAACACCTCCTCAGAGAAAATAGATATAAAAATATATTTTTAGCACTTAAATAATGACCTTATAGGACTAATGTTAGTTGAGATAAAGAGAGAACACTGCACATAGCACTGGCCAGTATGTAAATAAAGGCAGCATTACAACAGCTGTATTCATGACTTCTCTTCTAGCGCAAAAGGCCTATACAGCAAAGCCAATCTTCTTGCAGAGGGAACAGTTGCAATACATATTCGATATGCAAATTTTTTGAATCACTGTGATTCAGCCTGGTCACGTAACAAACTGCACTGCATTCCCAAGAAAATCAATCAACTTACTTATTGTTAGATTATATTTTTAGAACCAATATTTACACAAAATAATTCATACCTGAATATCTCTTCTCACCTGAACAAGAAAAAAACTTTATAAAAGAAGAAATTAAGTTCCATTCAATCGCATTTTCTTTTTAAAGTGAGGTGTGATTACACCTCACCTGGAAAAGGTGAGATGTCATCACAATGCAAATTGTACTTCTTTCTATGCTTCTTTTTTATCAAAAGCAGTCGTTATTCTCACAGCCTAAAACTGAAACAAATAAATAAAACAAGTGCTTAAGACAGCTCTACCAGAGACAGTGCCTCCCTCTATATATTTCTGCCAGTTATTAATAACATCTTCCGAGGCTCTTCTCTGGCTTCCGCTGCCCACAACGGTGCAATGAGCAGCTACCAGGGAAAGAGCTTGGTCAGCAAGAGTTCATCTGTGCAATGTCTCCTCTAGGGAGGCTGCCTGGTGTTCTCACTAGATATATTTAGAGATTAAGCAAAGTCTTCTAACATGCATTCCTTTTAAAACATATTACTTTTCCTATTGAACTTTTACCGTTGACTCTCAATGTTCTCAAATTTTAAAAGTTAGATATTGACTTAGAAGACTGCCTTGTTTTGGTTATGTTTTGATTTTACTGCTTTTTAATGTTTGTAAACCAACTAGAGGGCAGTTGTTAGTTGGGCAGTTTATAAAGTGTAACAAACAAATCAATAATTCCCTCTTCAGCATGTTTATACTGAAAATAGCGGTGTATGTTTTGGGTTTTCAGAGATTTGCAGAAACAGAAAGATCCAAATATAGACATTTAGACCTGGGCCCGTCTCAACATATAAAAAGAACTCCCCTTGAATTTTTACCTTCTCACATAGGGCCAGATTTAAGAACATAAGAAGAGCCCTGCTGGATCAGGCCAAGGGCCCGTCTAGTCCAGCTCCCTGTATCTCACAGGGGCCCCCCAGATGCCTCTGGGAGCACACGAGACAACCAGATACCTCTCTCCTGATACTCCTCCCCTGCATCTGACATTTTAAATTACAAACCAAATTATAATTATAAAATTATAAATTTAAATTATATACCAGTTCTTTTCAGATGTCCCAAAATCTGACATAAAGTATCTGAATACAGTATTAGATTAAATTCAGGGCAAACATTATAGTAGCACAATGAAAGGACATCCTCAAAGCAAGGTGGATAAAAATCAATTTGATTTAAATCATGATTAAATCAAATTCCACCCCACCTCAAAGCTGATTTCACCTATCAGTTAATTTGCCTCATTCAGCCAAAAAAAAATGGAAACCCGTATTTTGTATTTCCCAACATGCCACCATTAATAAATAAAAATAAATAAATAAATAAATAACTGGGAATTTTACAATGTGACTGAATCAATTTGGAACAAAAATTTTACTTCATTTAAAACATTTATACCCTGTCCTATATCACAGGATCTCAGGGGAGGGTACAAAGCTGTATAACACAATTTTAAAACGTAAGATATTTAAAACAATTTAAAATCAAACAACATGAAATTAAAACATTTGAACATTAAAAATATTAAAGCCTCAAACTCCAGGGCCTCTAATACATACCGGTAAATATGTCTTAACTTAATGAAGAAATGATGCCAGTGTTGAGAGCTAGTCAAGCTTTCAAGGGGAGGCATTCCACAATTGGGGTGCTATGGCAGAAAAAGCCCTCCCTTGTGCCGCCCCACAGCAAAAGCTGTTTCATCTTCGCTGAAACTAGAATTCTTAATCAGCTTTTTTTACTCTGAACCATGCTCCTGCAAGACTCCCAGAACTACTATGTACCAAATTAAAAAAGAAAAATCAGTAATAAATGTATTACAGCACCACAAGTCTCAAAGTACTCAAAAGTACTCAAAAATACTCAAGGCTACAATTTTTTATGAAGAATAAATTTAGAAGTTCAAGTAGTATTCTTTTATCTATTTCACACATAGACACACAATTCCTCTCAATCTTGCGTTTCATTTGCCTACTGTTTTTATTTTTTCTCTCTCTTAGGTAAACCTTTTTTCACCAGTGAAAATGAACTAAATTCAGCTGGAGGGAAGTGTTTTGTTAACTGAGTTATATTAAATCTGCTGCCATCTTAATTACTGAAATTCTGGTTATCGTTCTTCTCACTACTAAAGTTAACAAAAATATACTGAAAGGTTATACAGCATATAGATCTAACAGTCTATATCATGGGATTCTATGAACATGATTTGCCCAAGAACTCTGCACTACGCATCTTCATTTCCTTGGGGTTATCTACAGTAACAGCAACTACAATTCTAATAGGTGCCACATGTTTTTCTCTTTTGGTTTTTTTTTTTTTTGCTTTGTTTCTTTGGACTTTGTCTGATATGTTTACACAGATTAACACAGCTACCTCTTCTAAAACTACAATTCCAATGTTCCTATATCACATGTTGATGAATTCAAGAAATATTCCTTTCATTAAGTATGTAATTTTCAGATTTCTTTGGACTACAAATCCCTT
This sequence comes from Pogona vitticeps, assembly GCF_051106095.1. Classification (NCBI taxonomy): domain Eukaryota; kingdom Metazoa; phylum Chordata; class Lepidosauria; order Squamata; family Agamidae; genus Pogona; species Pogona vitticeps. Next base: position 96,187,177 of record NC_135784.1, read on the forward strand.
ACAGTAATTCTTTTACCTGACAGACAGACATCTAAATGTGTCTCAACTGGGAGAAGGACCTCATCTCAAAGTCAATGAATAGAGATGGGCACAAACCACAGTTCAAAGTGTTGTTGGTTCATGCCCATCTCTAGCATTGATGCCTGGCTTCTTGTTCAGAAAAGAAGCTCCCAGATAGCCCTGAGGCAGGAATAGGAAAACTGGATGAAGCAAAGACTCAAAGGCTTCCAATTCAGACCCGTCTATTAGGTAGAATTCCCAGAATAGGGAATTACAGGATCTGTAGTCGAAGAAATCCAAAAATCCCATTGCTTCCTCCCACAGCAATTCCATTTATTTTATTTATTTATTATACTTATATCCCACCCATCTAGTCATTGACAACTCTGAGCGGCTCACAACAAGTGGAATAAAAACAATTAAAATATAACAACAATTTATGACAATAAACAATCATATAATGCACTGTATATGAGTGTGAGTGCCAGGGTTTCAGCAGTGGCCTGGAGTGCTTCTCCATAGTTAAAACTAGTATGCCACCTATGCCCATTCCTGGAGAGGTCTGACCTAGCCACAGTGACACGTCTTAGTTACATACCAGCTGGATTACTGTATCTTGCTCTAAGTGGAAAGTGTTTGGAAACTTCAGTGAATCCAAAAAGCTGCAGCCAGATTGCCAATGGGCTGGCTACAGGCATCACATAACCATCTATTACAGGGGTCCCCAATCTTTTTCACCCCGCGGACCCCTGTAATAGACCCCCCACGCTCATGTGCACACGTGAACAAGCGCAGCCTCTCTCTCGAACAAACGAGAGTGCTTGCATGCATGCGCAAACGGCAGTGCGGTGCTTGTGCGGGCACACACACACGTGCACATGCACAAATGGCAGTGTGGCGCTTGTCTGGCTGTGCTTGCGCTCATGTGCATGCGCAAACGGTGGCATGGTGCTCGCACGGGCACACTGGAGTGCGCGTGCATGTGCAAATCAGCTGTGCAGGGGTGAGTGCATGCGGGGCTGGGGCAGATCTGTCTTCTCAGCCCGGTCCAGCTCAGGCCACGAACTGGCACCGGGCCACAGACCAGGGGTTGGGGACCTCTGCTTAGTTTGTTTCTGGGCACAACTGAAAGTGCTGATTTTGACCTATAAAGTCCTAAACAGCTTGGATCTAAACTATCTCAAGGACTGCATCTCCTTTTGTGAGCCTGTGGGGGTTTTAAAGACCATCCCTGGAGTCCTTTCTCAGTCCCATCACCCTCACAGGTGCATTTGGTGGGGACACAGGAGAGGGCCTTCTCTGTCACTGCTCTTAAACTCTGGATCTCCCTCCCACGGGAGGCCAGGCTGGGCCCATCTTTGCTGTCCTTCCACAAGCAGGCAAAGGCCTTTCTCTTCAGGCAGGCTTTCTCTCAGTGACTGGCTGTCTAACAAGGAGTTCTTAAAATGGGACTGTCATGTTTCTGTTATTTTTAATGTGTTTTTAATACAGTTTTTATCTACCAGCTTTGAATATGATCTTTATTTTTATATATTATAATTTATAGCTTTTAATACTGTTCATTTTTAATACTGTAAGCTGCCTTAGGTCCTTTTTACAAGAAAGGTAGGGTATAAATAATAAGAGTGGTAGAATAAACCAGATGGGCGGGATATAAATCAATCAAATAAATAAATAAATAAATAAGTCCGGAAGATACTGCCCACTTCACTCACATCTTTATATCTCCTGAAAAACTCATAAAAGCTGACATCAGTCTTTAAAATTAGTTATGGTTGTCTAAGTCCACTGGAATAATGAGCTGAAAGGCAGCTTATGTTTTGCCATCATACCAAAGGGTGTCATAATGGAGACCTGCACTAAATAGCTTTATTCAAGAACAGCCTGGAGTGACTGAGCCACTAACTTGAAGGGCCAGTTCAACACAAGATTACTTTCTTTCTTTGTTATCACTTTGGTATTACACAACATCTAAACAATGTGCAACACTTATTCTGCTAAATCTACACAGCAGAAAATTACAACTTGAAAAGGATTCTCACTGTCCCTAGAAGTGTTGTATTGTTGTTCCTCTACAACCAGATGTCATAAGATATTTTGACTTTGTATCCAGAAGCTCTAAACAAGTATCACTGTTCTTCCTACAACATGCACTTTACATGTGATTACATATGGCTTTCCTCAACAGCATCACCATCTTTGTTGGCCAAGATGAAAGTGTTTTAACTTTAGTTAAAGTGTTCTAAGACAACTGGCTTCTGTACTGTGATTGTTAAGTCAGTTCAGGTTGTGCAATTCCTGAATTATGTGTGTAAACAACTTTATAGCCATTCAAGTTCCAATGCTAGGTTTTATATTCAGACATGCACTACTAGAGAACTACTATGTTGTTTGCCAGGTTCTCAGTAATCATCCTGCACTGCAAAAGAAAACAAAAATTTGAAGGATGGCTTTTTTCACCTAATATTGGAGTAATCAAAAAACTGAACTTGACCAAGTTCCCCATTTATTCAATAAATCCTATTACAGATCACACAATTATCTAACAGTAAACAATTTGACAAACTAACCAGATAAGCAAAGAAATATATACTAGCATAATCCTGTACTGTGATAGCCATTTTAAGTACTGATTTTTATTTCATTTTTGAAATATTAAAACTTATTATGCTTTTAGTTGTATCTGTTCTAAACATGTTGTGAGCTTTCCTGAAATCCCACAATGAAAGAAAGTTGGGATGTAAATTGAATAAAGTGTCCAAAAATGCATCATCAACACAAAACAGGATAAAAGGGATATGCTAGATACTGTATAGGGAACCCCAAATTTTGTAGAAGTACAAAAACACTTTTTTAAAAAATGTAATAGAGGAACCTAGAATGATCATATGAGGGTCAAGCATACTCAGTATCTATATAACAAGAATTATCTGTTGGAAGGACAAAGAATGATGATTGGATGGAATGATGTACCCTGGAAATCATGTCTGGAACAATACTCCAGATTAAACTTTTTGTTGAAGATCCCAATTATTTCTCAGTTATTATACAAAGATATACTTCACACTTCAGGCACATATAGAGAATGTGATACAGGTGTAGTCCTAATTATTCCCAGTCTTACATAAATATAAGGAGAAGCATGATAGCGATTTGTGAGAAGTTGTTTTGTACCTGGATCATCTTTATTGCATTCTTTAACCTTACCCTGTTTACTAAGAATTATATAGTATACTCAATAATCTACATAACAACAGACAAAATCTACACTAATGCTAACACATACAACCTCTTGAAAAAGGAGCTGATAGAAGATTGGCAAATGAGTCAGAGAGGAGCCCCACCAAAGTAGTATCAAAGCAAGAAAAACCTGTTCTAAAATGAAATCTCAAAGGAAACACTGAAAAAGAAGTCAATACTGTCTCCCAGACATACAAAATGTTTTCATCTGTTTAAGGCAGTTAAACATATACAAACTAAATTAAAAATTAGTCAAATTATTTTTAATACATGCATAATTAACATCTGACTATCCTTTCTGAAAAAGAATCTGGTATCAACTTTGTCAATCAAAAAAACTTTCTGAACAGAAAAAAATATAGGACAAGATATTTAAAAAGTTATCAAGATGCATTCATTTGTATACGTAATTATTGACAAGCTAATACACATTAATAAGCTAATGCTTATTTCCTACAGGTATTACAATAAATTACATCTTATCAAAACTCGCAAAAACTACAAGATCCAAATTTTTTAGGATATTACTTTTTTAAAAATCCTGCATTGTACTATGACTATCCTGCACATTTTAATTAATAATGTCATTACATTACATTAACAATGTGACCCCAATTTTCATGAGACAGAGCAACCTATCATATCTCAATAAAAGAATCCATTCAAGGGGGCTTCCATAGTGAACCCTTTAATTCTGGGAATCAGCTCAACTCATTTAGAGAAGCAGATGTCAGCTACAGCAAAAACTGTTTTCTGCCGATTTGAACTACAGTATTGTGTAAAGCCAAATAAACATACAAATAAATAAAAACTGAATTTTAAAAATCTAGTTATTCATAGTAGTTTAACTCAATGGATTTTGCTTTATAGCCCAGAAATAATTACCATGGTTATCAAATGTAATTAAGATTTGCCACTTAAACAGCACTATCTTGCCTGCCCACCCAACCTAACTTGTTTGCAATAAGTTAGCCAACTTGTTAACATAAACTTTGATTGACCCATATGAAGAGAACCAATGGATGGTGCAGTGTTCCACAAAGCTGTACCTCCCTCTTATCTCTACAACAGGGGCTACCAGAGGCAACCAATAGGCAGTCAAGTCCAAGGCATTCTTGGAAGCCAGACATCACACAGCTCACAGGCAAGTACTGTACTTGCTGTCAGGTGTTGCCATGTCCCTGAAACTAATAAGTCACAAAATATTCCAACCAAGACAGCTGTACAGTGGTGCCTCGCAAGACGATTTGAATTCATTCCGCGAAAATCGCAGTCTTGTGAAAAAATTGTCTTGCGAGGTTTCCTATGCATCGTTCTCAAAAAAAAGTCTTGCGAAGCATTGGTCTTTTAAAAAAAAGTCTTGCAAAGCATGGTTATAGAAAAAAAAAAGTCTTGCGAGGCACCATAGTGATTGCAAAAACCAATCGTCTTGCGTGTTTTTCATCCCATGAGGCAATCATCTAGCAAGGCACCACTGTATTATTGCGGGGAGGGGAGAGATGTATTGCCAACATATTATATAGTCCCCAGGGATACCTAAATTCTGTAAGAGCATGACAGAGGGGTCAAAAACTGAATAGTTCAAATATTTATTGATTTATTTACTTGTATGTTCCATCTTTACTTCAATGAGCTCAAGGTAGTTGTACATGCCACTCCCAATTTACCCTTACAAAAATCCTATAAAGGAGGTCAGAGTCAGGAGAGCACCCAAAACAACTAAATTAGTTTCATGGCTGAATGAGGCCACAGGAACTTGGCATGTAAATCTGTGAAGTCACCATCTACCATATTAACCAGTATACAACTTCTGCTTCAGTATGTTGCTGAAATTTTTGCATATTGGTGTTTTCTTGGTACAGGAACATTCACAATATTATTTTTAAAGTGAAATATTAGGATTCATTAACTTAATGGATACTTCAACTGGCTTGCAATTTGATTTTTAGTGGTCCAATAAAAAGTATCACCCACTCTTACATTTGTGTAATCTTTGCAGCCTTTTCCTTGTTCTTTCAACTAGGTACTATAACTAGACAGAAATCTGACACCAGAAATGGCAACACACAAAACCTGTTTCAAAACATTTCAATATACCTGGACATTCTTGGAATGAAGTGAAAGTAACTGTCACAGAAAAAAAAAACCAAATCCATATATGAAAGAAAAACAGGTGAAATAAGGTACATACAAATGTCGGACACTAGCTCGAAAGGATTAAGCACAAGAGTTCCTAGCTACTAAGAATGAGATCGCTTATGTCAACTGTGCTATTGTTACCTGGTAAACTCTTAGAGAATAACTGATAATTGAAATTATTCACAGCTTAACAGTCCTATTCCTGTACTAATGAACCAATGTCACTTTGTTCAACATCTGTATCCTCACCTGATCATGGGGCCATGAATAAATATAACTGTCAGTCTTGCTCATATTAAAATAAATATTTTGTTTTTAAGGTGCCACAAAAGTTCATGTCAGTTTTGTCTGATAGCCCATTAAAGTAAATTAAAACATAATGGCCAGAATCCTAGTACTATATATTTACACTGATACAACTTCCTCATATTTCCCCTTCTGCAAGCAAATTGCCACACGTTTTGAAGTATGCATTGTCTGTACTGCTCACTTAGTCACATGACTAGCAAGCAATAGCAAATGCCCATGTTAACTTTTTTTACTTGTGCCATTTCCCTGAAGTTTACACCGATGGAGTTACACCAACAAGTGTAACTAACAGGACTGTGGCAAATAGGTTTACTACTATAATTTTGCCATGGTGACAATTAAAATCAATTAATTCTAATTTTTAAAGATGAGCTTTTGACAAACTTCCAACTACATCAACAAAACTGTTTAAAATTAACAGTGTTAAGGCACACAGTTCATGCTTCCAAATAATGCAAACAGCCATGGATATCAATGAAGGGGACATATAAGGAGGTTTCACAGTACAGTAGTTCCCACATTTAGGCCCCCAGGAGCTCTTCGTATACAGTTCTCATAAGTCTTAATTTTTGGCTGTGGTCACTATATAAACCAAAAACATCTTGGCCACCAAGACTGGGAATCACTGCTACAGTACTGTATTTCAACATCACTGCTCCATTGCTATTGTGGCACGAAAATAAACCAGAGACACAGAAATTTAAATTCTCAAGCTTGAAATGAAAAATCCTGTTAGGATAAAGTGCAGTGGAGCCAGATGATGTCATCATCTATCACTGGTAATATTTAAATTAAATTAATTGAAGGCTTCTTAACTGCCCCCCCCCCTTTCAGGTTCTGAGTCTCCCTAGGGTTCCCTTTTGCCCCAGGTAAGCCTTTTGAAAGCTATGGGAGGTGGAAGCCTTTAATAGCCAATAATCACTGCCATATTGCTGCTGCTGGGATAGGGACCGCTGGTGGCAATCCAGCAGCAGTCCCAATCCTAATGGCCAGAATCAAGTATGATTTTTTTTGCTATTATAAGCTTCTTTCTCTCCCTCCCAAGACTTCCACAGGCTTCACCAGGGCAAAGAGGAGCCCTAAGTAGCCCCAGAGCCTGAAATGGGAGGATAGGAAGCTTTCATTTATATTAAATATTACAGGCAAACCTTTATGCCAAACAGGATTTTGGCCAATAAATGCCAGCAAAGTGAGTAAAGGATACACCGCTTTTTCAATAGTCATACTGTATAATGTATACATCGGGACGTGGTGGCGCTGTGGGCTAAACCGCAGAAGCCTGTGCTGCAGGGTCAGAAGACCAAGCAGTCGTAAGATCGAATCCACGTGACGGAGTGAGCGCCCGTCACCTGTCCCAGCTCCTGCCAACCTAGCAGTTCGAAAGCATGCAAATGTGAGTAGATCAATAGGGACCACCTCGGTGGGAAGGTAACAGCGTTCCGTGTCTAAGTCGCACTGGTCATGTGACCACGGAAAATTGTCTTCGGGCAAAACGCTGGCTCTATGGCTTGGAAATGGGGATGAGCACCGCCCCCTAGAGTCGAACACAACTAGACAAAAATTGTCAAGGGGAACCTTTACCTATAATGTATACTGTACAGAAGTATCAGTGACAGAAGCACTGTACTGAGAGATAAAGCTACAAATGTTCTGTTCAACATTTATTTATGTTATATTAAGCCTGTATAAAACAGTAAGTAACCAGTTATGCCCCAGAACAGTGGTTCCCAACCATGGATAAACCACGAACTGTAAGTGAACTGCAATTCCCAGAAGCCTTCACCACAGACTGTGCTGGTTGAGGTTTCTGGGAGTTGCAGTCCAAGAATACCTGGGTTACCAAAGAGTGAGAACCACTAGGACATGTTCCTCTTTTGAAGTTATATTTCAAAATGGAATTTGTTATTAAAGAATCAATGTTCACTGTAAAAGTTTTAAGCAGCCCTGCATATTACTTTAGGCAGTGTCAGATCACAGGATCTTCTCACAATACTGTCAGATAAAGAATGAAGTACCCGATCCTTCTGATTCAGTCAGCTTCTAAACAGAGAAATGACTAACTGCCCAGGCAATTTCTGATTCTATCAGACACAAAGTTCACAACCTACACCACTGACTGGATTACCTATTTCATTTTCATTTCCATAATTAACCTCAGAATTCAAGACGGTCTTAAACTTCAGGACTATCTTCAAAGCATGTTTTAATGCAGTGATAACTGATTATTCTAGCAGTCCATTTCTTCTTTACCTGCAAAGATGATTTCCTTGATTTTGACAGATTATGCTGTCAGAACAACTGAAATCCTAACAAATCCCTATTTTTCTATTTCAGCACACTAGTTGCCATCAAATAAAAAGTCTTCAAATTTCCACAGTAGGACAGACATTTGAAGGCATAATTGGGGAGAGGGCAAAGCTCAGCAATCTGTTTGTATAAGGTCTTAGGTTCAAACCTTACCATTTTCAGTTAAACTATCTCAAAGCTAGAACTAGGAAGCCCTTATAACATGTTGTTGTGCACTGTAAAGTTGCTTCCAAATTATGGCAACCCTATGAATGAGCAACCTCCAAAATCTCCTGTCTTCAACAGTCCTGCTCAGCTCTTGCAAACTCAAGCCTGTTGCTTCCTTTAAGGAGTCAATCCATCTCATATTAGGTCTTCCTCTTCTCCTTCTGCCTTCAGCCTTTCCTAGCATTATTGGCTTTTCCAGAGAACCCTGACTACTCATGATGTGCCCAAAGTAGGAAAGCCTTAAATGATAACATAGTAAAGTTGTTACAATTTAGTGCTGCATTTTGACTGTTTTAAAAACCGTGATCAAGTTCTAAGATAATTAACAAAGACATACAAATATATCCATTTAGGACAACCCACAAAAGATTCCCTGTGGTCTCTGGTTCCTTAGTACTCCTACCATGGGTTTTGTGACTCTGCAAAAGCTCTCCTATATTGAGTGTTAAGTCATATGGGGAAGGTGAGGTTAGTAAAACCTACTCTGATGCAGAAAACATAGGTTTCCAATCACATCTTCAAAAGCCGCAACTGATAACCGTAATCATTTTCCTCTTGTTCTGGGACTGCCTAGTATATAGGATGTAAACCAATTTGTTCAGAATTTGAGCATGCAAGTCTTATTCTCTGGAGAAAAATGAACAAAGAATCCTCAACTGTTTCTTCTAAATTTTTAATGAATTCTAATGAAGCAGTTTAATATAGTACATGGACGATATCTTAGGTAACAAAGTATTCTCTGTCTTATGTTCTTCAGATCAGATTCATAAAGCTCCCCATGCCCTTTACTGTATTAGTTAAGTAGTTCAAAAGCTAGACATGGACAAGGGAGACCTAGTTTACTCCTCCTCCTAGGGCAGTGCTACACACAAACTTTTTTCCAGATAATTGAACTAGCTTACAAGATTGCTGTGAAGATAACACGGAGTAATCCTATGTAAACTACCTATGTTAGGATGCTTGGATTAAAAAAATGCAACAAATGAAAGAAATAAGTACAATTCTATTGTATTGTTTGCTGCTAAATAATTACTTGCACAAGTCTGCTACAACACCATACAGCTTCAAGAACACCTCATCAATTCCTAACTGCTTACCTATCTAGATAACAGAAGCACCAATGCTTTCAGCTGAAAGCAGGGGCATCCATTTAATATGTCGCAAAAATCTGTTTACTTTTTTTGTTACCTTCTTTAAGATCTAGACTGGAAGGAAATGCAGTTCTGTAAAATATGGTACTGTACATTTTTATATTTTAAAATATGGTATATTTTGTGGTATATACTGAACTTTTTAAAAACGTTTCTCTCATGCAGAATATATATATATCCCGCTCGCTCGCCCGCCCGCCCGCGCACCCCCTAAGAAGTCTTGATCATGAGGCGATGGGGGCACCCATTAACAAGGCCAAAACGAATGCCCGGGCCCAGCTGGCCCCTTACCGCAATCAGAGCGCTGCTCCGGCCGTGCTGCTGATCACCGCCCGCGGTGTCCGTGTCCAAGCCGTTGACTCCGGGTCTGTCGGAAGAAGCCGAGGTAGAGGCAGAGCCCGGGGCGGGCGCAGGCGGGGGGGGAGGCGGCGGCGGCGGCTGGGCCGGGGCGGCGGGCGGGGGTGCTGCCGGAGGCGGCAGGGGCGGCTGGCGGTGCTTCCCGGCCCGCTTGGCCTTGGCCTGCAAGCACCGCTGGTGAAGGGCGAAGGTCTGCTGGCGCTCCAGCTCGAGGCGCTCGGGCGAGACGGCCTGGTAGCGGGACTCGCAGGCGCTGTGATGCCGCCGGCACAGTTCGATCCGCCGGCGGAGCCGCTCCATCACCGCGGTGTGCCGCGGAACTGCGAACTCCGCCATAGGGAAGGGGGGCAGAACCATGAGCCGAGGGCGGCGCGCCGAAGGAACAACAGAGCAGGCGGCCCTTTATTCCGCCATCGCTCGCAGCACCGGGCACCACTTCCCCGTCCCAACTCTCCTTCTTCCTCCGCCTCCTCTGCTGCTGCTGCCGCCGCCGCCGCCGCTCCTAGGGCAGCCACCTTTCCTGGCGGGGGCGCCCCTCTTCCCCCTCGCCGGACCTGGCCAGGCCCCGTTTCCTCAGTCAGGCCCGGCGCGCTCGTCCCCACCACTTCCCTCTCTCCGTCCCCAGTTCAGGCCCAAAGCCACCCGAGCCTCCCGTTTCCCATTGTTGCCCGCGCCTCAGCCGCCGCCATCTTGAAATTGTTTTACCCCCCCCTTTCCTTCCTTCCTCCCTTCCTTCCCCTCCCCCGACCACTTAAGAGTCAGCCCCGTTCAGAGGAGGTGGATGTTCCTAGGCGGTGGGTGACGTCACGGCGGATACACGCACTGGTTGGAGGAGTCAAGACCCAAGTGGTCGGAGCCAATCAGAGACGAGGACAAGAGAGAGCAAAGTAGAGCAGTGGGGGGGGAATGGATTTTTCTCTTCCCCTCCCCCACTTTTCCGGAAGACTATAAAGGGCGGGGCTTCCTGATTGACAAAGGGGGCGCTACGCTCTTGCTACTAAGCTCGCTACTGAAACTTCGTAGGGAGGCGACCGGACTGACTACTGTGTGCTACTTCTCTGTCCTCGTCTGGGGCACTCTGCTCATTTCTCCTCGTATTGAGTTTAAGAAGAGTATTCGCGTAGTGGAGTAGTGATATGATTTGGGCGGGGGGCAGAATACATGAAATCAAGGTTATTTTAGCGGTATGTTCTCCATTTGAAAGAGTTGTCACAAACTAAAGAAACCACACCAAACCTTGAAAGCGCGATGCCAAAATTCACTGTGAAACTTAACCAAGCACGCCTTTCAATTAAAAGGCTGCCATTTTAAGAGGGAGGGGGATCCTCCTCCACTACGTTACCACAGGGAAAGAAGGACATCCTGCTCTATTAACAAAGATTTAAATAAGCTACAGCAGAGGTTTTTAAGCATCACATCGCTATTTTTTAAAAAATCCTCTTCGCGTAGAGTTCTCTTTAGCGCTTGTCTACGGCCTGTTTGATACAAACGGGAGGGACACTCAATAATCTATTTACTTTTTTCTCTAACCACTCATTCTACTAAATGTTCAATTCAAGTTCTGCTACACAAGGGGATCAAAGCTACCTGGGCAAAGCGCTTCTCCACCAGAGGTTCAGAAGTGAAAAAAAAAAAGGAAATTAACACCATAGGGCAAGCGAAGAATCGTACCTCCATTTTATTAATGAAATGAATAACCTGCAGATTACCCTTTTTATGAACGGATACAGACACCTTCAGGAACAGGGCCAGTACCAAAGAATATACCCCAACATGATAATCTCAGGCAATTTTATTTTTACTGCTTGCAGAAAACACCAAGCAGGAAGCAGCTTGCTAGGGAAGGGAAGAAACACTGAACATTTTTTGAGGATAGCAGTCTAATTTATGTGGGGAAAATATTTGTTTTCACGAGCAGCGAAAGTTTTGCCAATCTACTGCAGATCATACAGAGATCTTGTTGATCCTAATCTAAATTCTGCTTGTTTCTGTAGTGAACTGAAAGATGCCAACATTGGACCAAGTACACAAAATAATGGATGTGAAATGTGGTCAAAATTAATGAAATTATTGTCAAACATAATCCTATGCTGCATCAAAAATATATGTTACAGATATGTAGCACTTGAACAGTTCCCATGTAGGGTTTTTTTCAATACAGTTATATTAAAATTCGCCTTTTAAAATGTGCAATTCCCCCCCCCCCAAATTGTAGTGGTGAAACATTCTTTTCTAATGGCACACCAAGAATTCAAAATAAATAACAAGTCTGTGTGCTTTAAGATTATGAGAAACAAATTATGAGTCACATCACAATGTGACCTTCATGCCAGGGATATGCTCCAGATTTGAAGGAAGTAAGGTAGTTTACCATGTAATATGCCAGAATATACAAAAGCCACTCACTTCTATAATTTAATCTACTTCTTTAATACGTCTTATGTAAAAATAAAATCTCTATTAATTATTGTGGGATCCTGACTTAATCACTTACAGAGCTAGTGAAACTAAGACACAGCAATGACTAGCTTAATTTTAAGTGCCACTGATTTCACTGTATTCTGAAGTATCATTAAATCAGGATGCACTTAACTATATAGATACAATTATTGTATTCACGTTGATACTATTAAAATTTAATACTTTGTATGACCCTACAATTTCCAGGCAATTTTATCTGTAACCAGTTAATGTCTGTAGAATTAAAAATTCCTGCCATGTTCAGAATTCCTAATACAGTACTAAAACAGATTCAGCTTAAAAAGCTCTATACACTTGTATGAGTTATAGAATATGCTAAGAGTACATATTTTGAGGGCCAGGACTTCTGCAAATTCTATGCTTACATGAATTCCTTTTTGAGAAATTTATTTGTCCAACTTTGTTAAATCAAGGATATAACTATAAATCATGAAATAAATGAAATACAGCATTTTAAACGTAACTGGGACTGACAGCATATTCAGTAGTACATTCAAACAGAATGCAGAACGTTAACTTTTGCACATTTTGTATGATGTTCAACTCTTACAGAACTGACTGCTCTCTTGTCCCTGAATTTCCTTTAGGAGTTACTGTATCCTTTGTCTTTTGATTAGCTAAGCCCACAGGAAAAAATAGAGAGAGAGTGCGAACTACAATATATTTCTATGCATCTTTAGATTTATTGTTAATTTTATAACAGTCAGGATGTCCGTGAGAAAATCACAGTCTTGCTTAGCAATATTTAAGGGTTTGCATCTGAATGGAGGCAATACTGGCATTTAGAAAACTGTTGTGGATAAGAAGGCAGAAAAGTGCCAAGAAATTATTTTTAGCACCATATTTACTGCCACAGATTAAGTGGAGCCAAGTTTTGAAAATTCAGGATATTGGTTATCCATTACGTATATCTAAACATGAGACTCGTTGCATTTTACATCAGCATTTTAAAGGTATGCAAACTTACACTACAGAAGACACCTTGTTGACTGAAAAGCATTACCTTGCTTTAAAGCATGTTATCTTTTACTCAACACACTAACACAGATGAATTTGAAACTGCCGGAATGCACTTTTATTTTCAGAAAATTAAAAACCAAATAGTCTAGCATTCTATTCACCTTTAAATTCTCTTTCTTAGAAGAAACACTTTCCTTAAAGGCTTAATATGGTACTAGCGCAGTCTAGGATTGTATTTCTTTCCCATTTTCTTTTTTCCTTGTTAGCATAAAAGATTTTCCACAACAGAATATATTTTCTTCAAATTTAAATTAAAAAAAAAACAAATTATCCTTCAAGTCACAACACCTGTCACTTGGAACCTCAACTGGCTTCATAGTATTTGACTTCTGTACTCCAAAATAGTAGATGTGACACTTTTCTCCCAGTGTGAAATCTTCCTTAATATGATGGGCTCACAATGACACACTGGGCTGAAGATTTACAAAGAACATTTCAAGCAATAAACTGACATGAAAAAAGCTAGAACATGCAAACTGGAAAGTATTCTGAAGAGATGCCAACCTTCAGTTTTATGTTAAGCATCACCTTATAAACACCATTTGAAAAGTTAATCAGATGTTCATTTCTCTAGGCATTCTGGAGAAAAAGAACGCATGCCCCACAGAGAAATGAAGTAATAAAATAGCTTATTCCAAGATAGACAGCATTAACTCAAGTACTTTAAAATTAGTAAAAACTGAGGTGTTCAATTACCACCGCCAAGTGAAATCAACTATGTGTAGGGAACAGGTAAGAGGCAGCTATGGATGATTGCATTTTAATCTGCCATTTTAACAACCAAGAACTAATTAAGCAATAGCTGCAAACTCTGTAGCTTCCAATAGGAACATATCAGCAGGACCCTTGTGGAAAAATCAGGACACCAAGGAAGTTTTACAAGATGTATATATTTTGGTTTCTGAAAGCAAAATGATCCATAAATGCCTTTAGCTAAGTTTGGAAAAGCGATGCACTGACCAAGTGAAGAAGTTCTATAGTGCCTTTACAGGCACAAATCTGAACAGGGACAATTATACTTGCAGGTAGCAAATGCTCTCTGTTACTGGAGTGTTTCTATTCAGTGCATGTACAGCAGTTTTGCTCATATATTTAAATAGAGATTAGCCAGTGGCCAAGTATTCGTTCTTCTTTCCTTCCCACAATAAATAATCAGGAATTACATGTTATCATTAAAGGTATACACTCTAATGGTTGGTATCTCTTAAAAAGGAGTTCTGAATCTCTATATACTCAATGCAACACAGTTTTTAAAAAATTTATTTAGCTGAAACTGGAACCCCCTACATTCACAATAGAGTTTGATACATAAAGAGCAGATTGAGATTCCAAATGTTACATATGCCCAGTATGTTTTCATGTTCCCTCCTTTCAGCCATGAATACTGACATCTAATTTTGGTGCAAGTCTTTAGATCACCTTGCCTGCATCTCATTTTAGTGCATGAAGGTACATACAATGGCAACAATGAGAAAGTTAGCAACACTGTCCTGTCCACAGTGTTTGGACCCAAAAAAGAAGTAGTTCTATCTTTGCAATTAAAAAAACCCAACAACAACAGACTTAACAGTGAGCTAAACATATGTATTCTGTAGCAGCTAAGCTGCATTCTGAACAAGCTGCATAGCAGCAGCAGAAGGTGGAAGTTTCAAAAACCACAGAAAAAACTGTAAAAAAAACTTCAAATACAAAAACAAATTCCAAATTGAGAAGAATTTAAGGCCTAAAGCAACAAGAAAGATCAGTGTCAGTCTTAGTACCCTAAATGAGAATCCATTCCCCAACTTCGACTGATTGTGAATACTGTTTCATCTGGGCAATACCGATGACCAATGTATTTATTTCATGGCCTCTTTATGGTGTTCCTTTTATAAGACAAAAATAAAGTTAATACATTTCTTTAAATGGATTTTAAACTCATCCTATCAGCACCATACAATGGCACTGACCATTTGTTTAACATGATCAAACTAAGGGAACAAATGTTGGTGAATAAATGTCCATGTTTGTTAAAAAAAACTGTATACTTAGCATTTCTTCTAGGAGTTGCTGTTCATTTCCACTGATAGATTGCTATAGTAATTTCAAGCCAAGGTTTTAAGATTGGCAAGTCTATCACTCTATTTAAAAACAAAGAAAAATGTTAGTTTTTATAACATTCCAGAAATTCATAGCTGGGTTGTGTTAAATGCATTCTCTTTCTACAGGGATATTCTATTTAAAAACACAATTGCAATATTTGACTGCTAAACACTCATTTACACAGGAGAGCATTTGACAGGAACCTGTGGATGGTGAATCTTGAGGTTTTTTTGTGTTTCAGCAAAAGGTATCCAAGGTCCTCTCCCAAAACCATGTTGAGGGAAAATTAATCAGATCAAGTTCTTAGGATATTTCAATCTTTTCTTGGTTTTCTGTTTCTGGGAGATCTATTCACAGTTTCTTCCACCTATAAAGAAAAAACATTTTTCAAATAAATAGAGAAGGCACTTTCCATATGACTACTATGCTTCACTTTAAAAAATAGTCAAGATAGCTAAAATGTAAAAGTAAAGGTTCCCCTTGACAATTTGTCCAGTTTTGTCCAACTCTGGGGGCGGTGCTCATCTCCGTTTCCAACCCACAGAGTTAGCGTTTGTCTGAAGACAATCTTCTGTGGTCATGTGGCCAGCGCGACTAGACGCGGAACGCCATTACCTTCCCACTGTTGTGGTATTTATTTATCTACTTGCATTTTGCATGCTTTCAAACTGCTAGGTTGGTGGGAGGTGGGACAAGCGACGGGGGCTCACTCCGCCACGTGGATTCGATCTTAGGACTGCAGGTCTTCTGACCTTGCAGCACAGAGGCTTCTACGGTTTAGCCCGCAGTGCCACCACGTCCCTCAAGATAGCCAAGGGTGTGCTCTTTTGGGTTTCTGAACTTCAATTCCCAGAATCTGTCAAGAATTCCAGGAACTGCAGCCCCAATCCCTAAAATCAGCACATTCATACCTCCCATAAAGGGCCTTTTCAGCATATCTTCATCATTGGCTCTCCAATCTTCCTTTGGCTTCCTGCTATTGGTTTGTTTTTAAAACGAAAGCCACCACAATGCCTCCTGGGAGTTTCAGTCTCTCTGTCCCATTAAGGTGTGTATAGAAGGCATACCCCAAAGATCAATGACTCCCATGTAGTACTGCAACAGCTCCCTTTTTATTTATTTATCTTAAAACAAGAGGAAGCAACAGGAAAGCCAGAGGGGAGAGAGGTAAGTCATTCAGAAGCCCTTCTCAGAGAAGAGGAGCATGAAGCTTAGAGGTGTGCTGGTTTGGGTTTTAGGGCTACAATTCTCAGAATTCTTTAAGAACTGCAGATGAAAAGCACAAAAGAGCACACCACGTAATGTAATTCTTGCTAGTTAAATTATTTGTTGTAGTCTAGAAATGATGTGTATGTGCTCTTTCTATGATAGCAGTTAACACTGCTAAGGAGTGAAACTTGACATTAGAAAACTATGCCCAGATGTTTTCCTGACTATCTTCCTGCTTGTTAACACTGTCAAATCCCCTGGCTTTAATAAACTGGTTAACACTATTGTTTTATTATTTTTAACATTTGATTTTATTATATTTTGTTTTCACAGAAACAAAATTATCTGAATGAAAAGCAGTACAGTATGAACATAAACTGATGGCAGAAAGTGAGGAGGAATTAAAGAAGCTTGTAATGAGGGTGAAAGAGGAGAGTGCAAAAAACGGTCTGAAACTCAACATCAAAAAAACTAAGATCATGGCCACTGGTCCCATCACCTCCTGGAAAATAGAAGGGGAAGATATGGAGGCAGTGACAGATTTTACTTTCTTGGGCTCCATGATCACTGCAGATGGAGACAGCAGCCACGAAATTAAAAGACGCCTGCTTCTGGGGAGGAAAGCAATGACAAACCTTGACAGCATCTTAAAAAGCAGAGACATCACCTTGCCAACAAAAGTCTGAATAGTCAAAGCTATGGTTTTTCCTGTAGTGATGTATGGAAGTGAGAGCTGGACCATAAAGAAAGCAGACTGCCGAAGAATTGATGCCTTTGAACTGTGGTGCTGGAGGAGGCTCTTGAGAGTCCCCTGGACTGCAAGGAGGACAAACCTATCAATTCTAAAGGAAATCAACCCTGAGTGCTCACCGGAAGGACAGATCCTGAAGATGAAACTCCAATACTTTGGCCATCTCATGAGAAGAGAAGACTCCCTGGAAAAGACCCTGATGTTAGGAAAGTGTGAGGGCAAGAGGAGAAGGGGACGACAGAGGATGAGATGGCTGGACAGTGTCTGCGAAGCAACCAACATGAAATTGACAGAACTCCGGGAGGCAGTGGAAGACAGGAGGGCCTGGTGTGCTCTAGTCCATGGGGTCACGAAGAGTCGGACACGACTAAACGACGATGAACATAAACACTAAGGAAAAGCTTTAAATTCAGTGGCCAGTACCCACTTGCTCCACAAGCACTGTTGGAATGATGTGATAAGAGTCTCTTTTTGAATTTTGGAGCGTATGCAACTTTGACTTACTGCAACAATTTGAGCACGTCCTGCAAGTGAAAAGGAACTGTTTCATTAGCAACAATCTGCCACTGCCAGTGACATCATTCATACTGTGCTGATGGGACACTTGCAAGAGGATACTGGCCACTGACTAACCTTTTCGGATGCCAATCAAACTACATTTGGCTGTTCTCCCATAGATGTGTAATACACACAGAGAGAACTGTGATATTTATTAAAGTTACTGTATCTATCTCCAGCATCTAGAACTGTGAGAAAAATTTACAGTGATGAGCTATATATAGGTACAGATATAGTGAGGATATATAGAATAGATTTAAGGAATTAGATTTGGTGAACAGAGTGCCTGAAAAACTTTGGATAGAGGCTCGTAACATTGTACAGGAGGCAGCAACAAAAACCATCCCAAAGAAAAGGAAATGCAAGAAAGCAAAGTGACTGTCCAACGAGGCCTTAGAATAGCAGAGAAGAGAAGGGAAACTAAGTGCAGTGCAGATAGGGAAGTTACAGAAAACTGAATGCTTACTTCCAAAGAATAGCAAGGAGGGACAAGAGGGCCTTCTTAAATGAACAGTGCAAAGATATAGAGGAAAATAAGAGAAAGGGAAAAACCAGATATCTGTTCAAGAGAATTGGAAAAATTAAAGGAACCTTTTGTGAAAGATGGACATGATAAAGGACAAAAATGGTAGGGGCCTCACAGAAGCAGAAGACATAAAAAAGAGATGGCAAGAATACACAGAGGAATTATATCATAAAGATCTAGATGTCCCGGACAACCCAAATAGTGTGGTTGCTGACCTTGAGCGAGACATCCAGGAGAGTGAAGTCAAGTGGGCCTTAGAAAGCCTGGCTAACAACAAGGCCAGTGGAGTTGATGGCATTCCAGTCAAACTATTTAAAATTTTAAAAGATGACACTGTTAAGGTGCTACACCCAATATGCCAGCAAGTTTGGAAAACTCAGCAGTGGCCAAAGGATTGGAAAAGATCAGTCTTCATCCCAATCACTGTCCTCCAACGAGGACAGTGCCAAAGAATGCTCCAGCTACCGTACAATTGCACTCATTTCACACACTAGCAAGGTTATGCTCAAAATCCTACAAGGTAGGCTTCAGCAGTATGTGGACCGAGAACTCCCAGAAGTACAAGCTGAATTTCAAAGGGGCTTAGGAACTAGAGACCAAATTGCTAAAATGTGCTGATTTATGGAGAAAGCCGGAGAGTTCCAGAAAAACATCTACTTCTGCTTCATTGACTACACAAAAACCTTTGACTGTGTGGACCACAACAAACTATGGCAAGTCCTTAAAGAAATCCATTCTGACGGAAATCAATCCTGGGTGCTCACTGGAAGGACAGATCCTGAAGCTGAGGGTCCAATATTTTAGCCATATCATGAGAAGATTCCCTGGAAAAGACCCTGATGTCGGGAAAGTGTGATGTCAAGAGGAGAAGAGGACGACAGAGGACAAGATGGATGGACAGTGTCATCGAAGCAACCAACATGAATTTGTCCAGTCTCTGGGAGGCAGTGGAAGACAGGAGGGCCTGGCGTGCTCTGGTCCATGGGGTCACAAAGAGTCGGACACGATTAAACGACTAAACAACAACAAAAATAGTAAGGATTGGTTTTATTTTGTTTTCTATTTAATGTTCAATACTCATGGCTACCATGTCCTCTTTTGAATAATCCTTTACTAAGTAAACTATTCAAAATATACCTTATGCAATGAAAAATAACATATTTTTATCACATTGGTATGTCATGGAGTTCATGTGATTCACTTTGCCCTTGGCAGCACTCCATGGTCAGGGGGCACTCTTAAAATAGCCTCTTCCACTGGTAAAATGCTGAATATTTTGAACATTCGCTCAAAGCAAAAATCAACTAATACTTTATAAATACCCATAATTCTGAAACCTCTGCAGATACCAAGTTAAATCCAATGCTGCAATAAGATACTTCATCTATTCCAATGGGACTTTAGCTTCCTTTCCTTCTTCCAACAGTCATCTTTGCCATTTGAAAACCTGTTCTGAAGGGTTTTCCAGCCATCCATAGCAAATGTTGAGTGTTAGTGGTGGGCCATGGGGGAACTATCCATGTCAGTTCTGCAGCTGGAACCGTTTCAATCAGCAAAATCACTTCACAACCTTTTGGCCACATTACACTCACATCAACTGCCAGCAGTTTACAGAAATCAACACGTTCATATTGAAATATGATCTTAAAAGAAATGTTAATCAGCTTTTCAAATTTGCAGCACTGATTCACAGGCTATGATGCCCGAATGATTCCATCAAAGAAAGTGGTGAGGAGGCCATTAATGATTTAGGAAGCACTGCAATGTAATCTTCCAGAAAGACTTTTCAGTATTTTTAAGATTATTCTTCATCCAGTGCAAATATTTTTAAATATGTTTACCTCTGTAACAGGATTACTATCTTCTTCCTCTGCCTTCTCTTCCTCCTCCTCTTCCTCTTCCTCCTCTTCCTCTTGACTAGCAGTTCCTGCATCACCATCATTCTTCTTCTCTGCTGAAATGCATATTTAATTTTTTTTACTAAAAAAAGGAGGCTACCTGCGTTTTCTGCAGATCATTTATTCACCTCCCCATTCTCCACCAGCACTAGTTTCTACATTTTAAAGTAGAAAAAAATCAGCATTCTCAAGAGCAGTGAGAATATCTCATACTATGAATACCTGGCTTTTCTTCTTTTGCTTCTTCCTCTTCTTCTTTGGCTTCTCCCTTGTTCGTGTCCTCCATCTTCTCTTCCTCATTTACATCTGGCTGAGGTTCATCTGTTTTTTTGTACTCTGCAGCACTTGGTTGTTTCTGAAAGATATACCAGAAAAATTCCAACAATAAGTTTCTCAGAGAATGACCACTTCTTTATTTTTTTATTTGATGTCAAACATTTCGATAGTGCCTTTCAAGGCAAACCATGCCTCCCTGTTGCAGCTCATAAAATAAAACACAAAGAGCAATATAATATTGGTTGCTGTGGGTTTTTTGGGCTCTTTGGCCATGTTCTGAAGGTTGTTCTTCCTAACGTTTTGCTAGCCTCTGTGGCTGGCATCTTCAAAGGACAGGAGTCAGAACGCTGTCTGTGCTCTGTTCTGACTCTTGTCCTCTGAAGATGCTGGCCACAGAGACTGGCGAAACGTTAAGAAGAACCACCTTCAGAATACAGCCAAAGAGCCCAAAAAACCCACAGCAACCATCAGATCCCGGCTGTGAAAGCCTTTGAGAATACAATATAATATTCTTAATTAAAATAGAAAACATTTAGAATAGTTGTATCAAACTGTATCTTGATGTTACCCAACATACTTTGGAAACCAGCTATTTCTAGGTTACATACCTTTCCAGAGCAGCAGAAGAGAACAACAAGGAACACAGGTAAAGCCACAGTCAGGATGTAGACTATCCAAAGCCAAGGACGCTCTTCAGCTGCTGCCATCATCTGGCTCACAACACCAGGCTAGAAGACAAGTTAGAATCTCAGCTTGTATGCACCCAGTTTAACATCCAGTAGGGCAGGTCTCACATCCAATACATCAACACTAACTATCATGCTAAGGGTCACAATTAGTACAATAGTGAATATAATTTCACAACAGTTTTAAATGATTAGAGTCATTTGTAAAATCACTTTTGTACCAGAAAACTAAAATAGTGGCCAAAATCCTGCTCCATATTATGCTGCATAAGGCTGATAATGTCATCAACCACAGTGTTTTTTTCAACATAAAATTTTGTGTGCATTCTCCTGAGCACAAATATGCATAAGCAATGACATACGTGCAAATCTTCTGAAGAGCAAAATGGAGACAATTCTCCAGTTCACCTTGTCACAATCATGGAAAGAAGCAAATCTTTTATTTCTCACCTCAGCAGCACCATCAGCTGCCTTCTTCAGACCCCATCCATCATTAGCCCAGTCATCTGCTACTGCTCGGTCTGTACAGATAATGAAGTTATCAAAGAATATGTCAGATGTCATAGACCATAACTCAAGTCCCAGAGCACTGAAAGGGCTCATTCTGAAAGGTTCCAAGTCTTCAAAAAAGTCTGGGTTTGGAATCTTCCTTGGCTTCCAAATGCCCTGAAGAACGCAGAGACAAAAATAAGTCAACCCAGTTGCAAGTATTCATCTTCACTGATTCTTCAGATATTCATGAACTGATCCGAATATCTAGAAGAAACTTTCATGTGTCTACTGTATGAATTAAGATGAATGTTTTCCACTATTTCTCCAACATTTGGTATACCCCCTCCCACCAATCTACAGCAGTGTTCTACTAACAGCTTAGTGTCAGGACACGTGATTTGTGTTCACAAAATAGAAAATTTAACCACTGATCTCTCAAATTAAATGGAGATCAGAAAGCAGGACTGTGAAATAATTCTGCTGTGATCCTGGGAGCTAATACAAAAATTTTAATTAAGAAATGTTTGAAGTCACAAGGTAAGATACAGGTAGGTAAAGCTGCTGTGTATCATGTACCCAGAATACACACATTCATACACAAGAGAGCTTAATGGGTAACAACAGCAGCTTGCACATAGTATAGCATCCAAGTCCTTTCTGGGGTTCCATATAAAGCAGCTGCCAGAAGGGCACATATGTTAACTGTTGTTGCAAAAAGAAAGTGCTGTGGCACCTTGAATATGAACAATTAAAATTCATCAAAATATGTTGTTTTATTTAGCATTTTAGTCTAGCGATTACAAAGTAGAACTCTCCCAAAAAGTTCTGTCTGCTCACTTGAATCTAAATAAGATATAATGGTTTCCTGTCCTCTCACATTCCTGAATTAAATCAGCACTGTTGTCTTTATCAGACTATCACATGCCCGTGTGCTAATATGGTACACACTTGCTAACTGTATTGTCCTTCTCTATACTTTTTGCATTTTATTCCCAAACTGACCACGATGAATCCCACCACCCATGTTTTATATACCTGCAAATGAGATAGCAGCTCATGTGTCTGATGACATGAAACTGAGTCCACAGAAGCTTAAATGTGCTATGAAACTCTGATACTGTCTTCCCATATTAAAGGTAGTCTCACTAGTGTGAAAATTTTCATGCCTTGGGCCACTCAAATTCCCTCTGCACAAAAATGCAAGTGCCTCCTTGCTGTAGAGCAATTTCTCCTTCTGTCATGCTCCAACACTTAGTTGAACGCCGGGAGCTGAATAAACTGGCACAGTGTACCAAGAACCTACCTAGACAGAGGCCTAGAAGGCTAATGCAATTATCTGAGGGACAGCATCTTCCCATACATACCTGCCTACAATTACAATTTCCTGGGAAAGCTCTCCCCTATATCCTGTAATGGAAAGCAGGCTTTCTCAGCTGCAGAGCCACAGTTATGGAATCCTATCCCCATGAAAGCTGGGCTGGTGTTAACAGTGCCTTTACTTCAGTGCTGAGTTAAAACCTGGCTGTTCACCAAGGTATTTTGTACTTAAAAGAGATGATAGGTGTTTAATCTTTCAGTGTGCTTGAACTGTTAAAGGATTATAAAGTGTTTCATTACATTTTAATTATTTCATATTATTTAAACTGCATGAATTTCTTTACTGGACTCTGCACTGAGATATATTGATAGAAGCCAAACTACAATTATTTTAATAGATACATTCAGAACCTACAACACACGATAGTTTACCTGGTAGTTTGGGTTATCAATCATGGGAGGCTTCCATTTGCCGTTATAGTTAGGATTGTCAATAGTTGGCCGCTGCCAGACACCACAGCCAGGGGCTGACACACATTTGGGATTTGCAATCTGAGGTGCCTCCCACTCTCCATCCATATCTTCATCCCTGAAAGAGGAAACTCTTGTTTTAGGACCCCAAAGTTTCTTTCTTTCTTTTTTTTATTTTTTTAAAGAAAGAAAACAATGTCTTTGATGTATCTTACAAATCGTAATTCCAGTGTTTGGAAATACAGAATTTGTGCAATATAATCTTCCTGACTTAGGAAATATGTTTATTTTTCCTACTGTTTAAAACTTTAGAAAGCCTCCAGGAAGCACAATTCTCTAACGAGCAAGGCTTACAGACTGTTTTAAGCAAAAGAGGCTGTTAGAAGTATTTTATAATATAATGAAGTAATGAATGAATAACTATCATATTCAAATTCTATCACACAATAACTATGATAGAATTGATCCATCTAACTTAAACCACTGCAATAAATTAATTATGTGCCATCAAATCCACTTTAACATTTGGTGACCCTTTCCAGAGTTTTCTAGGCTACATACAGAGTACTCAAAAGTGATTTACCAATACTCCTTACTTCTCTGCAGCCAGAAACCTAACTTAAGAAGCTATTCAAGCCAGCTGCAATCATCTCTAAAAATATACGAAGATTAACATTCTCTCCTCCCCACACCTTTATTTATCCTCTATCAAATTTAAGAATGATGTTTGATCAAACCTGTTGCTTAGAGCCTGAACTCTGCACCTTTGGTGTTTCTGAAATAGAATGCATATGCCCACACATTGCTACACAAACTGGCTTTAGATGTCTTGAGGCAGTGAAAAAAATCAGATGAGAGTTCACCGCAACAGGTCATGCTCTCTAGACAGACCCCAGGAGATATTACTAGCCAACTCAATTGGTCTAGCAAAGAAAATTCCTCACATCCCACAATAACCTTTTATCAACAAGTAAATCATATATGTCCAATATTGGTTTTGAACTAGCCATGCAACTTACAGGATTCATCATACATATAAATGCATGCAATGTCCATGTATGTCATCCATGTTTGTTATAAAATATATGTATTGCCTGCAAATGTCATCAACATGCCACTTTATCGGTCATCCTGGTCAGTAGAAACGATATTTTATAATAACCAACTTTGCTGTGACAAGTACTGAGATACTTCCAATTAATGCACTTCTTCGCCTCCCTGGATGTTTTCAGGGAGGCCAAAACAGGTGATATGAAGGCAACAGCCTCTCCTCCTCTCTGCAAGTCCCTTGCTACAGACACAAATGCAGGCACAACTCGTTCACAAATGACTTTAGTCTCCAAACATCGTGCTAAATACTAGCAGACCTGCTCTACATAAATTTGTCTCATTCACTTTTTAAGGCCCTAAAGCCATAACTATTACAATGTTCTGTGAGAACATACTCTGCTTTCACTGACTGGGGTCTAGACTCATTCATGGGTAGAAAAAAACCTACTGAAATCCAACCATCTACTTTACAAAGCTCATCGTTTCCTAACATGAGTCTACTGCTGATTGCCCTAGATGAACAAATTCTAGTATTAACAGAATTAGGAAAAAAAAAACCATTTGTCAAAATTCCCACAACATGCATAATTTAGAAGATTTCCACCATGTTCCCATGCTCTTCACAATAGCCTTGTATCTTAGGAATATAGTATGGCAATACAAAATAACCTAGGAGTCAATCTAGGGGTCAAGGGCTATGCAATATTAAGGTTAGTTGTAAATGTATTAGACCCACCCCACAGCTGGGACTGACTACTTTTTTTTTTTAACAGAATGGGAACAGCCTATGGAATATTTCTAAATCACAGCAAATCAAATGGAAATGTTAGTCTGAGAAGCAGGACTGTATTAAATCTCTGAAAAAGTGAGGCCAAAAATATGGCATGCAGTGGGCCAATACTGCAATATATCTGGCCATGTCTCATAAGCACAACTAGATACCAATTACTAAATTTAAAACAGGATTTAACACTGAAGATGCTGCACACCCTAACATCTATTTTTTCATGTTATTGAAATGATCAATTATATTTAAAAAACCCCAACAACTCGTAATTTAAAGGTGACTTAGACAGTTACTATCAGAGAGTTTAAGACTGAGAACCATGTAACACAGAACCAGTGTTTACATACCAATCCTCTGGCTTCTCTGCATCAGGGTCAGGAATATACTCTGGTTCATCATCTAACCAACCTTCTGGCTTCACGGCATCCTCATCTGGTATCTTAGCAGGAGCATCCTCATCCCTGAAAGACAACAAAAATAAAGATCACTGTTAATGTTTTCAAAGTGTTACTTTGCTCCTTAAGAGCTTTCCTGGCTGCTTTATTACTTCTGAACACAATTAATGGTACTGGTCACCAAAGCCCTCAACAATTTAAAGAATACCTTTCAGGACTGTTTCCATCTAAACAATCTATTACATCCTTTATGATCAGTTAAAATGTTTTTCAGTACGTTACCCTCCACACCAGTACAACTGTTGGTAACAAAAGAAATGGGCTTCTCTGCAGTGGTGCCCAAACATTGATACCCATGCCCCAAGAGATATATCATCTTCGCTCAATTGGCTTTTTTTCTGGTCTCAGAAATCTTTGGTCTGCTCTCTCACACCCAACAGTTTCTTTGTCTTAGGCAAAGAAGGCCACTACAGTGTTCCACGCTTACCAACAGAGTGTGGGCCTGGCTTTTTAGCCCTGCCAGCTATTCTCACAGAAAAATGGAGACTCTTTCAAGAGACAAGAGAAGTTTGTGCACAAGACACCCTGGTTTTCTTCCCTCAAGGTTAAAGAAAAGCAAGCAAAGCTCAATCTCTTGCTCAAGGCTTTCCCCTCTTTACCAGGAGCAGTGACTGAGCCAAACCAGATAAACTAATGGGCAAACTCAAGATGCACTGCCTTGTGCGAATGCCAGTAACTTCAGTGTCACTGCTCTTACTTTGCTAAAGATTGATATAACACAGATAGAAATTGTGTTAGAGGAGAGTTTGGAGCCTTGCTAAACGTACTCTTTAAAACTCTTAGCTAGCTTGTGTCCTCAGCAAACAGAAATATTAACAGCGGCACAGATGACAAGTGCAGTAATGTGCAAACCAAAAGCCAGAGTTGCCCTATCTCCTACCTCTTATCCAATCTGAAGACAGACTCCTCTTAGCTGGGAAGGGAAGTAGGCAACCTGATAGCAAAGAACTTTAAAATAGCTGAAATGACTGATACTGCCTACTATTACAGTGTAGCCAGAGTACACAATTGTTAGGCTATTTTGCACTCTGCTTAAGCTGTGACAAAGTTCACAGAACACCAGTTAGAGAAACTGTACCCAAGTTCACTTTTAAACTTCTTAGGATTCAACATTTTCTGTACAGTCCTTGTGTAGATAAATGACATAGTAGAATTACAGAGCCTGTGTGTGTTCTGTGCTGTCAAGTTGGAACCAATTTAGAGTGACCCTAATGGGGCTTTCAAGGTAAGTGAGAGATTTAAGGAGTGGTTTCTACTCCCCCCCCCAAAGTTTTCATGGCCAAATGGGTATTCAAACCCTGTCCTCCAGAATCCTACTCCATCACTCTATCCACTACATCACACCACCACTTACATCCTTTTATACATCTTTTTATGACCCACAAAATGTGAAAATGTTGCTGTTTTTTCAGACTTCTGAAAGTTCAATACCTACTCACCAATCATCTGGTTTAACTGCCTCTGGATCTGGAATCTTTGCTCTCTCATCCCAATCTTCTGGCTTCTGATCATTTGGGTCCTCTATCTCACGTGGTGGATTTATAGGGGGGGTCATATCAGAGAGCAGATTCCCACTGTTTACAACCATTTGATCAATCAGAATTTCAAAGCTGTTGTCTGCCTTCAAAACTAAGATAACCACCAAAGAAAATAAAGATAAATCAATAACTTTTTCAGAAGGCAAGGAAAATAATTTAACACTAAGAAGGTCCCCCTTCAATCTATTGTTTTCTTCAGATGCGAAACAGAAGCCTTTTTTTGCTGCCAATGGCTTTCAACAGTGTTGTAGTACTGTTTGTTACACTGCCCATCAGCAAACTACACATATCAGCTAACCTTTTTTAGAAACTTCACTGTCTATCAAAATGCCTAGTTTCTGCTACAATAAGTTGTTCTGTCAATCAAGGCTTGTTCCCTGAGATAGAGTAAGTAGAAAAGAAAATATTCACTTTGCACTAAAATCCAGTCCACTGTTGCAAACAAGTGCTCTCAGATTCTTTCCTACCTTCCATAAGAGCTATCTAAATTGGAATTTCACAAACAACCCTCTATTTCAAAATATGTAATTTACCCAACGTGTACAGATGAGTCTTCTTGTCAGTAAAGTAGTTCTTCAAATCTGCATCAGGTCGCTTTGCATGTTTCTCTTCATACTTCCCGGTCTTCGGGTTCTTGTGTCGGAAGATGAAGTGCAATTTGTAGTCCTCCCCACATTTGTCTGGCCCAAACATGATCGTGTAAGGAGTTTTGTCATGGAAGTGATCCTTTAAATGATATACAAAGACAGTGTTTCAAAAATGCAGTATAAATCAGCTCTTGAGGCAAGCTGTTGTCTTCCATCTTTTGGTTCAAAACACAAAAACATTTACCGTATTTGCCAGCATACAAGACGACTTTTTGGCCCTGAAAAACATGCCTCCAAGTCATCTTATACGCCGGGTGCACTTCTAGCAAACCCTCCCTCTCTCCCAGTGAAGTCACTTACGAGTAGACCGAGCCCGCTCCTCCTTGGTAGCCTGGGAACAGCCTGACTCTAGTGCCGAACAGCTGACTGTCGGGAACCAGCAGAGAAGCGGCAGCCATTCTGAGATGCAACCACATGGCTGCTGCCTCTCCAAAATGGCTGCCGCCTCTCCAAAATGGCTGCCGCCTCTCTGCTGGTTCCTGACAGTCAGCTGTTCGGCGCTGATGCTGTCCTTCTTCCAGCAAACTCTGGCTCTCTCCCAGCGAAAGGAACCAAAAGCGGCAAAAGGAACTCTCCCCATGATGCAGCCAAAGTAAGAATACTAGTCTTATACAACAAGTATATAACAAACTACATTTTGAGTGGAAATGTTGGGGGGGGTGTCATCTTATACGCCCAGTCGCCTTATACGCTGGCAAATACAGTACTTTTTAAAAAGAATGTTATTTAGAGCAACAGCAGTTTTACAGTCTTGTTTGTTGCTGTAATACAAAATTATGAAACACAGATGCTTAGTTAAAGTTAGCAATCCACGGATATTTTCAGTGACATTAGCAACTGCAGGACACACTTACCAGGTTCAAGTCAGGAGTTTTAGTAAGCAACTTCACATATGCGCCACCACATTCAATTCCATTTTGGAAATTCACCTCATATCTAATAGAGTTTAGGAGAGCAAAGGATACATTGTCATTTACAAATAAAAACAAAAAACAAAGCACTATTATTTCTTTTTCTTGATGGCAATTGCACACAACAGACATCAAGGTCTCCTCATTTCCTATCCTCAGATTACTTCCTTGCTTTGCCTCCAAACTAGGAACTGAAAACCTAGTTTTAAATTCTGGTTTTTAATTCTCTTCAGGAGGCAAACCATACATTGGCCAATTCAGCTTTCAAGACAAATGATGGCCTCTTCACTCAGCAAATGTGCACTAAATGAGTTATGAACTAAAGACAGATTTCTGACAGCAAAACCATGGTTCAGTCTAGAAAAAAGCAGTAAGATACTTTGATGTAGGATTCCACAAAAGAATAATCACTGATTCGATCAAGTAAACAGAACTGTTTGCTTTTGCTGCAAAGTGGCATAACCACTAAATCATCATATGAGTGAGTACAATACTTAGCATGCTTTTCTACAAAAGATCAACTATTCAGTGTCTATGCATCTATCAGTTGCTCCTTCCATCCCAGAAGGATCATTTGCTTCTGACATAAATGAAGTCAATCAAATGGGGGGAAAAAACCTATTTCCACTTACTGTACAATGAGGGGCTTGGTATCAA
The DNA here is from genome assembly GCF_051106095.1 of Pogona vitticeps. Lineage (NCBI taxonomy): Eukaryota > Metazoa > Chordata > Lepidosauria > Squamata > Agamidae > Pogona > Pogona vitticeps. Next base: position 96,216,699 of record NC_135784.1, read on the forward strand.
AAACAAAGGGCTTGTTAAGTTTGGCAGAAATTGCATGATGCTTCGCTCTGGAAGCCAGCACAAGCCCTTTATCCCCTGGAAGTTTAGTGTCTTTCATTTCTTGCACTTCCCATTTACCTATAAGAAGGGAGAGAAAATGTCATCAAGACTCTCTTGCTGTTTCTAATTGTTTTCGCAGCAAATCCTACAAACTGACATGCTGTTTCTAGTCTTTTTATTTACACTGACTGCTGCATGGGTTTCATTATGTTAATCACTTAACTGGTTTTACTAATAAAACTCATATTCAAAGTTCAGTTACTGCTTATCTACAGATTCAATTTACAAGTAAAGGTAACTTTATGCAACAAAGTAACTTTGTTTACAAAACTCAAACACACTATAGTCAAATTACAGTCTAGCAACTACGAACTGGATTCTAATCAACATTAGTGGGAGCACTGCTCAGTGGAGGTCTACTCGGGATTGGGGGTGGGGGTGGAAGAGCAAAAATAATAATAATACTAAAAAAAATCACCAAAAATGCCTATTTTTTTGTAATACATTCTCTCTATGGGAATGATGCTGGAATACTGTAGAGGTAGAGTCTACTGAAGTTGTGCTATCAAACTGTTTTCACTACACTTCAGCATAACTTTCTCTTTTTGGTGCTACTGAGGAGAACCAATGTAGTCTAGTGCAGTGATTCTTAACCTTGGGTTACGCAGGTGTTTTTGAACTGCAATTCCCAGAAACCCCGGCCAGCACAGCTGATGGTGAAAGCTTCTGGGAGCTGCAGTCCAAAAACACCTGAGTAACCCAAGGCTAAGAACCAATGTAGTCTAGTGCTTAGAATGCTGGGCTATGTCTCGAGAGAGATCACTTCAAAACCCTACATAGGCATGAAGTTCACTGGGTGATCTTGAGCCAGTTATTCTCACTTGGCTTAAACTATTCCAATTATTCTTGAGGGGAAAAAGTAATGAAATATCCTATGTTAGTTGGCCAGATAGAAGAAAGGTAAGATAAAAATTGAAAATAAGATATATATATTGCCTTGTCTCTAGTAAATATTTGCACATGAATTCTACTACTACTGTGTTTCTATTATATATAGTGGGGTCTCAACTTACGAACGGCCCGAGTTACGAACTTTTCGACTTGCGGACCACTTTGAGAGGAAAATATTTCCTCGACCTGCGAACTTTACTTCGATCTACGGAAGGGAGAAAAAAACGCGGGGAGAGTGCGAAATTTGAACTTTCAGTTAACTGTTGGCTAACTGAAAGTTCAAACTGACTTTTCCTCCCCTCCTGTTGATTCGGAGGCTGGGCGAGGGATCTTGGGAAGAGGGGACGGGACGGCGGGGAAAAGAGTGCATTGGCTGGCACAGTCCCTGCCCCGGATCTGAGCTCCCTGGGAGGAGGAGGAGGAGGGTAGGTCAGGTCCGTCGTGGCTGCTTCCCCTCCCTCCATCGCTGCATTTTTCCTTCCATGCCCACCCGGAGCATGGCCATGCCTTGCCTCACTTTCCTTCCCTCCCCTGCCGTCTCCTCTCTCCCCCTCACCTGCACCTGGGGAAGGATTCTGGCCGCCGCTGCTGCCGGGAGCTGAGCCGTGCGATCACAGCCATGCCCGGACTCCCGGGAGGAGGAGCAAAGTCCCCTGGGAGGAGGAGGGTAGGTCAGGCCCGTCATGGCTGCTCTTCCCCTCCATGCCCACCCTGAGCATGGCCATGCCTTGCCTCACTTTCCTCCCCTCCCCTGAGGAGAGCGGACCTGCCATCTGCTCTCTCCCCCTCACCTGCTCCTGTGGCAGCAGTGGGGCAGAGGCCCTCCCCAGGCTGGCTCTCCTCCCTCTACTCCCATGCGCTTCGCTTCTCTGGCTCCTGCCTGACCTCCTCAGAGGCAACAATCCCACCGGGTCGCAGCCATAGTTTCCCCCCGGGCAAGGATTCTGGCCGCCACCACCACCACCAAGTGCTGGACTGACCATGCTGAGGCAAGAGACCAGCTCAAAGGTAGAGGTTCTCCTTAGGCATTTTTGTGCTGGAGGAATGGTTGCTGGATTCTGTGCCTTGCTGTGGGGGGGGGGGTTAAGGTTCCCTCCCTCCTTTGCTGCCCCTTTTCCCCCAAAAGGTGCTCGGCTTGGCTTGCTTGAAAAGGTGCTTTTCAAGCTGTTCTGTTGTCTGAAAGGTGCTTGGTTTAAAAGGTGTTCCCTCCCTCCTTTGCTGCCCCTTTTTTCCCAAAAGGTGCTTGGCTTGGCTGAAAAGGTGCTTTTCAAGATGAAAAAAACATTCAAAAGTGCTTTGGAAATTGTTCCCTGCCTTCCCCCTCCTTTCCTGGACTTTTCTTGACCTAATAAAAAAGAAAAATATCCCCCTCTAGTGGTAGAATGCAGAATAGCAGCTTCCTATTATTTTCTATGGACGGAAAACAGCAGATACGGATTAAATGGTTTTCAATGCATTCCTATGGGGAATGCATATTTGACCTGCAAACTTTTTGACCTGCGGACTGCCTTCCAATACGGATTAATTCCGTAAGTCGAGACCCCACTGTTATACAGAAAGTTAATCAGTAGGTGTGTGCTCTTCCATGTTTTTGCACTCCAAATCCCAGAATTCTCCAAGAATTCCCCAGGCAGAATTTTGGGAATTACTCTCCACAAACACAGATCTACAAATGTCTAGATTTCGACTCTATATAGAAGTGTAGGTGATCACAGAACAAAGAAAGGCTAATGATGTGGATGATCACAGAATAATAGGAAGGCAATTGCAAAGAAGTCTGACAAACAGATGTCGGATCCAGTGGATCCAGCAGATCCCCCAGGCAACGCCTTGAGAACCCTTTTTATTAATACAGTAAGGATTACATTGTATGTTGTGAGAATTCAGATAGGATACTAGTATCCTAATCACCACTAGGATTGGCCGGAGAAAGTCTTTGAACTTCTGCTCTAACTCTAAGCAGAAAGGCAGAATGAGAGGTCACCCCGCCCGCTAGGAGCTGCTACTTCTCTGCCAGGAATGTTTGCTCTCACTGTAACAGATAACAACCAACGGCCTTGGGCAGGATTTTCCCACATAGAAGGCCTCTTTCAGTTATTTACCTGCAATGCTGACTTCATTTCCTGTCACTCACCCACTTCCCACTGTGGTGCTTCCTGGAAATTGTAATTCTTGAGCAGATGCCTTCTGTAGAGCCTAACGGGCATCAAGACTATTTCTCCCGATGATCTTTCCATCTCGTTAGTCACCCCTACCCTGCCATCTCATGAACAACCCAGTGGCTAGGTCTTCCTGGGTGCAGAGGATGCTGTGACTTGTACTCTTGCTGCCCATTAGGCAATACAGTGGGCACTGTGATTCCCAGTTATGTTTAAATGTATTGATTCAAAGGTTTGGTAAGTATGTAATGGGAGTTGGTGAGTGAGACGCATGGAATGTTGATATGAATAGTTATGATTGGCAGGAGGAACTAGAGGAGTGGCACGTTGGTGAGGTTTTTGAGCAATCTGGTGAAGAGATCAAAGAAAGGGTGATTTTGGAGTCTTGAGAGTGACATTTGGAGAGATGTCTGCATTTGGAGGTTTGACGGGGAGAGAGGTGACAGAGACACTGAAGAATTGGTCTGAACAGATTTGAAGCCTAGGAATAAGCAACGTTCTTTCAACATTGTTGTTTTAATAAAACCTTATTAATTCTATTCAAGCCTTAAGAGATAAATAAGTGGAGGGTGGTGTAAGAGCCTGAGTGAAGTGGTAAATACAACACACATCAGGGCAGCGAAAGAGGAAAGAGGTGGAAATTAAAGAAAACACATTTATTCCTGTGGCTATTTAAAGAAACCATTACATAAATAATCAAAGACAAAGGGATTTCTGACAGAGAAGGGGTATGACAGGCACTTCTGAAGAACTATGAGTCCCAGGAAGCACTGCAGCCGGAGGGGGTGAGTGAGAGAAAATTAAGTCAGCATCGAAAATAAATTTAAAATTTTTTAAAAGCCTTCTCAGGAGGAGGGAAGCAAAATGTAGATGTCTGCAGATTTATGTTTGTGGGCTACAGTTCCCAGCATTCTGCTTGGAGAATTACTGAAGAATTCTGAGGGTTGCATTCCAAAAACATGAAACAGCACACCCCTAATGAATCGTTTTATGCAAGGCATTTTCATTTTGATATTTTAACTCCATGTACATATTCTTCATCAACAAAGGGTAGCAAAAACACTGCCATTTTTTAAGTTCAATGCTTATAGCTACATGATTCCATCCACCCCCACTTATCAAGTCACAACATATAGCCAGGACTGAGCAACATGCAATACTCACCATCATATTTGGCAATCTCATCATCTGTATCATCTTTCTTAGCCTTGGAAAGAGCCCACCTAATAAACAAACAATTTTTTCTAATGAAGAATTGCATGGCAAGCAGACATTTAACAAAGACTTTGAATATGTCTTGTGACAAACATCTTGTAACAATTTAACTGAACATTATCAGACTTTAGTCTTATTAAATATTGGGATAAGAACATATAACTTAATGGGTGATGTCCAAGAATGTACATTTATGCCACATAAGCCCGATTATGTCATCAGCTGTGGACCTATTTTGTTAGTAAAAGGTTTCTTATCCCTTCCCTTACGGTTCATAGGCCTCCTTGGAATCTCTTTGGTTCTGGGAAAGGTCAGATGTCCAAAAATCACTACAGCAGCAGCAGGACCAACACAAACGATTTTCAGACTTCCCTGCAACCTGCTCTCCCCAAAGAGTTCCCCAGGACTAAAATGAATCTAAGGAAGCCTTGGAAGGTGTAGAGAGTGGGATAGGAAACATTTTTTTAACAAATATGGCTATGGGAGATGATGTCATTAGACTTACATGGCGTTAACTTAATGTGACTGGACTTCAGTCACTGCTTTGTTGCTAATAAGCTACAGTGGGGTCTTGACTTAAGAACGGTTTGAGTTAAGAACATTTTGACTTAAGAACCACTCTCATAGGAAAATATTGACTTAAGTACTTAGATTTGAGTTAAGAACTGAAAAAAAACCACGTGGGAGGCAGGGAAAGTGCAAAATGTGAACTTTCAGTTAACTGTTGGCCAGTGAAAAGGGTGCCTGTCTGCTTCCTCACTCCTCCCAGCGTTTAGAGAGTGGATTGGGAGACAGTCTTCGGACTGCCTGGTACTGTACTGCCTGGACTGTATTTTCCCTGCCTTCCCTGAACCTTTCTTGACCTAAGAAAAAAAAGAAACAAAATATCCCCCTCTAGTGGTCGAAGGCGGAATAGCAGCTTCCCATTAGTTTCTATGGACGGAAAAGAGCAGATACGGATCAAATGGTTTTCAATGCATTCCTATGGGAAATGCAGATTTGACCTGAGAACTTTTTGACTTGAGAACCGCCTTCCAATACGGATTAAGTTCTCAAGTCAAAACCCCACTGTACTGGTTCTGCAAATTCTCTCCATCAAACAAGCAAGAAGTGCCCATCTCAGTGTCCAGGCGTTCAGCTTTGGCAGAAGAGCTTGGCTTTCTCTGATAACCGCTGACCTATCTCGCAGGGTCATTGAGGGAAGGAGAGTAATGGCCCTAGACCATGGAATCAATCAAAGCAAATAAGTGAGTAACATTTCAGGCAAGGTGTAAGACTTTTTTTTAAAAGCAAAGCCTTTGTCTATGCCACAGGTGAGAAAAACATAGCCGTTCATATCATGGAATGGATTTCCTATTATTCCATATCACCTGCTATGCTGATTAGGGATTATGGAAGCTATAACTGATCATAGAGAGTTCATGTCTGAACTAGGCTGACTTCCTTATTTCTCAACACCTGCTGGTGTGTTATTCCTCTTTGATGAAAATTAACTTGGAGGATCACCACATGAGCCGGCTGAACACCATACATAGAGGCAGAAAAAAAAGTTTATAAGCAGACTAATGGATAAAACTTTTCCTTTGGAAATCTACTTGTGCCTCTTTCACTTACCCTTCCAAAGTTCCCTTATCGAAGTTTTCAGCGAAATAAACTTCTCCCGTTGGGACTGGGGCCTTATATGTAACCTGATGGGAAAAAGATGAACTAACAAACTAAACTGAACATTTCCCGAACACTGTTTAAAATGAATTTATATCACATTGACGTTTTCATTCTTGATTTGTACATTAGAACTCCAAATGTCCTTAATTCCAGGTTAAAAGGTCATCACTTCCAGGGTGGATTTGATTTAAATTAAGTTGATTTCAATCATGATTTTTAGATTTAAAGACTCATTCTTGTAGTTATAATCTTTAATATTTGCAACCAAATGAAAAATTTATATTTAGAATAATAACTTGCCAGATTAGTAAAACAGTAATATCAGAACAGATTTTAGTTTAATAGGTTAATCACTCAAATTTAGATAACTACTTAAATTGTTTTATTTAACTAAAACAGTATCTTTATATACCATACATATTCTTGTACTTAAACATCCATGTGTTCATTGTTTGTACATAGATTTGCAGAATAATGTGATTAAGTTTTTTCCTGAACTTTGTTCATTTTATACTGGAATTACTGTGAAAAGTGCATACTATCTCAGCATGGATTAATTTGGAATAAATTAATTAGTTTGCAAAGAAAAGTTGTATGAATATACAGCTTTACGCTATATAACTAAGTTCTATTTCATGCTGAACAACCTTTGAACTATAATGTATCTTAAATAGAAAACTATCTTTAGATTTTCCTCCCAAAGCATTTTGTTAAGATAAATTTGATTTAATTTTTTTAAAATCAGATTAAATTTTAAAAATCCATTTTTAATTCTAATATCACTGATTTTAATCTACCCTGTCACTTACACATTTCACTTCCTGATACATGTTCCAAAGTGGGTTGGTAATGCACTACTATGTCAGCAACCCACAGTACTGTATATATTGTTCTTCTTTTTGCCTTAAAAGGAAGTAATTCAGTAGTCCAAAAGGAGAATGAGAGCTGAAAGAACAATCTGAACTGGAGATGACGATATTCATGTTCGTAAACAAATATGAATATCCCTGTCCTAACTGGGCCTAGTGAGGGCCTGGCCCATCCACTCATATGTCCGGTGGTTGCAAAGTTCCTACTCTTCCTGCCAATGGCACCAGGAGCTCTGCTGTCTCCCCACAGAGCTGCTGGCACCACTGGTGGAAAGAGTGGGGCATTTGTGGTGCTGGAACGCGTGAGTGGATGAGCTGGTCCCAGGGGGCGAAACCTCATTAGGTCCAGCTGGGAAGGGGATATTCATATTTGTTTATGAATATGAATATCCCCATTTCTAATCAGCACACATCTACATGTTTCTAGGTTGACTTTCAAACAATGGTTTGTTGGCCATATATACAGTACACAAAACAGGTGTTATAATTCCAAACAATATTGGCTTCAAACAAAGCACAAACAAACTTACTATCCCAGTTCCTCTGTGCAAAATGCTCCATGCTGCAAATACCCAGAGAAGTTACTTTGAGTAGTACAGCAATTAAAGCAAGGATTGAAATTACCACTGTCTACATAAAGACTCAAACCAAATGAAATAAATGCTGGCCCCCATGGTTCTCAGCTACTGGACCAGTTAAAATCAGAATAAATTATGGTTTAAAAAAGTAACAGATTCAACTCAATCTCTGTAAAAGGAGTACTCGTAAAATACTGCACGTGACTTTTTTACAGATCGGCTGAAGAATGAAGTATTCAAGCAAACCTTTGGGAGTGGAGGTGGAGTGGTGGCTTCATGCTTCAATTCCTCTATGTCTTCAACCCCATCTTCAATGTCATCTTCAACATCTATTATATCATCATCATCATCATCCACATCATGTGCCAAGACCAGAGAGATCCCAGCTAACAGCAGTGCTGCACACAGCAACCACTTTTGTTTCATGGCCTATGAACAAGAATGAGAGACAATCTGACATTGCCAGCAAAATCAAAGAATAATCCCCACAATTCGACACATCCACACATTACAGCAGACCCCAAGACAGATTTTTGTTCAAAGTAAATCACAGCTATGATGTATAGAGATGAGGGCATGTGTATATGAATACGAATATCCCCATACAGGTGGAAATAATGATGGTTCACTTACAATTTCACCGCTGCTACCAGCTCTGCAGAGGCTTCCTATCACGCCACTGTCTGCAATCGATTACCCACTCCTGGCAGGAGGTGGGATGACAAACCTCCCTGCTAAGTCGCAGAGTGGCTATCCATTGAGAAGAATGGCACGATAGGAAGTCTATGCAGAGCCGGCAGCAGCAGAGAAATTGTGAGTGGACTATCTGGCCCCATGGAGCCGGACCCGCACTATTTCCACCTGTGCGGGGGGATATTCGTATTCATATACGAATACCCCCATCTCCAATTATGTGCGCAAGCAATACTGTGGTGATTAAGCACACTAAGCCGACAGACCTGTGCCACAAGCTGTTTTAAACATGTAATCACTGCAATGTATAAGATGTACACACTTTACATTAGTACTTTAATCATGCAACTGATGGTACTGAATTCCTTCCTATCCTTTCAATTCAAAACTTGAATAGAAAACAAAACACATAGTAATTGTAGGGAAAAACGCACATCTAATGCTATCACTACAAGTAAGTTTGAATTAGCAACAAGAATACTGCATTAGGGACAAGCAAATTGATTTCTCCATGTTTCACAGCCAATACTATTTTCAGTTTTCATGGACCCATCCTATACTACAACACACACAAACTCAGAAGAAATGCAGTAGCTCTAGTGATGAGATAAAATGTAGCACAGGCAGTTAGGGACTACAGTGCACCCTCAACTTACAGAATTAATCCGTATTAGAACTGTGATCACAGGTCAAAAATTCCGTAGGTCGAGGGTCCATTTCCCATAGGAATGCATTGAAAACCCATTAATCCGTAACTGGCTGAAGAAAAAAAATCCCGGGCTTCCAAAGCTGCCCCCGCTGCCCTCTGTCCCCACTGTCCTCTGCCTCCTATCCCACCCGGGGACAGGAGACAAGGGTCCAGTGGGTCCAGCTTTCTAAGCCCAGAAAGCCGGCAGCGGGCGCGGAGTGGCTTTTGGGCGAATCGGCTTTCGGCTCTTAGAAAGCTTTGGGCTTTCAGAGCGTAGAAAGCTGGCCCCACTGCGCTCTTGCCTCCTGTCCTTGGTGCCTAGAGGGCATTGGGGACATGAGGCAAGAAGCCAATGGGTCCAGCTTTCTAAGCTTCCAAGGCCGACAGCGGGCACAGAGTGGCTTTCGGCCTTCCCCGCCTCTCCCTGCTTGCAGCTTTGGAAACCGGAAAGCCGCCCTGCGCCCACTGTCAGCCATGGAGCCTTAGAAAGCTGGACCCACTGGCTTTTTACCTCATGTCCCCAGTGCCTTCAGCTTTCCCCACCTCCCCCAGGGAGGAAGCCGAAAAGCCAAAAGCCACCCTTCGCCCTCTGTCAGCTTTGGGCTTTCTGGGCTTAGACCTGCAGCCTATGGACCGGAAGGGGGAGGCGGAGAAAGCACCAAATTTGAATTTGGCGCTTTCCCCGCCTCTGCCTTCTGGTCCGTAGGTCGATTCTCCGGCTGCAAGTCAAAATGAAACTTTGCGGCCAGAGAAGTCCGTAGGTCGAAAAGTTCATAAGTGGAGCCGAACGTAAGTCGAGACTCCACTGTATAATACAAGGACTGAATAATATCAATCACATTCTGTGGAAAACTTAACCATCACTGAAATCTATGCTCCAACTACAGATGCCGAAGAAGATGAAATCAAAAGGATTTATGCAAGCGTACAGGAAGAAATTGATCACATACCACAACAAGACATGCTTATAATCACAGGTGACTGGAACACAAAAAGTAGGAAACAAAGCAGAGCCAAATGTTGTTGGAAATTTTGGCCTAAGGAAAAGAAATGAAGGAGAACGACCTAGAGTTCTGTGAAGCCAACAGTCTGTTTATTGTAAATATATGTTTCAAACAACCAAATCAACAGCTTTATATGGAGACAACACCGGATGGTCAATACAGAAATCAAGCAGACTACATAACTGGAAGCAGGAGATGGCAAAGCTATTTTCTCTCTGCCAAAACAAGACAAGCAACAGACTGTGGTACTGATCATGTTAATAAAAGAACGGTACTGCGAAAGTATAATTTAAAAAGCACTCCTGATTAATTAAAAGTCCACATAATGAACAGGTTTGAATTACTAAACTCAACTGTCTATGAACCAGAAGAACTATGAATTGAAAACAGAGAATATCAGGGGAAAACGCAAAAATACCATTTATGTAGTAAAAAGAAAAGACAAATTTAGAGAGATGAAATACTTAAAACACATGGAATACCAATAGAACTACAGTGGTGCCTCGTTTAACGAGTGCCCCGGTTAATGATGAATTCGCATAGTAGTAGGCATCCTTCAGTCTCGAAAGACTATGGTATCGTGCTCTGTATGGAGGACTTGGAACAGCGTCTAGTGTGGCTGAGGAGGCCAATTCGAGGCACGGTTGTCGATCTGCTTGTCGGGTTTCACCCTAAACCCCACGCACCCCGTGAGGTTAACAGACCGTGGCGAGGTAGCACCTTACTGGCTGGGGGCTGCCCAGCTTAAGGCGGGCGGTATCTACCTAGTGAGGTGCAATGACCTCTCCCACCGTCAGAAGTAGCCCCTGGCGTCCTGCTCTACGCCAATTGAGCAGAGACTTATAACCGGTAACTGCTAGTTCCCGTGTTGTTTCGACGCTGTATGCGAAGCTGGAGTGTCCTCTCCAGAGCACGAAGCCTGGGTAAAATAGTATGGAGGATAGGCTGTTACCCAAGCAGCAAATCCCCCCTCTCCACATCGCTGAAATGGTCCAGTGGAAAGGCAAGAGCCAATACAACTGGTTCCAGCAACGTCGCAGGAGTTGGCAGAATGAAAGAAAATGCCTCCGGGACTCCGGCTCCGGATTTTGCCTCGAGGTTATCTCCTGAAGCCCTTTCCATAAGTGGATATAGCCACAAGGCAGTGGAGGTTTAAATTCGGAGTGGTCCTTCTCCTAGATGGGCTGCCTTCCAGGGCTGACGAGCCCCACCTACCCGGCCTGATCTCTAATAGTGACAATTCCTTCCACACTGGGAATTCGCATAGCGATGGCAAAAAAGCAATCTCTTTTGCCATCGCTTTGCGATGTTGCCTATGGGGAAAAATCGCTTTGCGATGTTTTCCCCATAGGCCCCATTTTCCCCCAGCTGAGTGGCGGGAGCCTCCAAAGGACCGCTCCCGCTGCTCAGCTGGGGGAAAATGCCGGTGGTAGCCTCGGAAGGACCCTTCCGAAGGGTCGTTCCAAGGCCACCGCCAGGATTCCCCTTCGGAGGGGGCATTTTCTCCTAGCTGAGCGGGAGCCCCGCTGCTCAGCTGGGGGAAAATGCCGGCGGTAGCCTCGGAAGGACGCTTCCGAAGGGTCCTTCCGAGGCCACCACCGGGATTCCCCTTCGGATGCCTGAAAGGCATCCGGACCCTCGCCGCCGCCGCCGTTTGTATCCGCCCCACGGACGGCTACCCCCGCCATGGTCGGACTCTCAGGAGTCCGACCATGGATGGGGTAGCCGGCCGCAACGCGGATCCAAGCCGCGGCGGCAGGGGTCCGGATGCCTATCAGGCATCCGGGGCTAGGATCCGCCCCCCCCGGCCGGTTCCCCTTCCATGGTCGGACTCTCGGGAGTCCGGCCATGAATGGGGTAACCGGCCGGGAGGCGGATCCAAGCCCTACCGGCACCGCTGCCGCTTGGAACCGCCCCCCGGCCGGTTCCCCTTGCATGGTCGGATCCGACTGTGCAAGGGGAACCGGCCGGGGGCCGGATCCAAGCGACGGCGACAGCAGTAGGAGCTTGGATTCTCCCCCCGGCCGGTTACCCCATCCATGGCTGGACTCCAGAGAGTCCGACCATGGAAGGGAAAGCCGGCCGGGGGGAGAATCCAAGCAGCGGCGGCGGCGGTAGGAGCTTGGATCCGGCTGGGGGCCGGATCTAAGCTCCTACCGCCGCCGCTTGGATCCGGCCCCCGGCCGGTTCCCCTTGCATGGTCTGATCCGACCATGCAAGGGGAACCGGCCGGGGGCCGGATCCAAGCGGCGGCGGCGGAGGTAGGAGCTTAGATCCGGCCCCCAGCCGGTTCCCCTTGCATGGTCGGATCAGACCATGCAAGGGGAACCGGCCGGGGGCCGGATCCAAGCGGCGGCGGTGGCGGTAGGAGCTTAGATCCGGCCCCCAGCCGGTTCCCCTTGCATGGTCGGATCAGACCATGCAAGGGGAACCGGCCGGGGGCCGGATCCAAGCGGCGGCGGCAGCGGTAGGAGCTTGGATTCTCCCCCCGGCCCGTTACCCCATCCATACCTGGACTCCTAGTCCGACCATGGAAGGGAAAGCCGGCCGGGGGGAGAATCCAAGCAGCGGCGGCGGCAGTAGGAGCTTGGATCCGGCCCCCGGCCGGTTCCCCTTGCATGGTCGGATCAGACCATGCAAGGGGAACCGGCCGGGGGCTGGATCCAAGCGACGGCGGGGGCAGGGGGGTTCCGAATGGCTTCCAGTGCTTCACCTGGAAGCCATTCGGACACCTCCTACCCTGTCCCCGCCGCCGCTGAGAGCCTTCCGAGCTCTCAAAGGGCTTTCTCCAATGTGTGGCGGGGAAGCCCTTTGAGAGCTCGGAAGGCAAATGTCGGCGGTGGCTTTGGGATCCATCCAAAGCCACCGCCGACTGCCGATATTTTCCCCCAGCTGAGCGGCGGGGCTTTGAAGCTCCCGCCACTCAGCTGGGGGAAAATGCCAAAGGCCCCATTTTTGGTCAGCTGGTCGGCGGTTCTAAAATGGCCGACCGGCTGTGCTGCCTCGCTTTAGAGGCACCGAAAATGGCCGCCCCTATGGAGGAACATCGCTGAACGGTGAGTTTATCCTCCATAGGAACACATTAAACAAAGTTTAATGGCTTTTTTTATTCCGTTCAGCGATGTTTTCGCATAGCGACGATTAATCCGGAACGGATTAACGTCGCTATGCGAGGCACCACTGTATTTCAAGCAACAGAGACCAAGTATGTTAAAATTTTAAAAAGAATGTGCCAACAAATATGGAAAACAGAAAAATGGCCCACAGACTGGAAATGCTCCATATACATTCTAATCCCCAAGAAAAGAGATGCCAAGGAGTGTACTAACTATAGAACCACTGCTTTAATTTCCCATACAAGCAAAGTGATGCTCAAGGCTTTTACCTTATACAGGGGGTGCTGATAAGTATTGAGCCTTTCCCAGAAAAAATTGAGCTAGGAAGCTGTAACTGTCACACTATTCTACATATTTCCCCAGGAAGTCAATGCACTTGCAACATCTACTTCTTATGTCCCTGCAAATAAAATTCTTCCGACTGCTGGTGTAACCACTCATTTGCAGCATCAGTTGCCTCCAGAACACTCCCAAATCGTTGTCCCTTTATGTGTTTTCTGAGTTTGGGGAACAGGTAATAGTCAGAAGGAGCCAGGTCAGGAGAATAGGGTGGATGGGGCATCACTTGGAAGCTTAAGGGGTCAGTTTTGCCACTGTTTCACCTGCAGTGTATGATGAGGCTTTGTCATGCAACAGGATGACATCTTTGGAGAGCTTTACTCAACGTTTTTCCTTGATGGTTTGCCTCAACTTTGTCAATAAAGCACAGTAATATTTTGCATTGATGGCTGAACCCTGTTGGAGGTAGTCCACCAGCAGAACCACCTTTCTTATCCCTAAAAAATGTTGCCATTTGCTTCTGCACTGACCTTTGCACTTGGAACATCTTTGGCCTGGCGGAACCATGTGCCTCCATTCCTTAGACTGTTCCTTTGTCTCAGGATTATAACAGTAGATCCATGTCTCCTCACCAGTTACCAATTTGCCCAGGAAATCTGATTCATTTCTTGCAAAATGTTCCAAAACAGCCACCTGTGACTCCACACGTTTCCTCTTTTGTTCGGTTGTCAAAAGTTTGGGGATCCACTTTGCTGCCAGCTTTCTCATTTCCAAGTCATTGTGGATAATGGCACCAACTCTCTCAAGTGATATTATCAGATATATAGAAATACTTTTGGCTGATATTCGGCGGTCCTCCATGATCATGTCATGGATGGCTTTCACATTTGCAGGCACAGAGACAAACAGGCCTTCCACTGGGTTTCTCACTTTGAACACCAAAATGGCCAGTTTTAAAATTGACAACCCAACATTTAACTGTTGCATATGAAGGGCCAGTGTCACCCATAGTTTGTGACATTTCATCATGGATCTGCTTTGCACCTTTCTCTTCGAGAAACAGGAAATTGTTTATGGTCCTATACTCTTCCACACTGAACTTTTCTGGAGTTGCTGCTATGTTCACTTTGGACCAGAAAATGAAAGTTAAAAACATAGTTGATTTTTGCACCGTTGAATATAGACAAATTGGCTGATACAACCTGCAATTTATAGCTTCCTAGCTCAATTTTTTCTCAATACTTATCAGAACCCCCTCATAATGAACAAGAAATGCCTGATGTTCAACCTAGATTCTAAAACGGAAGAAGCACTTGAGATCATATTGCAAATGCCCACTTGCTACAGTGGGCCCTCAACTTACGAATGTCCCTACTTACAAAAATTTTGAGGTACAAAAAGCTCTGGCTGCAAAATTTTGGTTCGACTTGCGGCCGGAGCGTCGACCTACAAAAGGCAGGGGGAAAGGGCGGGAGAATCAAAGCCACCCCCAGCTTTGAAAGCCCGGCAAGCTGAAAGCCACTCCCCACTGCCAGCTTTCGGCTTGCCAGGCTTCCAAACCCCCTCTGCTGCCCTCTTGTCTCCCATCCCCGTTGCCTCTGCCTCCTGTCTCACAACAGGGACAGGAGACAAGAAGACAGCGGAGGGGGTTTGGAAGCTCGGCAAGGCAAAAGCCGGCAACGGGCGTGGAGCTGATTTCGGCTTGCTGGGCTTTTAAAGCTGCACCCGCTGCCCTCTGTCTCCTGTCCCTGGTACTCTAGGCCTCCTGTCCCCACGTGGAGACAGGAAGCAAAAGGTAGCGGGTGCAGCTTTGGAAGCCCGGGATTTTTTTTTCTTTGGCCGGTTACGAATTAATGGGTTTTCAATGCATTCCTATGGGAAATGGACCCCCAACCTATGGACTTTTCAACCTGCGGCAACCGTTCCAGTACGGATTAATTCCGTAAGTCGAGGGTCCACTGTATTAAGAGTGCACCAAAGAATGTCAGAAGATCACTTATGCTCTATAGCAGTGGTTCCCAACCTTGGGTAACCCAAGTGTTCTTGGACTGCAACTCCCAGAAAGCCTAGCCAGCACAGCTGGTGCTGAAGGCTTCCAAGAACTTACTCAAGGTTGTGAACCACTGCTCTATAGACTACAGCAAAGCCTTTGACTGTGTAGATAATGAGAAACTATAGGTTGCTCTGAAAGAAATGGGTGTGCATCAGCACGTGATTGTTCTAATGCGTAATCTGGACTGTGGACAAAAAGCTACCATTAGGACTTAATATGGAGAGACAGAATGATTTCCTATAGGAAAGGTGCTGGATAAGCGTGCGTTTCATCTCTTTATCAGTTCAATTTGTACACATAACATATAATACAGAAAGCCACACTAGATTCTGATGGAGGAGTGGAAATTGGTGAAAGAAATATTAATAATCTAGGATGCAGATGACACCATTTTACTGGAAGAAAGCAGCAATGCTGATGACTGTAATGACTGTAAGGTGAAATGACTATAAGGGAAAGTTAAAACGAGGAAGTATCAAAGCAGAAATGCAGTTGAACATGAAGGCACCAAAAATCATGACTACAGAAGAATTATATTGGTGCCTCACTTAACAAGCGCAACATTTAACGACGAATCCGCATAGCGACCCGTTTTTTGGGGTCGCTAATGCAATCGCATTGCGATGTTTAGATAGGCTAAACATCGCATTGCAATCATTTCTGCACCCGGCGGCCATTTTGGGAGCAGCTGATCAGCAGTTCCAAAATGGCCGCCGGGTGCAGAAAATGGCCGCCCGCACCATTTTCGCGGCCTGCCCTCGTTTACCGAGGGTGCGAAAATGGCGGCGCTATGGAGAAACTTCGCAGAACTGTGAGTTTAAGAGCCAAAGGAACGCATTAAACTAAGTTTAATGCGTTTCTATGGCGTTTTCCGTTCCGTATAGCGGTGTTTCCCCATAGCGACGGTTAATCCAGAACGGATTAACCTCGCTATGCGGGGCACCACTGTACACAACTTTAATGTTGACAATTGTTTCCTACTTTCTTTGTTTCTTTGTTTCCTACTTTTTGTGTTCCAGTCACCTGTGATTACAGTGGGGTCTTGACTTAAGAACGGCTCGAGTTAAGAACATTTTGACTTAAGAACCTCTCACAGGAAAATATTGACTTGACTTAAGTACTTAGATTTGAGTTAAGAACTGAAAAAAAACCACGTGGGACGCAGGGAAAGTGCAAAATTTGAACTTTCAGTTAACTGTTGGCCAATGAAAGGGGTGCCTGTCTGCTTCCTCACTCCTCCCAGCGTTTAGAGAGTGGATTGGGAGACAGTCTTCGGACTGCCTGGTACTGTACTGCCTGGACTGTATTTTCCCTGCCTTCCCTGAACCTTTCTTGACCTAAGAAAAAAAGAAACAAAATATCCCCCTCTAGTGGTCGAAGGCGGAATAGCAGCTTCCCATTACTTTCTTTTTTTCTTTTTTTGACTTATATACCGCCCCATAGCGCTACAAGCACTCTCCGGGCGGTTTACAATTTAATTATACAGGCTACACATTGCCCCCCCAGCAAGCTGGGCACTCATTTTACCGATCTCGGAAGGATGGAAAGCTGAGTCAACCTTGAGCCGGCTACCTCGGATCAAATGGTTTTCAATGCATTCCTATGGGAAATGCAGATCTGACTTGAGAACTTGTTGACTTGAGAACCGCCTTCCAATACGGATTAAGTTCTCAAGTCAAGACCCCACTGTACTGTATAAGCATGTCTTGTTGTGGTATGTGATCAATTTCTTCCTGTACGCTTGCATAAATCCTTCTGATTTCATCTTGTTCGGCATCTGTAGTTGGAGCATAGATTTCAGTGATGGTTAAGTTTTCCACAGAATGTGATTGATATTATTCAGTCCTTTTATTATACAGTGGAGTCTCGACTTACGTTCGGCTCCACTTACGAACTTTTCGACCCACAGACTTCTCTGGCCGCAAACTTTCACTTCGACTTGTGGCCGGAGAATCGACCTACAGACCAGAAGGGAGAGGTGGGGAAAGCGCCAAATTCAAATTAGGCGCTTTCCCCGCCTCCCCCTTCTGATCCGTAGGCTGCAGGTCTAAGCCCCGAAAGCCCAAAGCTGACAGCAGACGAAAGGCGGCTTTCAGCTTCCAAAGGTGCAAGCAAGGACAGGCGGGGAAAGTCAAAAGCCACTCTGCACCCGCTGTCAGGTTTGAGCTTTCAGGGCTTAGAAAGCTGGACCCACTAGTCTTTTGCCTCATGTCCCCAGTGCCCTCTTCCTCCTGCCCCTGGGGGGGATGGGAGGCAGAGGACAGTGGGGACAGAAGGCAGGGGGCAGCCCTGTTTTTTTTTTTCTTCTGCCAGTTACGGATTAATGGGTTTTCAATGCATTCCTTTGGGAAATGGACCCTCGACCTACGGAATTTTTGACCTGCAGCCACAGTTCCAATACGAATTAATTCCCTAAGTCGAAGGTCCACTGTAATTTGAAATGTGGAGCTGGAGGAAAGCTGGGCTGCTAGAAAGATGAACTAGTGGGTCCAAGAGCAACTATTTCAAAAATGACTCAGGCTGTAGTACTTTGGGCACATCATGAGAAGGCAGCATTCTCTGGAAAGACAATAATGCTGTGGAAGGTTGAAGGCAGCAGGAAAAGAGAAAGACGAAAGAAGAGATGGATTACAGGTGTACTTCGTGGGGGGTCACAGAAGAGAACTTTCTCTGTTATTTCCATCAGACTCTGGAATTCCCTCCCACAGGAGGCCAGGTTGGCCCATAAGTGCATATAAGTACATGGAGGAGGAAGAAGAGGGGAATTGTTCATGTACAGAATGGAATTAATATTTCAGAAAAGCGTTAATAAAGAAAATATGGGATAAAACAATTTACTAGGTGTGCATGCAAGAATTAGGGAAACAAAACTAATGCTTGCTCTACACAAAATATCTGCACTATGAAGTAGCTTTGCATCAAGTTAGATTAGACACCTGGCTAATCTAGAGAAGGCATGATGTCAGCAAGGAAGCTCTGAATGCTTTGGTGAAAAAAGACCAAAGTCCATCTCTTTCCAGATGTGGGCAAACAGGTGTAGATCAGCTTCTGGATTAACTGCTAAATTCTGTGTGTTTGAAGATTTGGATTATAATCCACAAAATCTCACTGTAACAAATCTGATAATCTTTAAATGTCATAGCTCTTTTATTTTATCTAGATATTTTAAATTAAAGGAAACAGATATCTGGGGGTGGTTGTGAATATTTCCAGACTGTAGTAGAAACTACACCAACCACGTATAAGAGAGAGAGAGAGATTTAAAAGCCTGGGGGAAACTGTTGGTTTACACACCATCTTTAGTTGAGCCTTAAGGGAGAGGGGGAACTCCAAGAATAGTACAGTGAAGACTTCACTGTGCTCTGTGGCTGTGGAATATTAGTCGATTATGAAGTGGTGCAGTTGGAATGGAATATTCTGGAAGACAGCATGTCTCGCTAGGATCTTGCACAGGAGATCACTCCACAAATGCAGCGTTTTGTAGCAGATCTCACTTCTTTCCACCACCACCTGAACACTAAATTAAGGACATTACATTACAAAAGAATTTGTTGGTCACCTGTTGAGCAAATAAATTTGGATTCATAAAATATGTTTTTATAAAATAGACCTTTATATATCAATTGTTCAAATAGCCAAGATAATCAGCAAGAGTGTCTTAGATGGGCAAATAAACAAAATCTAACAATATTTACATATTAAAAGCTAGTTAGATAGGTCATTGAGATGGGTACTTAGCTGTGGATTCAGAGGTGAGGAGTTCAATTCCCCACTGTGCCTTCTGGGAGAAGAGTCCACTTATATGGCCATGGGCAAGTTCCAAAGTACCTTTAAAAGAAGGTACAGGACTAGTAAACCATTTCTGGATCAACTGAGAATCAACCTGACAGTGCATACCTGGACCATCTCATAAAGAGAGGTACAGTTTCGGGATAGCTTGAACCCAAGCCACTTAGGGCTCTATAGATTAAAAACAGCACTTTGAATTGTGCCCAGAAATGGACTGAAAGCCACTGGAGCTGCTGTAACAGGTTATGTGATCCCTGTAACCAATTTTTAATTGCATTCTGACCAAATTGACATAAGTCATAGCCCTATGCCAGTGGTGTCGAACTGTGGCCCTCCAGATGTTCTTGGCCTTCAACTCCCAGAAATCCTGGCCAGCAGAGGTGGTGGTGAAGGCTTCTGGGAGTTGAAGTCCAAGAACATCTGGAGGGCCACAGTTTGACACCACTGCCCTATGCCATACCATAATAATTATCACCTCCAAGATCTATAAAACTTCCATAATATATTTCATTTTTATTCTACTCAGATGTCATCTGAAATGAGCTGAAAATGTCCAGAATGAAATTCTGGTTTGTCACTCCTGACAAAATGGACACCTTACCAACAATGTCACAGGCCTCTCCCTTTGTGTTATACTTCAACTTCATTATCAAGTAGGCACTATTAACATAGCCTTCACAAACTTTGCTATACTTTTTACACTGAGCAGAAGAAATCAAGCTGGAAGAGTTAATAGATGCAGTCTCTTTTCCAAACTATATTATTAAATCCTATGCTTAAATGTCTAGAATCGCTGCAACCTTTTTCTAAGTACATTACACAGAGGAACAGGCTGAAAATCTGTTTAAAAATAAACATCATATGGTAGTGAAGCTGATGATAAAATTTCCTTTCAGAAGCTGAAGTATCTGGGATATGGTAGCAGCTCCATGCCATAATGTACGTAACTCTAAATCTGTAAATAACTATCCAGCTCATTGTCTACCACAAATAAGTGACCAGGGTAAAACAGTTCTGGACACAATTTTTCTTAGGTCTGTCAAATGTTCCCATCTTCTCTTTCCCCCAAAATGAGAACATTCATATCCTTTTAGAACCCAGATTGTATTTTTAGGTGGCATGGAGGGCTACCATAATACAGCTCTCAAGGGAATTCTGTTTCATGAAGGCTGCTGTCCCACTCTTTGTTCTTGTTTCCCGATTTAGACCGAATGGCTCTAATCTTGGAGACAGAGAGCAGCTGCCATTAGACCTGCATCATGGAACATTAGCACAGCACCACTGACAGCTGGGCCTTCACTATCTTCTAGAAAGGCATGTACTGTAAGAAGTGAAAAGGAGGAACAGTATGCATGGTGGAAGGAGGCTGGCAAGTGATGAAATTAAGTGACAGAGTCCTCCTTGAAACTTGACTTTTAAGGACACTTTGTCAAGTACATTTGCTATTATTTTATTTTGCATTTACATGCAATGGAACTATATCATACTGTTTCTTTTATATACTAACAAGTTACTGTACACAAGGTTTTACTAGCTCTCTCTTAATGATGAATTAGAGCCCATTCTTCTTAGCATCAAGACCATCAGGTCCCTCAGCAGTACCACTATATCTCCAACCTATCTTTGATGGTTCAACTGGGGTCAGTTTTCCAGCTAGTTAAGTGATAAACTCACAACACAGAGCACAGCAACTATACTACTCAATGCCATTCCCACATCCCCCCAAAAATGGTGTTTTTGTACACAGAGCATATCATATGGAAAGCCAGACTAGATTCAGATGAAGGAGGAGTAAAAATTTATGTAAGAAAAAATGGTAATTTAAGATATTCAGATGACACTACTTACTGGCAGAAAGCAGCAATGGCCTGAAACTACTTTTAATGAAAATGAAATACTGTACTGTAAGAAAGTACCAATGCAGGACAATAGTTGAACCTGCAGATAGCCAGCTCAGGGTTGACTCAACCTTCCAAGGTCAGGTCAGTAAAACGACTACCCAGCTTTTTTTTTGGGGGGGGGGGGGGAGAGCGCAAAGTGTTGTTTTTGTAATTATGTTGTAAACTGCACAGAAAATAATTCAGCACTCTGGGGAGGTACTATAAAGAAGTCAAAAGAACAAAGCAGGACTGAAGTTTAATATTAAGAGAACAAAAATCATGACTACAAAAGAACTACACAACTTCCATGCTGACAGTGAAAAAACTGAAATAGAGATTGTGTATACCTTGGTTCAATCATTAATACAAATGGAGACTGCAGCCATGAAATCAGAAGATG
The DNA here is from genome assembly GCF_051106095.1 of Pogona vitticeps. Taxonomy (NCBI): domain Eukaryota; kingdom Metazoa; phylum Chordata; class Lepidosauria; order Squamata; family Agamidae; genus Pogona; species Pogona vitticeps. The sequence goes on from NC_135784.1 coordinate 96,238,077, forward strand.
ACTGAGACTTGGAAGGACAGCAATTAAAGAATTAGAAAAGGTCCTCAATTGTAAGAATGTGACACTGGTAGCCAAGGCCAAGATGCTCCACACTCTTGTATTTCCAGTCACCATGTATGAGTGTGAAAGCTGGACAGTAAATAAGATGACAGCAAAAAATTAATAATTTGAAATGTGGTGCTGGAGGAGAGAAGACAGAATTATCTGGAGAAGACTTGAGTTTTTACAAGCTGTTAAGGACAGGACGTTTGAGATTGTTCATTCATAGGGTCATTGTAAGTAGGAGACAATAATTAACATCTCTCCAAATTACAATACTTTTTTCATCCCTACTAAGTGATGCTGAGTAGAAACTCAATCTTTTAAGATCTTTTCTTTAGCCTTGTTGAGACTTGGTTTAAATAAGCATTTAAGAGTGTGCTAGCCTGTCCCCTCCATCATCACTCCCTTCACAGGCAGAGCAAGAAGCACTGTTCTGAATCCATACATAGACACTCTCCTTCAAACCATGGCTCTCCACATACTGAGAGTGAAAGGTGAGCATACAAGAGTCCTGTATTCCCTTCTTCATCCAGTTACTTACACTGGACAACATAACACTTAATTAGGGATTATGTGGCTAGATTGCCAATTAATTTAAACATCTAATTTCCACTCCTTCAGACAAGTGCCTTCTGTTTCTTATATAAGATTGATTTTAAAACTTTACAAATCATATAGTAGTCCAGTCCTCAATTCACTTACTAGCCGCATTAAATGCAGTGCAATTATTTCCAAAAAAGCATGTCTAAAAGTGTGCTACAAGACACATTTCATATATACTAGCTTCCCGTCATGTCAATCAAAACCAACAAGTCAAGAAAACAGAGATTTTTGTTATTCCATAAAAACAAGGAGTCATGTGGCCCTTTAAACATGAACCAATTTATTACAGAATAAATGTTTTATGTTAACTGCATACCAAAACAAATTGGAAACATATAGTTAATAAATTTCTTCTCAAAATAGAAAAACTATGCCTTGGAATCATAAATGAGTGATATTTCATTAAAGCTTCATCTGCTGTGAGGAACAGAGGCTTCTTTCACAGTTCAGCTGCAGTATGAAAGCCTTCCCTCAGCATTATGCAGAACCACACCTCTTTAAAAAAATAACATTGTATGTCACTACAAACGTTTCCTATTTGAGCAGTATGTTATTTGATCCTTCTTGCTGCAAAGAAATGTTTCCACTTCAGGTCACACAAAGGAAAATTTAACATAATTAACCAAGGGGAATATAGAATTCTACTTAGTTATACAGTTGGAATGTATATTTCTGTGATGTACCGCTTTCAAGTAGACTCATAGGTGGTTCCTCATTCGTGTTAATGCTATGTTTGAAACTCAAGCCTGGGAAAGGTTTGGAAGAGGAAACTGGTATTTCATATACATTTCACTTCATTCTGTCTCTTAATGTCTGATGAAGTGGATGTGTCCACAAAAGCTTACATTAAAATATAAAGCCTGGGAAGTTTTATGACACTACTGGTACCCTCATTTTGCAGCCCACTTTTCTCCTCACAGGCACATTTCAGTAATTCCTTCAGCTCACCAAACGTAGCTTCTTCTTTTTGAATAGCCCTATTCTAAAAGCAGTTTCAGCTAATATAATCTTTCCTTAAAATCCCAATTAAGTACAATCTTAAAATGCATTCCATGTTTCGTTGTTTTATTTCGGACATTTCCCTCAACTATTTTTCAAAGTTTTATCTCCAAATTACCTGCATCAAATTAGACTTGCACTAAAACAACCTCACAACCCATCCTTCTAGAACTACTCAATTCAAAACATACATGCAGCAAAATTGTAACCATTAGCTACATGAGAATCTGCTACTCATAAATCCAAATGCCATGCTGCATTACAGATATACTCTATAGTCTGTGTCAAATTAATTTCCATCCTCATTGAGATGAGGAGACCAAGAGTATACACCTTACACAAAGTTACGCATGTTTTTAAGCTCATGGGGCAGGAAGGCTGGTTATATATAAGGCTAGACTTCTTATTCTAGCATTGCCTGGCCCTCCTTTCAACTCAAGGCAACTTTCCTATTTAGTAAAAATCATTTATACTGTTACGGTGTTTTCCCCAAAATAAGACAGGGTCTTATATGAATTTTTGCTCCAAAAACACATTAGGGTTTATTTTCAGGAGATTTTTTTTTCATGAACAACAATCTACATTTGTTCAAATGTCATCTTCTTCTGGTTGCTGCACAATGGTGGAGGGCAGGGTGTCACTTAACTGAGGCTTATTTTTGGGTTAAAGCTTATGTTACCAGCATCCTGAAAAATCATACTAGGGCTTATTTTCAGGCTAGGGCTTATTTTCGGGGAAACAGGGTATTTCCCTTCCATCCTTACTCCCTCCCTCCCCCCCTCAAGCGCAACCACAGAAGGCATCCCCTCCCGCCCTCCCAAGGCCAAGAAATGAACACCCCCCCCGTCCCAAAAAAGCGAAGTGATTAGTCATGCCGTGCATGTGCAGCTGGCCAGCAGATCTGCGACGATACCACCTCAGTGCGCGTGCCTGCACAGGGAGGGAGGGAGGCCTCCCTGTGCAGGCACTTTAACTACCACCCAGGGCGAAACCCCAACGGTGCCTTGATCCCACAGGGCGCCCCGCCAGGGGAACTCACTGCCACGCTACGGCTAGCAAGGAAGAAGATCCAAGCCCTCTCTCTCCCATCTCAGTGCCGACCAAAGGCCCCCGAGGCCTGCTCCATCTGTATTGCCAGCGCCATCGTTCTTTTCCTCTTCCTCCCGTCCCTCCCGTCATCATCCCACCCACCTACCCCTCTCCATCGCGACCCTGGGCTCAACTCTCAAGCAGTTATCTTCCCCCCCCCATCAAACCGGACTGCCTGCCCACCCACCACTTTCCCCGAGTCAAGAAACCCCCCCCTTGGCTATTCGCCTCCGCCAGCGTCCCAGGGTGCCCCGCGCGCGAAAGGAGGGCCACTCCCCCTGGCCTTCCCCCCCCCAGAAGCTTCTCTGAGGCTCCCCCCATTCAGAAGGGAAAAAACGGGGCGCAGAAGTTAAGACTCACCTCACTCGACACCCCACCCGCCTCAGGACTCCGGGCAGCCCCAGCGCTTCTTGTCACGTGCTCCCTCCGACAGCTCCACCAGCCGCCTCGACCCTTCCTTCGATCGCTGGCCCGCCACAAGCTCCACCTCCAACGTTCCGATGCTTCCTACCCATTGCCTCAGGCGGGCGCTGACTGCCCGCCCCTACGCTCACTCCTGGATCGCATTGGCTTCGGAGCTCGTCACTTACCGCCACGTTCAATTTAAGCCTCCGCCCTCCGGCACTGCCCTTCGTGGAGCGCTTCCATTGGCTGGCGGTTCAAGGAGGAAGTTCTTTCAGATTGGCCGGCAAGTCCGAGAAGGCGGTGTTTGAATGGAGAGGCGTCCGATTCATTCTTAAAGCAACATTAGGCTCCCGCAAGAGGCGGTTGCGTGGTGGTTATGGCCGGAGAAGCCGGCAGGTCGTAGGGGCCTTACCGGTTTTTATGCTGAACACACTAATCAGCTTCTGGACATGTTCTTCCATTAATATTTTACCACATTTATCCATAGTCAATGACACGAAGAGACTATTTGTATAATAAAGTGGAAAGTACGGGGTGGACGAGCACAGCACTGGGGCTGATAAGGGACTTCGTGGGCTGTCATCTTGAAAACACACGGAGAACAGGGATTCTTGAGTGGAAGTCACCTAATAGGATAAAACCCTATTAGGATAAAAATAAAGTGGAGTTGGCAAAACCAAAGTTAACCTGGAAAGGGCTTTTTCCCACCGTTGTCTGCGAGTGTGTAAAAGAATGGACAACTTCAACCCGATGTTAACTGTCCCAAATGCTCTTGATGTTATTGGGCGAAAATGTTCTAATATATTTATTAATTGTGCAGTGGTGTTTCTGACCCAAAGAAAGGTACTGAAAGCTTGTGCTGAATTAAACCTTTTAACCCAGAGGTCGACACCTTGTGACCTTCCATCTGCTCTTGAACTGCAAGTGCCTTTGCAGTTAGTTCTGCTGCTTAGGCCTGGGAGGAGATCCAAACGTTGTCCACTCTTACTTTAGGGTGCAATCCTAAGGAATCAAGAAAGATGAGCCTAAGGATGTTTGCAGCCGTTTCGGACTACAGTACCTTCAGCTTAGCCTATCGTCATACCATCACAGTTCCTGTCTTTGTAGGCTGGAGGAGGTTTGGCTCTGGCACAACTTGGCTCTGCCCTTGTTGAGTTTTCTCCAGGCAGATCCTAAGTACCCAGAAGGGTAGTTCTGTAGTAAATCCCTGAGAATCAGCCCGCAAAGTGGTTCTGCCTGCACAAGGATGTAAGAGGATTCTGTCTGTTCCCAACCCATAGGGGAACATAGGGGACATTCCTTTGTATAACCAAAAAAAAAAAAAAGAGAGAGAGGGTGGTTTTTCTAATTTTTTTTAATTTATTTTTATTATTCACGCTGAAACTGACTGAGACTGCTATCTCTTTGAAAACGGCTGCCGTGGAAGACATTCTGTCAGTTTTGCAGCAACAGGCTATCTAGCTAGAGATTTCATGAGCATATTGTTCTTGGAGCACTTCTGAAACATTGTCAGACCAAGAAAAACTTAGATAAGTGGAGCCTAGGAGATAAATTAAGAAGTGGAGGAAAGTACTTACATGGATAGGGAGATGAGTTTTCTTGCTATTAAGTTTCCTGGCAGGACTTAAATAAACTAAACTCTCCTTTAAATGTGTATCTATAAAACAGCAGGTGGGCTGGTTCCTCTGCCACCTCTTCCTTTTAACATGCTATTATCTGGTCTCTCTGTTTTTTTAAGATTTACTGTTAATAATAACATTAACGATTAATAAATGTTTCATTTCTATAAACATAGGAGAACAACAGCAGCAATATGTGGGCAGAAGTACAGATGCAGAATTGTCACTGAGCAAGAGTGCAGTGATGTTACTGTGCAGTATAGCAAATCAACATTCTACAAGGCAATTATAAAAATGGGGCATCCTAACAAGAATTATGATTTTAAATTGGACTTCTGACCAGAATCAAATTTAACACAGATGTAGCAGACAGTCTGCTTTCGCACTGTGTTAATTTTGGGACAGTTTGGGCAAAGTTTTTTTTTATTTATTTTATTTATTTATTTTATATCCCGCCTATCTAGTCCCTCAGGACCACTCTAGGTGGCTTACAACAGACATATAACAATATAAGTAAAACAATTTTTAATAAAGGGAAAAACATTAAACAAGATGGGGCAAACACTAGGAGAGGAGAAAAGGGAAAATCAGGAATTAGCTGAGGGGAAGGCCTGCCGAAACGTCAATGTTTTTAATTGATTTTTGAAAATACCCAGCGAGGGAGCCGTGCGAATATCAGGGGGAAGGTTGTTCCAGAGGCGAGGAGCCACCGCCAAGAAGGCCCGATTTCTTGTCTTTTCTTTCCGGGCCTCCCTCGGCGTTACACTCCTCAGCCTCACCTCCTGACTCGCGCGCATGACACGGGTAGAACTTGGTGGAAGTAGGTGTTCCGCCAGGTATCCAGGCCCTAAGCCGTTTAGGGCTTTATACGTAAGCATCAACACTTTGAAGTCGATGTGGAACTGGATGGGCAGCCAATGCAGCGCGGCCAGAGTGGGTGAGATATGTTGGTATTTTTTCACACCACTAAGGAGTCTAACCGCAGCATTCTGCATCACCTGTAATTTCCACAGCAGCCTCAAAGGCAGCCCCACATAGAGCGCGTTGCAGTGGTCTAATCTTGAGATTACGAGCGTATGTACTAAGGTAGTGAGGGCCCCCACATCGAGATAGGGCTGCGGCTGGGCTATCCGCCTAAGATGATAGAAGGCGGTTCGGACCACAGAGGCCACCTGGGATTCCACAGTTAGCGCCGGGTCCAGATGGATCCCCAAACTGCGGACCCCATCTTTGGCAGGGAGGGTCACCCCCCCAAAGGAGAGGGAATTTCCCAAACCCCCCACTGTGGGGACACCCACCCTCAGCACCTCCATCTTGTCCGGGTTCAGCCTCAGCCCGTTCTCCTGCATCCATCGCAGTACGGTCGCCAGGCAGCGCTGAAGGGACAGAACGGCATCTCCTGCAGAAGGTGGAAAGGAGATGTAGAGCTGAGTATCATCAGCATACTGATGACATCGAGCTCCACACCCCCGGATGACCCCTCCCAGCGGCCTCATATAGATGTTAAACAGCATTGGGGAGATAATCGACCCCTGTGGAACCCCACAATTGAGACTCCATGGAGCCGAGAAACTCTCCCCAAGCTGTACTCTCTGGGGGCGGTCCTCCAAGAAGGAGCGGAGCCAAGCCAGCGCAAGGCCCCCAATTCCCAACTCAGAGAGCCTCCCCAGGAGGATACCGTGGTCAATGGTATCAAAGGTCGATGAGATATCGAGGAGGACCAGCAGAGACACTTTCCCCCTGTCGGCCTCCCTCAATAGGTCATCGCACAGGGCGACCAATGCCGTTTCTGTACCATGGAGCGGCCTGAAGCCCGACTGAAATGGATCCAGGGCATCTGTTTCATCCAGGTGCGCCTGGAGCTGATCGGCCACCACCCTCTCAAATACCTTGCTTAGGAAAGAAACATTGGCGACGGGCCTATAATTGCCAATTTCGTCTGCTGCCAAACTTAGTTTCTTCCTAATGGGCCTAATGAGTGTCTCCTTGAGGATAGATGGAAATCTACCCTCAAGGAAAGACCCATTAATTATTACAGTGGCCCATTCCGTTGTTGTAGGCCTGGCCGCTTTGATTAGCCAGGCCGGGCAAGGGTCAAGGGAGGAGGTGGTGGCTTTTAGGTACGCTTTTTTAAAAAGTAAAACAGTTTAACATTCCCCGTATAGAGACAAGCAACCTTAAACATCCCCAGATTTAAAACAGTGAAAATAAATTAAAAGATCAGTCTTGCTTATGTTTAAAGATAATGGTTGGCTCCACCTGCCTTTTTTTAATTTGGAAGGATTCCAGGCTTCAGGGGCTGAAATACTGAACCTCAAAAAAAGGCCTTTCAAAAAGTAAGAAACAGTGACTTTCTTATAACCATGCATAGAAAAGGCATAGCAGCAAGAGCATTCCAGAGTAGGCACATTGTCCCAGCTTCATGGCCCTGGAAGAGAGATGTTTGGAGGGCAATGAAACGTCACAGAAACAGTCAAAAGACAAGTTTTACTTGAAAGTTAAAAAAAACAGGTTTGCTTTAAAGAAAGTCGTGGAGTGACAGTTCTCCGGAAAGAGACATTTTACTCTGTATATCCAAGGAAATAGCATACAATTTTGTAAGGTATATTAAAAGTATTCTGGCTTTACAAAAGCACAGAAGAGTTGTGTTTTGTCCCATCCCTGGGAGCTTTCAGTAAATGTTCCCTCGAGATCTTTGAGACCAGGCTCCTGATACATGTCTTCAAAGGGGAAATCACCTCAACATCTAGGGAAATATTAAATTTTGACCCTGTCAATCAGGATCCCATTAGGTGACTCTCAGGATAAAAACTTAAACACCTTCCTTGCAAAACACATTCATGCTGGTAAAGGGATTCTGTGTCTAGCTGTAAAATATTTTAAAAGGTATTTTAAAAAGAATAGAGAAAAAATATTCAGAAGCTCACTCTTTAAAGCTATGATATTACTGGGTTTTTTGTTTGTTTTCTTTTTTTGTAACTGGGGATGGTGTTACACAGTGTTAGCAGAGCTTTTATGCCAATAATTTTTAACCATTCCACCCATCTTGTCACTATGCAGTTGTCTGGTAATTAAGAATAAAAGCTCCAAATATGCTATGTGCCATCAAGTCACTTCTGAGGTGGAGTGTCATTGCTGTTTTTGAAGAATGTGAATAGTAGTGATCACAAGAGGGTATCCTGTAGATCAGTGGTTCTTAACCTTTGTTACTCGGATGCTTTTGAACTGCAACTCCCAGAAAGCCCAGTCAGGACAGCTGGTGGTGAAGGCTTCTGGGAGTTGCAGTCCAAAACTCCTGAGTAACCCAAGGTTAAGAACCAGTGCTGTAGCTTATCTTGATTGATGCCATTGTTGTCAACATTCAGGCTGCCCTTTTGTTTTTCCTGCTGGCATAATATTGTGCAACAATATCAGGTCACTTTCTTGCATTTTGAATAATGGATATAGAAGCACAATATCCCATACTCATAAACCTGAGTGTTTTTTTAAGAATTAATAAATATTTGCATGCAGATAAGATTATACTGAAGCAGCTATAATTTTATACAATAAACAATCTAACCAGAAGAATTAATAAGTTTTAGAGCTATGCTGTCAAAATAAATAAATGCTGATGTGAATAGATAGCAGTTCTCCATTTGGAGATTAAAAATTATTTTGTTTGCTTCCCAGAATCTGTGCAAGAGTTGGGGAACCTGTGGCTCTATGGTTGTTATTGAATCCTCATTGTCCCTGGCCATTGGCCATATGGATTGAGTTGATGGGATCTGTAGTCCAGTAGTGGTTGGAAGACCATACGCTACTTTTAGAATAGTTAAAACAAATCATTGCAGGATAGCTCTTATGTCTGTAAAAACTAGTTTCCAGTAGGCTTCAATCATTTTCCAAGTTTACTTCATATGCATATGCCAGCATCAGTCACCCAATTTCTTTATCACATAGGTGATAAAGGACATAGGAATGACAAACTCTTTAAAGGGACAAATGTCATCAATAAATCACCATTAACTCATTCTTCCATCTATAAGTTAAAGTATATTTGAAAGATTCTTGTTTCCAGGTCCACTTCCACCTTTCCACAGAACTTAAATAATTCTGGGCAGAATCCTATTCATTAGTTATGCCTGCAGAAGTTCAACTGCATAAACTGTGGTAGTGAATTGCTGCTAATTAATCAGGTGTCACTTGTATCCCTCACATGACTCCTGCAACTAGAGTATGACAAGAGATAGAAGCAGTGACTTTTTAACTAGTGGACCCTTCCTGCTGAAGTTTACTCCATTACATATACACTGGCATAACTAATCAATAGGATTCTCAACTTTGTTTTGTATCTCATTATGACCTGAGACTCTTAAAGGTGTCATAATAACTTACAGGTAATGGCAGATTAGACAGTTAGAATTTTTATATCATTATTTTGTTACTGTTGTTTGTTTAAAATTTAATTTATTATTTAAAATATTTTACCCTACCTTTCTCCTTTAAAAAGGAACCAAGATGGCTTACATTATTAAAATAACAATATTAAAAGCTAAAAACAATAAATAATTCAACTATTAAAAATAATTAATAAAATTATATGAACATATTGGAACATATAAGACTAACCCAGCATGTATGGTCATACAAGATGTATTAGAGTTGTGAAATTTACATATTCTAACTTATGTGACCAGTTAGATTCTGTCTGGTGTTAGCTAACAGATGTTAAGAGGATTAACTGCCACACATAGATAAAAAGAAGCATCAGTTATATTATTCAGTTAGATCAGTGGTTCTTAACGTGGGTGATAATGCCCCCCAGGGGGCGATTTCATTTTTCAGGGGGGCGGTAGAATGAAAAGGGGCGGCGTGGGGGCGCTGGAGCAGAAGGGGGGTGGTAGGGGGCGCTGGAGCAAGCCAAACCTGCGAAGATGGCTACAGCCTTTTTACAATGTGCATAAATATATATTTTCCTCCAATCTTAATTTAGTTTCAGAGTTTTCGTTTTGAAATTTTTAGTTCCTGCATTGCGGTTTGTTTTTATGCCCTTTTTATATTTCTTTTTGTGTCTTAAAATTCACTTGCAACTAAATCATTAAATGTTACTTTTTGGGGGCATTTCATTTTCTTGGAATTGAATTTTGTTTTCAGGGGCCATTGGATTTAAGTGTCTTAAATAAATAAATAAATAAATAAATAAATAAATAAATAAATAAATAAATAAATAAGTAAGTAAGTAAGTAAGTAAATAAATAAATAAATAAATAAATAAATAAATAAATAAATAAATAAATAAAATATCACCGCGGGGAGGGGGGCAATGATAACTTCCTCAATGGCTCAAGGGGGCTTTGCTTTCAAAAAGGTTAAGAACCACTGAGTTAGATAGTCTGGAGGTTGTCTGTTAGAAATGTCTGTTAGTAGGAAGGAATCTGCTACAATGTATGACAAGAATGAGTCAAGCACAAGTCTGTACCAAGCCAAATGTTTCAAGCACTGGTAGTTTATTCTGCATATGTGGTTTACTATTTAGGGTACTAAATATTGAAATAGCAATAATATATTTGAACCTCGTAATCACTTCTACTTTTACAAGAGCTGTTTATGCTTGTTTGCATTCCATAACCAACAGCCTGCAGCCTTTCACATAAGACTATGTTTTCCATAAAGGGGGCATGGAAAACCTGTGCCCCACCCCACAAGATTAAACATTAGATTAAAATGCCTGCCAAGTCCAACCAGAACAGACAAAGCTGAAGGATGGTGGGAGTTGCAGTCTGACATGTGCAATTTGGAGTGCCCCACATTTCCCATCTTTACCAAAGAGTTATAGCTCTGTACTGTATAGAGATTTAAGAGGTTGATTATCCCGGCAAATAATACAGGAGTCACCCTGAGACCAAAGTTTAAAAAAAAGAGTTGGTGGGGAATTAGGAGGAAATTACTAATTAGCACATTTGCAGCTTAAGATATCTCTGCTGTAGCCATGCCTCCTGCAGATCTGGACAATCACAGCACAGCTCCCTTAATAAGCTGCAAAAAACATTGACTGGCAACGTCCTATCCTCTCTGTGTTCATTCCAATATGGTTGGATAAAACAAATGGACCTGTAGAAACCTGGCTTCAATTTCACAGCAGATCCATTCCCATTTTTCTCACTACATAGTTGCATCCCTAGTATATCTATCCTAAGTTCTAGCTTCCTGCAGATATGGTATATAATTATGACTGAGGTAGCAATAACATCTTATTTGATTTCTGCTGTGATTAAGTGAGCTGATTTTATTATTCATTTTTGAGGCAAGATGGACAATATGGTTAAGGCATAATCCAAATAAAGAAGAGGTGATACCTTTATTTAAACAACTAAAAATCAAGCATTCAGTGGAAGCTTTCATGAATAACATTACTCAAGCACAGTGTAGAAAAATTATGAATAACAGTCCCAAAATGATCATGGCAGAGATCCACCAGGCACATTGCTTAAGGTGACCTGAGAGCTGGTTTCAAACAGTTGGGAGATGGGTGTTTTCAAACACCCCACCCCTGGTGCCATTTGGTTGGAATTTTCCACGTAGCCTCCAGGATAAGATAGGTTAAGGCTGTAAGGCTGGAGGTGAGAGTAAAGTCCCTCTCATGGGAGTGCCGTCCCTTCTGCCTACTGCTGACAAGGAAGTACAGACCCTGCCAATTCCCCCACCCAGGAAGATAAGGCCACCGGGAACAGACTTGGGGAAGACAGAGAAGAATTTGAAGAGGTTGATGGTTGAAGAATGCGGGACAATCTTGGTGGGAAGAGAACGAAAAACCCCGGGTGGAGGTGGAGACTGGTCTGGCAGATATAAGGCAGGGTGAGGAGTTACAGCCAGGCTAGGAAGGGTTCTGGATAGAGGACCCGTGGACGAGGAATGTGGAAAAGTTAAGAATACAGAAGAAAGAGGCAGATGCCAGGAGGAGGAGAGTACCCCAAAGCCTTCATATTGGGGTGAGAGAGAGACTAAAGAGTGGAGTTGAAAGAGGAAAAGGAGAAGGTGGAAAGAGGAAGGAGAGAGAGGACAGAATGGACAATGAGGGAGATGCAAATGAGGGGACAGCTTGGGGGCCCTGGCAGGTTCCCACCGCCTCCAGAGAATTGGCCTGGCTGGAAGACTGAGACGAGGACACCGTCCCCTTACTGGAAGGGAAGACCGGACAGATACTAAGCCGGGGAGATGCTATGGACTGGCTGGGACCGTGGGATGTTCAAGGGGGAAACCCCTTTAAGGTTGAAGAATGGAAACCCCTATCCGACCCGTTGTTGGAGGGGAAAGAACGCTGGAATATATTTGCAGACACTGTTTTTGTTGTTGTTGTTAAGTAACACAATAAATATTGGTTGTTCTGGATTTTTCAGGCTGTTTGGCCATGTTCTGAAGGTTGTTCTTCCTGACGTTTTGCCAGTCTCTGTGACCAGCATCTTCAGAGGACAGCAACCTGTACTCTGGTCAATAAATATTACTCCGATTTCTAAACCTCACAAGTCCGATGATTTATTCGGAGCCAAACAAGAATTAAAATCTGAAATCTCACAAAGGCATGTTGCTCTTTCTGCTTTGCAGTGACAAGAAGTCTTATGGCACCATAAAGTAACATTTTATTTGGCATAAGCTTTGGTGGACTGTAGCCCTCGTCTTCAGATTCAAGAGGGAAAAGACAGAAAAGTTCATGCCAAATAGAAATTAAGTAGCCTTTCAGGTGCCACAAGACACCTTGGTTTTGCTCCAATAGACTAACATGGCTACCTCCCTCAACAGGAAATCTTTACTTTGTAATGTTAGTGTTACTTTCAAACAACAGCAACTGTGTGTCATCCTTACTTTCATCTACTGTACTTTGGAAAAAGAAGAGACTTATTCAAGTCTGAGTACTCCACCTTTTCGCCAGATGGCACTGTTCATCAAAAGCGCAACACTACCACTGAACACAGTAAACAAAATGCCGGAAAGACTTCTTAACCTATTTTTTAAATAAGCATGTGAGGAGCTGGTTCTGCAAGAATCCTACTCTATAATCCAGGTTGATATGCTTACTTAGATATGCACTCGCAGGTGTGTATTTTTCTTTTTTTTTTTTCAGTTGCTTCTACTTTAGATGTTTAGATGATTAATTTATGAGCAGATGCCAAATGCTGTTTCTTTCAACAAAGTTACAAAATGCAGATTATGGCCCAATTTCCAGTTAGAGAATTTATTTGTTGGGAGCAACCACACAAAAGTGACCAAAAATAACGAATAAAGCAAGGGCGGATCATGAGAGGAAGCAGAATACATTACGGGAAGAGAAGTGAAATGAGACTATGTACATCACACTCTGGCTATTTAACAGCTCAAAGAGTAATTGTGATATTTGACTATATTGTATCCTATATGGAAAATAATAGTTACCCATATGAACAAAACTAACAACAGAAAAAAGGAATAGACCTTTAGACAGTAGGATGGCAGTGCCTAGGAGTGAAATAATAGGCCAAAAACTGTTTATTATCTAAATGCATACAGTACTGAAATAAACATAAACATTAGCAACTGAAATAACAGAAGAGAAAGAGCAATACAGAGCAAGGGGCGCCTCGCCGTGATCGGGGCAAAGAGCTACCATCTTCCTGGGACCACAGACCTGCCATTTCCCCTCCGGAAAACAGCCTTGCTTCTTGTTTCATTCCATTGACCTAGCTGGCGCCCAGGCATTTCTTTTACCCTTGTTTCCAGTTGCACTTCAGGTAGCGACCGAAGTCAACCACCCTTCTTTCGGGGGGGGGGGGGCATTCCTGTCAGGTGTGTTGGATAGCCTGTGAAGAAGGATGAAGTTATGGGACTTATTTTTTTTTTGCGGGGGGGGGGGGAAAGGATCTCCCTCGGCTGCTCTTCCACCTGGAGGACTCCTGTTCAAGAGGGTTATAGGTAAAAACAAAAGTAAAAGTAAAAAATAAACAAATAAAAATATAAATAAAAAGACAAAAACGTGGTGGCCCCTTAAAGACTTCTATAGTTTTTTTAATGTAAGCTTTCGTGTTCAAGGCACCCCATTCGACCCCCCATCCCAACTTGCTTTTCCCTTCCAGAAGCAAAACAAAAAACAAAAAAACCCGCCATAAAGATGGGCGACAGAACATTCTCGCGCACTGTAGCAGCAGCAACACATGATCACCGTCCCGACCGAGTCTGGCTTCCCCCCCCCCCCGCAACTCTTCCCTCCGCAATAAGGGGAAAGATAAAAATGCCACCTATATGTATTAGAGAGGAGATTTGTATTGTACTTTTAAATATATTTTTTTAAAACGACATTTCCCTTTAAAAAGAAACAAAGAAGAGCCAGGGTCGGAAAGAACCGGAACCTCCGCCTTCGCGTCTCCCTTTGTTGGGGAACAAAGTTGTGCAGCGATTTGATTACCGCGAGATAAAAAGGCTGGCGGCGGCGGCGACGACGTCACTTCCGCCTCACCTACGAGCGAAAGGCGGAGGCGTTGGCAGGAAGCCGCGCTGTCCGATAAAAAGGGACGAAGAGGGGCGTTGGGTTTTTCTCCCCTCCTCACGTGCTTCCGCCGTCGACCCATGTCCTCTTCCTTCATTATTTGCATGGATGCAACCAGCGAGCGGAAGCGCTTCTAATACTAACTTCTAATAAATTTTAGGGATTAAAACCTACTACTGTAATTGTAACCAACTCATAAATCTGTTCAATATAAGTAAAGGTTCCCCTTGACATTTAGTCCAGTCGTGTCCGACTCTTAAGGGGCGGTGCTCATCCCCGTTTCCAAGCCATAGAGCTAGTGTTTGTCCGAAGACAGTTTCCGTGGCCAGAGTGACTAGATACTGACCGTGCAACGCTGTTACCTTCTCACCGTAGTGATGCCTATTTATCTACTTCCATTTTTTTTATATGCTTTCGAACTGCTAGGTTGGCAGGAGCTGGGACAAGTGACGACGGGCGCTCACTCCGTGTCATGGATTCGATCTTGGGACTGCTGGTCTTCTGACCTTGCAGCACAGAGGCTTCGGTTTAACCTGCAGCGCCACCACGTCCCCTGTTCAATATACACATTAATAAAAGCAGTTATTTTAGAAGAAAAAACATGCTTTTTATATTAATTACCTTATTAATTTCTATAATAGCCACATCGCGGACCTACAACTCGCTACCACATGTTGTAGCCAACATTACAAACAAATCTCATTCCCATCTATAAATACTAAAATTCAAGGTAAGGAACATGCTAAATCTGCCTCTCATTTGTTGTCTGATTTTCAGCCACTGTACACCTCTCCTCTAGCCTTTTTCAGTGATGAGTGTAGCAAGCAATAGGGTGGAGGGTAGTTCACCATTGGGGAGCAGCAACTGAGGTGTAAGCGTGAGAGCTCAAGAGACATGGCCGAGGTATGTTTTACTGAAATCTTGAAGCTGTGTGGGGGTGGGTGAGAATGGTTTTGTGGTGTTATCTCAGAAGGAAAAAAACAAGATTAGATTTGAAAATGTAATGCTCATTTTCAAATCTAAGCTTATTTTAATAATTTAGCAACAGAAAATATTTAATTCACAATTTAGCATATGAAGTTTCATTACTTCACATATTTATGAAATTTAAAATTTCATAAAGTACTGTATAGTTTTGTATGAGCAAAAATGGGAATATACCACATACTGCAAAGAGACCTACAAAAGCTGCATTGTATGCATTGCATTGCACAAACAAATCGGTCTTCTTCCATATGCTCCAATCATAAAAATGGCAGCAATCTGCTGTTTGTCTACAAAATGCATAAATATTATTCCTTGGTTTGCAAAATTTTATCTTACAAAACATTTCACTCGTTCCAAAAGCCAAAACATTTAATCAGAGGTCTTATTGAGATGCAGCTTTGTTCCTTCCTGCTTTCTGTTGATTGATGCCGTTTAGCACCACTTAAGCACAGCTCTCACAGGGATTTTGGCTCATATTTCCCACCTCTATCTAAATCCCCCAAAGTTCCTAATTTTTCCCATTGGGAATTATTTGTCATTTGGGGAGGAAGGACCAAAAAAATCCAGATGTTGCTGTCTGTGGGACTGGAAGGACTTTAATGTGGAAGGGGAGCAGACCAGAGGACAGAGTTATCTTCTCAGTAGGAATGCGATAATTCCAGGCCACCTCTCTCCAAACACTGATTGCGGTAGTGGCTCCATGCACATACCGTAATAAAACTCAGTACAGTACCTGTAGGAACCTAAATTGTATGGTTGATTTCCAAATTGTGGTTATGGTATCAATTGGTCATTTCATATCTATATGAGCTGCATGTCATCTTTTGAAAGCTCACAGCCATGCCCAGCTAGAAAAGCAGAAAGCCAGCATCTTTCTCCATCATCAGTCACAAGAACAAAGCTAGCTGTTAGTCTAAGCTGGTGTAGACTCATTGATTGAATCAATACTTATCTATATTCTTCTGATTCTGTAGCTCTGCCTGAGATGGGATTAATAGTTGGATTTAGTCCAGCACATGTATCCTCAAAGGGATGCAACTCAAGCCCCACAAATATATACAGTATGTTAAAATTATACCGTAGAAGGATTTATTTAAGCAATGAGCTTCCTTTTATTTTTAAAGATAAGTATCTTTTATAGTTGCATAAATTTAATTAAAAATAACATTATTTCTACTCACTTTTCGCAATAAGCTGTCTCAATGTGAATTACGGGGTTAGGGCAGGTGCAAAACACATAAAAGGTCATGTACTTTCATTAATAAAAAATAAATAAAGGAGGGGGAGTCCAAATACAGTAGCACTTTGGAGACTTAACTTCAAGGTGAGCCTTCCTAGGTTGCTCACCTTGAAGTTAAAGATTGTCTAAGGAAATGGAATTTGATCGATGAAAGCTCACACTGAAATAAAATGGTTAAGCAATCAGTCCTTCTACCAGTGATTAACATTTGAAGTGGGGTTTATGTATGCAGATAGATTGTATGACACTTGTCCAGCAGGCCGAGGCAAAGAGGCAGTCCCGAAACCAGCAAAATCAGGGAGCTGGACGGGACAGATTGTATTTGTCTTCAGTGTGGAAGGGATTGTCACCCTTGAATTGGCCTTCCTAGCCACACTAGACACTATTCCAAGACCTCTATTCAGAGCACGTTACCATAGTCTCTTGAGACTGAAGGATGCCTAATCTGAATCTGAGATTGTATGATAACAGTGCACTTTGAAATGCTTCTACTGTGTGATATATGTATATGGTGTATGGTGCATGAGAAATTGATATGGAAGGAGTAACCTTAACATGACTGAATTTTGTCTTACCAGTAACCATTTCGCACTGGAAACACTGCAGAAGTTATCAGAAATAGCATCAGATCTCTCCAATACATAGTTTTGTTTGCATCCAATATAGCTCCTTCTGATATACCATGATTTCACTGTAAGAATAAACATTTATTGGCATATATTAATCTGTATAATTACAAATGTAACTCTAATTAGTTGTTAACATTTCCAGCCTGGTGAATTCCTGTAAGATAATTGCAGGAATTACTTACCTAGGATCAAAGAAATAAATGTATTTCATTAATTCTTTCAATTTCGCTCTCACATATGATTTATTTCTCAAATGCACCGAGGATTACACTATCACTAGCCACTAGTCAAATTCTTTCTATGCCAGAGATAGGAGGTTTTATATTAGTTTATGAGGATCATAAATAGGCTTCCCAGAGGCCACTGTATGAACTGAATGCTGGACTGAGACAGGCCTTTGGTGTGATCTGTGTCACCTTAACAGTAGGTCCTTAAAAGCTATCTTCTCTGCAATCTGACTGTTTCCAGGTCACTGGCTCACAGTAAACAAGAAGGCTGGAGCAGTCTATGAACAGTGTTCCATTCTCTTAATCAATATGACCACACCCCTTTCAGTTTTCCATAGCCAAGTGGGGATTTGAACCCAGATCTCTCCTGAGCCCTACTCCATCAGGATGACACTTAAAAAGACAATGATGCCAGTTTGCTCAATAGCATATTGAAATTGCTACCAATTACTGTCTGGCATTTGAAACTCATCAGCATCATCTCAGTAAAGTCTTTCCATACATTACAGATAATATAATTGGCTGTACAATGTGTTACATACCTACTGAGTAGCAATAACTGGCCTCAATTTGACCTTTTCCCCAAAAAAGTAATACAGTATGGGATAGCAATTTAGCAATTGTGATAAACAGCAGGAGGAAATTGTCACAGGAAACCATGTGTTTTCTTTTAAGCAAACAAGTTGACACTAATTTCCAGCAAGAACATTTAATACTATTAATGTTTGAAAGACATTAAAGTTACAAACAATCGCATTCTTACTGTGGAGCACATTGCGCTGAAATCACCAGGATTTATTTGGGATCAGGCTAGAAGGCAACAATCCCATGCAAATATACGTCGGAGTAAGTCCCAGTGGACTCACTGGGTCTTGAATGCTGACTTATTTAAAAAGTAACAAATGTTTAATGTCCCACTGCCAACTTATTATTGTTTCTGACTTACAAATGACCTCCATACTGGACAAACGTATACAGTATTTGGGTTTCTGGACTACAACTCTCAGAAATCCTCAAGCATTACAGCTACTGGCCATGCTGCCTAGGTAGGGAATTCTGGGAGCTGTAGTTCACAAACCAATCTGCATACCTCCACACTATACTTTATACATAGCAAAACAATATATTTTCCTCATAGCTCACCACAGGCACTAGTCCTGACACATAACCAACAGTGATGTGCTATAATCACTTAGCCCACTGGGATCTCACTTAACGAGGAATAGCTTTTCTGTGAGGGTGACAAGGCCATTGTTTTGACTTTTGCTTTGTTCTATTTCAAATCAAAGAACATTTACAAAGCATGGAAAAACTGAGTGCACAGAATTTGAGAAGTTACATTTTAAAAAATGGCTAGAGTATTCATGAAATGTGATGATTCTGGGAACTAGCATTACTTGTTAGGTTGTTGGAGGGAATCACCTCATGTACAGTGTTCCTGCAATTTAATTTTCAGAAAAGTAACTGTGTTATGTGTGTTTCAGCAATAAAAAAAATTGATAAAATAAGAGACTGACATATTTATGGGACGTGGTGGCGCTGTGGGCTAAACCGCAGAAGCCTGTGCTGCAGGGTCAGAAGACCAAGCAGTCGTAAGATCGAATCCACGCGACGGAGTGAGCGCCCGTCACTTGTCCCAGCTCCCGCCAACCTAGCGGTTCGAAAGCATGCAAATGCAAGTAGATAAATAGGGACCACCTCAGTGGAAAGGTAACAGCGTTCCGTGTCTAAGTCAAATTGGCCATGTGATCACGGAAGATTGTCTTCGGACAAAACACTGGCTCTATGGCTTGGAAACGGGGATGAGCACCGCCCCCTAGAGTCGAACACGACTGGACAAAAATTGTCAAGGGGAACCTTTACCTTTATTCTTTATGAGATTTTATGGATTACAATTTTACACCAAATCTCACACCAAAATATGTTAGTCTTAAAGGTGCTACAATACTTTTTTACAAGAGATAGCTATGTTAGTCTTTGTTAGCATATCAGGCCAAAACCAAATAAAAATAAAGAAGACAAAAACATTGTGGCACATTTAAGACTGCATGCTATATTTTATTATGAGCTTTTGTAAACAAGTCGACTTCCTCAGACATAAGCGTGGGACTACATGGCAAATACGTTATAGATTTATGCTATACACGGTACCCAAACTGTTTGTTTCCTGGCGACAAGTTGTTTTTCACACCTGCCAATGACATTTAAGACCCTGTTGCTATTCAGCTCCTCTCCCAGGGATGCATTGTTCTGTAAATGATGACAGTGATTGGTGGCTAAATTAATTTCAGGTGATAGATAGCATACAAGAACAATATTTTAATGAGTATCTCTAATAACCAATAGGACTTGTGGGGTGGCATTGGTTAATTAGTTAGAAAATATAGCTGGGAATTACATCAGATGTGACACAATTATTGCAGTGTTATATATTTGATAATGGCCTAAGGGGGCATGCATAAATGTATAGTATAAGTATTTCCATGTAGTCTCACTCTTATATCTGAGGAAGCAGATTTGTCCACAGAAACTTAAATTCAAATACAGTACTTAGTCTTTAAAGTGTTCCAATACTTTTTGTTTTCTTTTTGCGGTTCTTGCAAGTGAATATTATAATAAAGCTGCTTATAAGGAGCTGTCCTCTGGTACATATGAAGCCTGAATATAATTAATATTTTATGTCTGCTAACATTTTGACAATCAGCATTCAATACTGTTAATGCAAAAGTATTTTAAGTAAAATTTCACATTTGTTCATGTCAAAAGCACCACAGTACAATTAATGAACATATCAGATTATGTTTTCCCAGTAATGGGGGAACATTTGGAGCAGCTAACATCAGGTCTTCCATAGTGCATGTTGAGGGGCATAGAGTGTGCTGCCATAGATGTGAAGTTCCCTGTTCTTTATATTTGCAAAGGCTTTCACAGCCGGGATCTAATGGTTGTTGTGGTTTTTTGGGCTCTTTGGCCGTGTTCTGAAGGTTGTTCTTCCTGATGTTTTGCCAGTCTCTGTGGCTGGCATCTTCAGAGGACAGCACTCCGGCATGACCAGAGCACAGAGTGTTGTCCTCTGAAGATGCCGGCCACAAAGATTGGCAAAACGTCAGGAAGAACAACCTTCAGAACACGTCCAAAGAGCCTGAAAAACCCACAACAACCATTCCCTGTTCTTATCCACACATGCAAAGGATTTTGTCAGTGCAAAACTATTAGGTTCACTTTGGTTCCACCAACTCCAGTCTGTAGCCTAGTAAGTTACTTCCAAGTAGACCAGTTCTTCATCTGGTAAGAGGCTAGAGGTTTCTTGGGTTCCATCCATTTTAAGAGACGAGTAATTCCTCCTTTTTTTGCATTAAAGTCCTGACATTCTCTGCTCATCCTTCAAGATTCACAGATATTCTGAAACAACCTCTTGATTTTAATCTGAGAGCGGTGGGATCATAGCCAAATAACTGATCTGCATTCAATCCAGGTGGTTTGATAGCTTTCACTATTAACTGTTAACTCTATGTCACTGGAGGGGAAATGCCTACTAGCTAACTGATTTTATCAAAAGTGATTGGCTTCAGGCATCCAGTAAAGATACAACTTTCACTGAGTGCAACGTCCATCTGTTTTGCATGGGCTAAATTATACTACGTAGAGCTGGTGTATTCACCTGCAGAGTAGCTATAATTCTTAGTGTTTGTGGTTTGGTCCCAGCTAATTCCTGATAGTTCATGAAGAATATTGTTCTTTGCAGAGACCTTTTGCTTTGTCTTTTGGCAGTGTTGCTCATAAGTCTGCAATCCAAAGTAACACCGGGGTATGGGGGGGGCAGAGAATGTTCTAGCTCATTGGTTCCCAGTCTTGGGTAACCCAGGTGGTGTTGGACTGTAAGTCCAAAAACTCCAACCAGCACAGCTAGTGGTGAAAGCTCCTGGGAGTTGCAGTCCAAGAACACAAGCGTTACCCAAGGTTGGGAACCACAGATCTAGCTGGATGCCCTGTCATAACCTGAAGTTTCCAGGATGCCTGCTTATTTCTTAGATGGAAGGAACAAATTGAGTTTCTTTAAGAACATAAGAAAAGCCCTGCTGGATCAGGCCAATTGACCAGCTAGTCCAGCTTCCTGTATCTCATGGTGGCCCCATCAGATGCCTCTGCGAGCACACGAGACAACGAGAGACCTGTCTCCTGATACCCCTGCAGCTGGCATTTTGAGTCTTTGTAGGTTTGGGTTTTGAGTTAATGTCTATCATCTATTAGATCATTAACAAATATAAAGTCTGGATTATAGCCACATTGTCATCTTTTAAATCATGTGGCATATCTTATTAAAGTGATAGCTATGTAACATGCTCTGGAGAGGATACTCCTCGATTCAGAGCATGTTACCATAGTCTCTCAAGACTGAAGGATGCCTATGATGTAACATTCAATTTCAATGAACAATGTGCATGTGTTCCATCTAGAGTTATGATTCTTCTGCATGCCATATACTCCTAAATTAGGAAGCATCCAGTTTACAAATGGCAATAAGTCATATAGTATAATGATTTTGTTGTTGTTTAGTCATTTGGTCGTGTCCGACTCTTTGTGACCCCATGGACCAGAGCACGCCAAGAGACACAGTGGAGAATCCAATTCCTGACCTCTGGTTTCACAGCCAGGTGCCCAAATCACTGAGCTATCTAGCTAGCTTAATATATCTGGTGGAATATACTGTATTCTTGTCCACAAAAGCTTATTCAATAATAAATCCATTGCTCTTTAGCCTTCATGCACTGCAATGAGACATATTATTCTCTCAAATGCAATTTTATCTTAAAGAAAACAGAACCTGCAGTGTAGGTCATTATATGACATTGGAAGGGGAGCACAAATACTGACATATTCTTTCCTCATTTGTAGGTTGATTCCATTTAGGGGAAATTAGAATTGCACGGTAGGCAATTGGGAAATACTACCTCACACTGGTTAATGTCCATGAGGACCCTGTGTCGTGTAATGGATAGAGTGATGGACTAGAACTCTAGAGAAGAGGGTTTGAATCCCCACTCAACCAGCTTCTCTATAAGTTGATTCTGACTTGATAACATGTAACAACAACTGTCAAGTCATTTCTGGCACACGGCTGTCTACATAGAATTTTCTCTGTATAAAGTAGCAGGGGGGATTTACCTCCTTTTGTTTGTGTGTTTTTGTATTCTGTACTGTCAAGTCAGAACCAACTTAGAGTGACCCTAATAGGGCTTTCAAGGTAAGTGGGATACTGAAGGAGTCGCTTTACCACATTTGCTCCTCCAGTTCGTTTCCATGTCAAAGGGGGGATTTGTAACCTGTTCTCCAGAATCCTAGTCTGTCACTCTATCCACTACACCACACTGAAAATCCTTCTTCATCTGGTAGTCTGGGGTAATTAAGCTTGCCTAAGGTTGCATGGGTAGCAGGGCATGCAGCCTCACTATTCACACATACTGGATGTTTTGGATTCACACATGAACCCAAAGGAGCAACTGTGTTAGGCTTATTACAGAAAAAACAACAAAGGGCCTGAATCTTCATGGGGTCTTGGCTGGCTTCCCTTTTGGGGATTCAAACTTGTGGCCCTTAGCTTTGAATTGTATTTGTGTACCATATTGCATGTTTTGTGCTACAGTACTTTTTTTTAATGCTACCTGAATTTTCTGACTGTTGGTGTTTAGGTAGAGCTTTAATGCACCTGATTCTGAGCAGAAAAAAACTCCTTTGGACATGGGATATTTTAATAATTTTAATACACTGGACATGTCATTGAGGTCAGAAAATACCTTAGGACTCACATGGTGCAGGGTATGTTTGTTTAATTCTAGCACATGAAGATTAAGGTCCTTTGTTGTTGTTTATTCTGTTATAAGCCTAATGCAGATGCTCCTTTGGATTAATTAATTACAATTTCAGAAAAATACTTGTATCCTTTGTGCTTTGGGATCATACTGAGCATCACCATATTTTCCAGTGCATGGATAGTCTACCAGCCTATGGTGAATCCCCCCAAAATCAATGGAACTGAGATTATGTGAAGCTCCTCTTTGTGATGTAGATTTGTTACACAGGTTGCCATAGTAGCTGCATCCATAACAAAAGGGGGCCAGCTGCAGGGCAGAAGTAGGTCAGACTGGTCTAAGTAACACTTTGATCAGAAAAACATCCAGATCAGTGAAGAAAGAAGATGAAGAGGAATGGGAAGAGATCAGATTCAAAGGTGCAAAGTGGTTATAGAAAATGATTTCCAGTATTTATTTCAGAAACAGAATAGGAGGCAATATTTTAAGTTTATATTCATATTGCTATTTAAATTGATATTAAGGCAAACCTGAAAAGTGTGCATTTGTGGAAGTAGCAACCGAACCTCATTTTGTTCATATAACCATTGGTTAAATTTATTTCACAAATGACTGTCCACTACTTTGCATATTTAGTTTATCTGAAACATAGCTTATTGGATTTAAAGGCAATTCCACCTGGGTGCAAAGAACCGTACTCCAGTTTATGTCCCTGTCTGGGAAGTGGAGTGAGAGGGCTACCACCACTCTCGCCCCCCCCCCCCCCGGTCTCACAGTGCTCAACATTAGCTCTCCCAAAATTGGTAGCCTCCAGTTTTAGCCTACAGTTCCCTTTATCTCCATCCAACACATCTGATCTATATGTTGGGTTAAGGGATGAAAGGGCGACCTTTCTTTTTATCAAGACAGCTTGTTCCAGAGGAAGACTTTTGCAGCACATTTGCAGTCCTCCAGATTTTTTTTAACTGCTCTCTTCCATCCTTGGCTGCAGAGCCAAAAGTGAAGGATGGTGGGAGTTGCTGTTCTGAAGGATCTGGAGAGTGGCATATTCCTAAACCTTAGTGCAAACTCTGCATCTGACCTTGGAACAGCATTTATGCAATAAACCAGAGAAAATTTATGATCAGTGGGGTTAGCTGCAAATGGGCACGAGCTCACTTTTAGCACACACCCAAATTGCAATACTTTTTTCTTTGTTTTAATCTGCTGCATGTGGGTGTGCACATGGCTGTCAAGGGCAGGTTGTCACATGATGGGAATCTCATGCCCCACTCCCTTTAAAACAATTATAGGTTTTGGGGAAAAGGGAATCACACATTCATATATGCAAACAGAGACACAAAGGAGAAAAACTGAAGATGTGACAGTGCCCAAGGGAGACTGAAGGGATAGTGAACAGGGAGGGGGAGATGAAAAAGAGGGCAGCATCCTTGCTCCCTGGAGGTTCTGCGGGGTTCATCCTGAACAGCAAAAGGGTCCTTCTGTCTTATCCTTCCTTTTATCTTAATAAACTAAACTAGCATACAAATAGTCAACAATGCTAGGCCGTAGGTGAAGAGGAAGAGCATCAGTTTGCAAAACATAAACAGTTATTTAATTAGTTACTGCTTGTGAAAACAAAACAAAAAAGCCACTCTCTTGAATTTTATCTTAACTCCCTTCTACAGTTTCTATCTAAGGAAATACCCAAGAAGAGTGTGCTAGCCAGCTCCCTCACTTGTCATTCTCCACGTGGGCAGAGCAACTGTGTGAAGAGAAGTGTCTCTTGAAATCTATACTGTAGTTAGTGGAGGTTCTGTCCTTCAGATTCACTGTCTTTGTGAAGAGAGAGCTAATATGCTCCCATCCCTATGTTTACTTAACCTAAGCAAGTAACTAGTGAATAGATTATTAACAATAATCTTGCAAATCTGCTTTTATTTTGACATAGCACAATGAAAATTCAAGCATCAATCCAAATGAAGACTGCAGCCAAGAAACCAGAAGAAAACTGACTTTGGAAGGGCAGCAATGAAGGAATTAGAAGAGATAACCAGGAGCAAGTATGTGTCACTAGAGACCAAGGCCAAGATCATCCACACTCTTGTATTCCCAATCACCATGTATTAAGTGTGAAAGCTGGACAGTGAAGAAAGGTGACCGGAGAAGAAAGAGATTTGTTTTAAATTTGGTGTTGGGGGAGAACTTTGCAAAGATATCCTGGACTGCTAGAAAGACAAATGAGTGAGTTCTAGATCAAATCTAGCTGGAACTATCTCTGGAGGCAAAAAACTTTGAAATGGAGGTTGGCCTACTTTGGGCACATGGTGAGAAAGCAAGATTCTCTGGAAAAAGCAATAACGCTGGGAAAGGTTAAAGGTAGCAGGAAAAGAGAAAGACCAAATAGGAGATGGATTGACGCCATCAAGGAAGCCACAGCCTTGAGTCCGTCCTATGATTTCATCACCTGATATTTCTTACTTCTAAGGTGGATGATTAATAAATTAATGCATATGTTATGCCAGAGAGATGCACTGTGAGTCCTTTGCAAAATACAAGGTTTATGTAGGCAGTAAATTAATTAAACAGTTAATTTTAATCAGTTCAGGCAGAACAATGATTGTGGGCGGAAGACAGAAATAAAAAATACTGCCATTTCACTATTAGTTGCTTACAAAAATATGATTGGCCAAAACAGGAAAAGCAATTGTGAGATATTGAAACCACATGATGACATGAGGCAAACAACATGATGTCAGGTATAACCAAAGACTGTGTATCCATGTACCCTAAAGCAACAGTTTCTTTCCGGTCCCAAATCAGTTTATATCACAGGTTTCAACTGGAGCAAGAATCTGAGTAGCTACAACAAAGTGCGGTCTGGTGAACAGAGTCTTTTGAGAACTGGAAGAAAACTGTGTGTGAGTTTGATGAGTGGTGGTTGGTGTGTCTACATAGGCTTTGTTAGAACAGCTTTTAAGAGATGTGGCAAGGTAGCCTATGGCCATAGATTAAATAAGTGAAGGTGTCCTAATTCAATCAGGGAAACTTTATTAAGCTAAGATCTAAGTGTGTAAACCAACATAGAAGTAGCAATATCCTTTGTGGATTGCCTAGCATGCCTCCCATCTTTCTTTTGTTCTTATTCATGTGGCATCCGTTTGTGGTAACTTCAACAGCTCCTCCGGCCACTGAGTTCCACAGAATGCCAAGATGGTGTCCAGAACTGCCCACAATCATGAGATGATCATACTTGTCATTATGCTATGATGCCACTGGCAACCTACATTCTGTGTGGGGTGAGTACTTTATCCTGCTATTTCAGGGTGAGGTACTTGCCTTGCCTTGCCATGAATGGAATGCAGCTCTTCCACTGGGATTCTGGATCTGAGTGCAAAGGGAGGAGACATGATGCATTTGTTTCAAGATCCATTGAATCTGGGCCCCAGAATCTTTAATGCAAACACTCATTTTGGGAATTTGGGAGTAGAAAAGAAAGAAGAGTACATAAAGGAGGAAAAAATCCTTCATTGAGTGACGAAGACATATTGAATATGTTGAGGAGCAAGGTCATGGCTTCTGTTTTATGTGTTCAGACTTCCCACTGTCCTCATTAGAGCTCTTCCGCTAGAATGCCATTAATGAGGAGGAGAGAAAGGGAGATTTTGGATTGTCTAGGATTGGAGAATGTGTGGTCAATGAGATTCCTACTGCCTCTTAGGCAGCATAACCAGTGGTGAGAGATGATGGGAGTGAACAGAGCATCTGGAAGACCAGAAATTGCCCTCCTTGCAATAGAGGCATGCGCCTCCTCTCTTGGTATCAGTAAGATCCTATGAATTGTAAAGTAGGTATTTTAGTAATTTTAGTATGACCAGCCCCATAGGTGCTAAGGCAGCATTCCTTGTCACTTAATTTCCCTGTCATTATTAAACCAGAATCAGTTTTAGACAAGAAAACATTCAATATATTCGTGATGTGACAATGGCAGTGCCAGCCTGGACCAATGAATAGATACCTGCCTTTGTTAATTCCTCATGTAATCCCATAAACAATTGATACAAGAGATATACTCATAGGCCTAACCAGGTTTAACAGCAATTCCCTCTCCCTGGTAACCATTGCTTTGCATATAAGGGGAAGAGAAACCCTGAGGCAATAATTCTCAGGAACCTTCACTACATTTCCCAGAATTCTTGGGAGATGCCGTGATAACAGTTTAGGATTGTTGCTGTTGTTGTTAAATTAGGTACAAAGCTCATGTACAGCATATCTATTTACACATTATAATAATCATTACAGGCAACAGCTCGGTTCGATGTCTCCTTCCTACCACAAAGCCAGATACAAACATTGTGGTTATTTCCTTAATTTGTTCAGAATGAAGTGTGGTCAGTCATAAGGAAACTGTTACCTTACAAGAAACTGCTAGAGACCTAAAGGACTGTGTTATCTTCCTCCTTCCTTCCTTCACACTTGATGAGGACTTCTTTGAACCCAGATACAGTGGTACCTTACGAACTTAATCCCTATTGGAACGGTGTTCGCAAGTCAAAAAGTTCATAGGTCAAGGCATCATTTCCCATAGGAATTAAACTGATTAATGCATTCCGGGGGAAGAAAAAAATACAAAAAAAACACCCCAAACTGCAAGACCCACACCGGGACTGCAAAAAAATAAAAATAAAAAAAAAATAAAAAATCCAAATGAACATTGGAGCAAGTCCCGCGCTGGGACTGAAAAAAAAAAAAGATAAAAATCACCAGAAAACAAAACAACAAAGCACAGAAACATAACCCCCCAGACCAAACCCACCCAGAACAGTTTTTTTTAAAAGCAGCACTTACCTTTCCAAAGCTTCCTGGGGGTCCCCTGCCGCTGTGATCACCACTGCTGTTACTGCCACCACTGCTGTTACTGGCCACTTGCCTCCTGGCTCGCCTCCTGCTTGCTCGGCGCCACCCTCCATGGGCCCATGGCAGCAAATTCAAATGGCAGAGGGTGGTGAGGAGCAAGCGAGAGGCGAGCTGGGAGGCAAGTGGCCGAAGAAACCCAGCCAGCTTAAGCCTCCCGGTGCTGGGTGACCGCTGCCTCCGATCGCAGCGGCGGGAGAACCCTGGGAGATTTCCCAGGGCTTTCCCGCCACCATCGGAGACCTCCTGGGGGTCCCCCACCAATGCAATCGGCACTTTTGGAGGTCTCCAGAGATCTCCTGGGGGTCCGATCGCAGTGGCGGGGCACCCCCAGGAGGTCTCTGAAGGCAGCAGGAATACCTCCCAGGGCTTCCCTGTCACCATTGGAGACCTCCTAGGGGGCCGATCACAGCGGCAGGGGAGCACTTTTAAATTTCCTGCCATTTTCTGCCGCCACGATTGGACCCCAAGGAGGTCTCATAGGGCTTCCCCGCCACCATCGGAGACCTCCTGGCAGCCCCCTGCCATCGCGATTGGTGCCTTCAGGCTTTCCAGGGGGGTAGACTGGGTCTACAAGGGGAGAGCTTCCCCTGATTGGCCCAGTCTACCCCCCCGGGAAAGCCTTGTAGACCAGGCCTATCAGGGGAGGGCTTCCGCTGGTAGGCCCAGTCTACCCCCCAGGAAAGCTTGAAGGCACCGATCGCAGTGGCTGGGGACCCTGGGAGACCTCCCTGGGGGTCCCCCGCTACCATCGGAGACCTCCTGGGGGTCCCTTTTCCTAACCATTGGGGTAAAAGAGCAGCCTCTTCGCCACCAACGGTTTGAATGGAATGACAAAAAAGGCAGGGGAAATTTGAATTTCCCACCCTTTTCCCCTGCCTTGTTTTCGTTCATAGGTCGAGGCTCCATTCGCAAGTCGATACAAATTTTTGCGAATGGAGGCGTTTGTAAGTCGAAGTGTTTGTAGGTAGGGACGTTCATAAGTCAAGGTTCCAGTGTATGCCCAGCTACTAAGATCTCCATCAGAAACATTTTTATTGTGTTTGTGGGCTGCCTGAGGCAAGCCTTTTTTCTTTTTTTCTGTATTGTGATAACTTGAAACCTGCAGCCCAGAGATGCCTTTCTGGAGGCTTCACTTTTTCAGCCTAGAATGGCTGTCTGTGTATGTCTTGTTCTGTGTTGCTTTGTGGCCTTTTTTAATAAACAAAACAAAATTCTGTATTTGACAAGGAGGATATTTCTCTTCTTGGATAAGTCATTAAATTAAAAAAAATCCTCTCATGGTTGTCACAGGGCATGTGGGGCACGAGATAAAAGATAAAGAGAGCAGGGACTTTGAAGTGATGCTTCAGCAGTTAGCACCCAGACACCACATTGAGCAGGCAGATGTGGAGGTCACTTGGTCTTCTCTAGTTTTGTAACATGTATTCCTATCCAAATTAGCCTTCTCCCACATTATGTCTTCCAGATAGCATAGAGCAGTGGTCCCCAACCTTGGGCCTCCAGATGTTCTTGGACTTCAACTCCCAGAAATCCTGGCCAGCAGAGGTGGTGGTGAAGGCTTCTGGGAGTTGTAGTCCAAGAACATCTGGAGGCCCAAGGTTGGGGACCACTGGCATAGAGGACAAATCCTTCTTTTCCTGTCCCATTGATCAGGCTGGACAGAGCTGATGGGAGTTGCCATTCAAACAATTTCAAGGGTACCATATTGGGGGAAGCCTGATTTTAAGTTACAGTAATTATTTCTAAATGTGCATGTCTACAAATAAATCAGGAGATGCATAGACTGATGTTGCTGTGATGCCT